>NC_139023.1:56214254-56731754 GCF_964662115.1 Mustela nivalis | reverse complement strand
ACAACCATGTGATTGGAGGGTAGAACTTTTCAGTTCCACCTGTGTACCACCTCTGGGAAGGAGCCTGGGGCTGGAGATTGAATAGATCACCAGTGGCCAGTGAGTTAATTGGTCACACCAAGTCCTATGAAACTTCCATAAAAACCTAGAAGGACAGGGTTCAGGGAACTGCCAGCATGGTGACCATGTGGCGTCCCCTAATTTGGGGACAGTAGCTCAGTTCAGAAGTGGCATGGCAGCTCTACACCCTTTCCCTATATCTTGCCCTATGCATCTCTTCCATCTCTATAGATTATAACCTTTTATAATAAATCCATAATTAGTCAAACCCAGGGAGGAGGTTGTTGGACCTCCAGTCTATCTATAGCCAGTCAGAAGCACAGGTGACAGCCTGGACTTTGATGTCTCAAATGAGAGGAGGTGGACAGTTTTGTCCAGCTCAATCCTTAATCTCTTGCATCTGATGCTATCTCCAAGTAGATAGTGTTTGAATTGGGTTAAACTGTAGGACATCCCTCAGGAGTCAGAGAATTGCTTGGTGGTGTGTTAGAAAAGTGTAGAATTGGTGTCAAAATTGTAACATGGGATAGCAGATGCTGTTGTGGGTAAAGATACCAGTCTAATTTTTAGCTAGGAAATAAAATGTGGCCAAAAAGCTTACCACAACTCAAAATTAAGTCCGAATAGTAGAGTCATGTTTTAAAACATGATATCAAGATCATACTAAAAGTTAAGGTATTTAACCAAAACACAGAAAAACCTAGATGAACATTTGAAATGATGACAAAGGTCTTGTTTAGAGTAGAGGAGAATAGATGTTGATTAACTTATTGTAAATAGGAAATTATTTCTCAAATGGCAATAGATAATACAAATATATTTTTAAAAGTAAAATATATAGGGGTACCTGGGTGGCTCAGTGGGTTAAGCCTTTGCCTTTGCCTTCAGCTCAGGTCATGATCTCAGGGTCCTGGGATCAAGCCCCACATCGGGCTCTCTGCTCAGCAGGGAGCCGGCTTCCCCTTCACTCTCTCTCTGCCTGCCTTTCTGCCTGCTTGTGATCTCTGTCTGTCAAATAAGTAAATAAAATCTTTGAAAAAAGAAAGTCAAATATATAAATCATGAAAACAATAACATATTGCCCCCATACTTTTTTACCCCAATACTCTCCTGAGAGGCAAACACTTTAAACTCCAGGTATTAATCCTTTACAGTATTATGTTATTTACCTCCTTAGATCTAAGTAGCTACCTTTCAGTTTAAAGCTTTGTTGACCTCCTTAGGTAGATGATAATAAGTTAATTAATTAGTTTATCAAACATAAATAAATAAATAAATAAATAAATAAATAAATGACTTTGTTGATGTCCTGAAATGTACATTATTTTGTTTCCAAGCACACATTCTTCATGTTCCTAACACATACACTCAAACCATACTGTTCATTTTGTGAATAATTTGTCACATTGATGTTTATTACTTGGTCAATTTTCTGTAGGTTTCATACCTCACAAGAAGGTTAATTTTTAAACAGGGAAGAAAGCACTGCTTGCTTCATAGAAAGGACAAGAGAGAGAGGACCACAGGAAGAAAGGCAAAAACAGAAAGTGAGTTTCCATGGTAACTGAATTCCAGATCTATAGGACTTTTTTTTTTAAATCCTTATGAAATGTAATGTACACATAGAAAATGAGTTAAGCATTAATTGGCACTATGAATAATTTTAAAACTTATTGTCAGGAAGATAGAAAATTGTTGAAAGCAGGGACTCAGGTATTGGTACATTCTTGTTCATCACAGCATTATGCACATTAGCAAAAGAGTGGAAACAACCCAAATGTCCGCTGTTAGATGAATGGGTAAACAAAATGTGGTAGATACATACAGGGGGGTATCATTCAGCCTGAAAAAGCAGGAGATTCTTAAATGTGCTACATACAATATGAATGAATCTTGAAGTCAGTATGCTAATTGAAATAACCCTTTGCAAAGGACAGACTTTATGATTTCATCAGGTGAGGTACCCAGAGTAATCAAATTCACAGGAGTAGAATGACAGGAGTAGAATGAATGAATGATTGCCAAGCGCTAAGGACAGAGGGAAATGGGAGTTACTGTTCATTGAGTACAGACGGTCAGCTGGGAACAACGAAGAAAGTTCTACAGATGGATAATGGTGATGGTTGCACAGCAGTGTGGACTTATTTAATGCCACTGAACTGTACACTTAAAAATGGTTAAGATGGTACATTTTGTGTTATGTATATTTTACTACAATTAAAGAAAAAATTAAAGGAAAGAAAATTGACAGTATCCAGAAACCCTTCTGTGTCTTCTCAGGCATAACCATCCTTCCCATCCTCTCTGACGTAAACCCTTTCCAAGCTTTCATATTTCTGCTTAGTCTTACCATCCAAGCATGAGTGCCAACACAGTATTGTTTTTAAACTATTAATAAAGGGACTCGTAACTACGTATTTATGTATGTGCTTTTGCTCTACATTATTTTGCATAAAATATACCTGTGTTGTCTGTAGCTGCCATTTTCAGTCAGATCATTATTCATTTATTTATTAATTAATTTCATTTCATTTTTAGAGAGGGAGGGGAAAGTCAGAGGAAGAGGAAAGAGAGAGAACCTTAAGCAGACACCACTCCCAGCATGGAGCCCAACACAGGGCTCCATCTCACAACCCTGAGATCATAACCTGAGCTGAAGTTGAGTCAAACAGGCTCAACTGAGTAAGCCATCCAGGCAACCCCATTGTTAGGCAATATTTTATGGTATAAATATGTAACATTGTTGACTGGCATTTAGATTAATGTTTTGGATATTGTGAAAGGTGCTACTGTAAATACTACAATACTTCCTTGGGTGCAAGTGCGCCCATTTCAAGAGACTATTACCCAAGAGTGGATTTCTTGGGTCATAGGGTATGCAAGCTTCCACATACTAAATAATGCTGTTTTCTAAAGTGGTTATACCAGTTTATACACTCACTAGCAATTTATGTAAGCTCTGATTATCCACATCCTAGTCTAGACTTTTATTTTATTGCCAATCTTGGGGTAGTTTTCTCTTCCCGGATTACTGATAAGATTGAACACATTTACTATTTAAGTGATTATTGGCCATTCAGATGTCTTCTTTTCTGAAGTGCTCTTAAGTTTCTCACCTATTTTTCTATTTTTTTTCCAACTTATTTGTAGGAGCATAATTCTGGACATGAGCCCTTTGTCAGTGGAATGTCTTGAATATATCCTCTTATTTCCATGGTTGACCTTTTCACTCTGTAATAAATAGATGTTCTTAATTTCTATGTAATCTAATGTGGTCACTGTTTTCAATGTGCCCTTACCCTAAAATCAGGTTGATATTCTTCTACACAGTCTTCCAAAAACTTTATATGTTGATCCTTTCACATCTGGAGTTGTGTGTGCACAAACCCTGTGTAGTGAGATATCATTGTGAGCTAACTAAAATGATTTGGGGTCTCTCTAGAGATGTCTTCAGAGTCCTTATCACAGAGTTTGTGCTGTCCTCAGTGCTGGGAAATCCATTTGAAAATGCCTCAAAAAGACAATTTTTTTTTTTTTTAGTTTTTAGAAACAATACATGTTTGTTATAAGATATTACAACATAGGAGTATCTCTAACAAAGTAGTCCCCTTTTATTCCCTGCCTACCTAACAATCATTCCCCAGAGGTAATTGCTGCTAACATTTGATGTGTACATTTCTAGACCTTTATCCTATGCACAAGTAAACCTATATGGAACCCCAATGTCAGCAGGGGGCCTCCTTCCCATTTCCTCCATTTGTGTTGTTTCAAAGTCAAACACATATCAACCAAGGTGGGGTGCACTACTGAGTTCAGCCACTGGTTTCCATAAGAAATCCCCTTAGCATAAGGATTTCTGGATTAATGTAGACTTTACTAACAATTTTGGGGTTGAGAAGATATATTGTACCATATGCTATTTTGTTGGCCCCCTTCCACCTGGTCAGGAGCTAATTTCCTTGTACCTCATTTTTCTCTAGCATGGTGACCTCTTCTTTTCTCTCATGACACTTATGACACTATATGATGATATGCCTAATACATATTGATGCATTTAATGCTTATCACCCCTCAAGACCAGGTATGAGCAAGCTGCAGCTCATGGACCAAAACCAGCCCACTGTCTATTTTCACAAAGTTTTGCTCAAATACAGGCACGTATTGTCTATGGCTACTGTCACGCAACAACAGTAGAGTTGAATAGTTGCAACAGAGACCACATGGCCACACACTATTTAGCCCTTCACAAAAACAGTGCACCAATCCCTGTTCTAGACTATGGGCAACATATATTTTTATCATTTATAACCAGCATCCAGTACCAATTTCCAGCCCATTCAAAGGTACCTGCCACTGAGAATTACCTGCACTTATGAATTTCAAGGATTAAAATATCTCCTTTAGTCCTTTTATTATTATTGTCAGTCATATGAAATACTTGATTTAACCAATGGTAGGAACCATTCAACAAATGTATTGAAAAGCTCATTATTCTTGGTGCACTTGAGAAATTTCATGTACAGCACATCCCCAAAGGCCAAATCCAACTGGTCCTATGTATGTCTTTTCTTGACCCTCAATCTTATAAAGAAAGGTGTATTTATATACAAGGGAATTTCACTAAGTGCCATCTCCTATTAAGTATCAGTATAAAACATTATTTTTATTTGAATGAAACAAACAACTGGTTAGTATTAATCTTGGCATTGTGAATATTTCTAACCCCCTCTATCAGATGACAAACCATTCACTACCTACTATTCTTGAGAAATACACACTCCTTCAGACACGATGTCATGCAAGAGCCATGCTGTTGTCAGGTTTGGTTTGCAGATAGCCCAGGAAGGTAGAACATTTGAGATCACACTGCTACATTCTGTTACAAGATTGCCTATACTTTCCCTTCCCATCTTTTGTACATTAATATTTTATCTCTTCCCCTAATGATAAATTTTCCCAGTAAGCATTAGTTTGTATCATTTTCTCTTTTTTCTCTCTTATAAAGGTATTATACAGTTCACAAGTTTTCAAAGTACAGCTTGATTAATTTTGATAATTGTATGTAATTGTGATTACCATTACAATAATGACACAGAACATTTTCCCTGCTCTAAAATGTTCCTTTAAGTCATTAAACTTGTCCTACTCGCTCTGCCTTATCTCTGACCTCCAGCAACCACTGTTGTACTTTCTCTGACCACAGTTTTTCCTTTGCTAGAATTTCATGTCTTTGGAAGCATACAGTACATAATAGTCTGCACTTGACTCTTTCACTTAGAATTAGGTTATTGAGATTGATCCATGTTACTGCATATGTCATTCTCCTTTTATTGTACCCCTGGGGATAAAAATATATGTTTATAAAAAAAAAAAAAAAAAAAAAAGAAAGGACAAATACCCAACTTTTGTAGCAACATGGACGGGACTGGAAGAGATTATTATGCTGAGTGAAATAAGTCAAGCAGAGAGAGTCAATTATCATATGGTTTCACTTATTAGTGGAGCATAACAAATAGCATGGAGGACATGGGGAGTTAGAGAGGAGAAGGGAGTTGGGGGAAATTGGAAGGGGAGGTGAACCATGAGAGACTATGGACTCTGAAAAACAATCTGAGGGTTTTGAAGGGGTGGGGGGTGGGAGGTTGGGGTACTAGGTGGTGGGTATTATAAAGGGCACGAATTGCATGGAGCACTGGGTGTGGTGAAAAATAATGAATACTGTTATGCTGAAAATAAAAAAATAAATTAAAGAAACAAATGAATAAACAAAGAAAAAGCAGAATCAGACCTATAAATAAAGCGAACCAACTCTTTGTTTCCAAGAGGGAAGAAGAAGAGGAGGATTGGCAAAATGGGTGAAAAGGGGTGGGAGAAACAGGCTTCCAGTTATGGAATACATTAGTCGCAGGACTGAAAGATACAGCATAAGGAATATAGTCAATGATATCATAATGGTGTTAGACAGTGACAAACAGTAGCTACACTTGTGGTGAGCATAATGTATAGACTTGTCGGATCACTGTATTGTACACCTGAAAACCAAGTAACATTGTGTTTCAACAACAGATAGATGATAAATAGATAGACAGGTTATAGATAGAAGACAAGGTGTTTAATGGTGAGTTCTAGGAACAGACTGGCAACTCAATACCATGGTAAATGAGATATATACATAATGGGCCACAAGAGCGCAGAGCACTTTAAGCCGCCCAATCTAATGATCGAAAGAATGGAAGAGATCAAAACTAGATTAGTTCTGAAGAATACCTAGGACTTAACCAAGAGAAAAGAGGTGAGATGGACATTTCAGGGAGATAACGGAGTGAGCTAAGAGTTCAAAACAGACTGCTTTGTGCTTCACTAGGGTGCAAAATACAAAACTGGGCAGGACAGACCAGTGAGGTTGGAGATTTAACTGGATCTTGAAGATGCTAGATGATGGAGGTTTTCAAGATCTGGCTGCATGGCTACCTCCTCTAGCAAGCCTCCCATGAATTAGCTTTCTCTCCACCCTACATCCACTCAAGCCGGGATCTGCCATTTTCCCCTCTTCTTGTCCTCCCAAGTTTGCCTTGGTTTAGTGGACACATTATGGCCTGTGTCTGCACCACTACTGAGACCCACGTGGGAAGTGATGATGGCTATATCCCCAGCATCCAAGACTGATGATGAGACGTGCTTACCACAATGATATGTGGGGCTGGTTGGAAAGGCCACCATTTAATAACTAGGTGGCCACTTGCTATGTTCCAGAAAATTATCACAACAGTTTTAAGGAAGGAGTTAGGCAGGTATTAGAAAGAATAGTTCAGAGACATGAATTCTAGACCAAGTACCACCCTCTTATTTGGCTGTTTGGGTCTGCCATTCCCCCTTACTCACCTGAGATTAAAGAAAAACGGAATTATTTAGCACCTGGCATCATACACCAAATGGCAGGAATATGGTAAAAATACCAAGGTACAAAAGGTAATATGACATCTCTGAATAAGCTCTACTACAATTCAAAAGATTATAATTCCTACAATTATGGACACAGCTCTAATAATTGAAGCTTAAAGCTAGACCTCAATGAATATATAAAACAACACAAGTTTGTCTGATTTGAAACTTCAAGTAAATTTTAATTAGAAACAACCGAACATGTGCGATTTTAGAAAATACACCTTTGAGCATCTTATCATGTTTTAAGGTACATTTGAAAACTATTTTTTTTAATTTATTTGACAGAGCAAAATCACAAGCAGGCAAAAAGGCAGGCAGAGAGAAGAGGAAGCAGGCTCCCTGCTGAGCAGAGAGCCCAATGTGGGGCTCGATCCCAGAACCCTGAGATCATGACCTGAGCCAAAGGCAGTGGCTTAACTCACTGAGCCACCCAGGCGCCCCTTGAAAACTATTTCTACTCAAGTTGAAGTGAAGCTGGATGTTGCCCCCACCTGTTTATCCAATCACCTCTAAAGAGAGAACTTACCAAGTAAGGCGTATTGTCAGCAGTACAACTGTAATCATCTTCCAGAGACAGAGCCAAGAAGATATAGAGAGATATATGAGGAGATTTATTATGGGAATTGGCTCCGGTAATGATGGAGATTAAGATATCCCACAGCCTATGCCTTCAAGCAGGAGAACATGCAAAGCCGATGTTATAATTCAGTCTTGAGTCCGAAGACCTGAGAGCCAGAAGGACTCCAGTGTCTGAGACATCTCTCCTTCAGTGTGAATTTTCCTAATGGTGTACCGTGGGGGAGGGGATTCAGTTTGCATTACCGAGTTGCGATAGCTTAAAGCCCTATTGGTCAGGGCAGCTCTGTCTATACACGAAACACTAGGTCATGTGCAGCCCAGCTGTCTTGTTTGGATGTCTCTTAGCTTGACCGTGCCAAGCTCTCATCCTCTAGGGGCCTTGACATCAGCCCTTCCATCTGCCTGCAATGCTCTCCCTCTACTCTCTTCTCAGTCTTTAGATCTCAGCTCACTGAGGGCCTCCTGTGTCAGTGCATTCTGCCACGAGCCCCTCCTTCACACCCCATTTCGGTGTCCTGTCTGGTTTCTTCCCAGCACATTGCATGCCGGAATCGGTGTATTAATCTGATTGTTTCCAGGGAGCTCAAGTAAGAAGTCTTGTGTCCATGTTGGGCACCATCACAGCCCCAACATTTAGAGCAGCGCCTGGCACACAGAAGAAGTTGTGATTGTCAATTGGTAAGTGAATAAAGGCAGATGATGAGGACGTGTAACAAGTACTGATGGTAAAGGAAAAAGATTATTTTTTGTAAAGGCTACAAGGTATCAAATGCCAGATTTGTTTAGTCATGTTTAAGTTTTATAGCTATATATTTTTAGCTACAAAAACACTTTTATTATTAAAATTCCTGACAAGGGGAAAAAAACACCTTTGTTATTGCAAGTCTGAAATGTTTTAGTACATTATTCCTCTTCCTATGGAAGTAATTATTTCCATAATGCTCTTTCTGATGACATGAGATTCAAGAATGACTCATATTGCAGAATGGAGTGTAATCCACAGCAAGTCCCTTTAAAACCCACCCTTCTTCTACAACAAATTAGAAAATTCACTGGATTTTAGCTGTCACTTGAAAACAGAAATCAGGATGCTCAAGGAGACGTGCTTCTTTTTTAAAATTTTTTATTTAAACTCAATTTAATTAATATGTGCTATATATTATTAGTTTTAGAGGTAGCATTCAGTGATTCATTAGTCTTGTATAATACCCAGTGCTCATTACATCACATGCCCTCTTTAATGCCCATCATCCAATTACTCCTCATCCCTCCACCTCCCTCCCCTCCAGCAACCCTCAGTTTGTTTCCTATGATTAAGAATCTCGTATGGTTTATCTCCCTCTCTGATTTCATCTTGTTTTATTTTTCTCTCTTCCCCTATGCTCCTCTGTTTTGTTTGTTTAATACCACATTAGAGTGAGATCATATGATAATTGTCTTGCTCTGATTGACTTATTTCACCTCACATAATACCTCTAGTTCCATTCATGTGATTGCAAATGGCAAGATTTCATTTTTTTTAATGGCTAAGTAACATTCCATTATATATATATATATATATATATATATATATATATATATATATATATATATATATATACCACATCTTCTTTAACCATTCATCTGTCGATGGATATCTGGGTTCTTTCCATAGTTTGGCTATTGTGGACATTGCTGCTCTAAACACTGGTGTGTAGGTGACCCTTTGGATCACTACATTTGCATCTTTGAGGCAAATACCCAATAATGCAATTGTTGGGGCATAAGGTAGCTTTATTTTCAAGTTTTTGAGGAATCTCCATACTGTTTTCCAGAGTAGCTGCACCAGCTTGCATTCTCACCAACAGTGTAGGAGGGTTCCTCTTTCTCCGCATCTTTACCAACATCTATTGCTGCTTAAGTTGTTCATTTTAGCTATTTTGACCAGTGTGAGGTGGTATCTGATTGACTTATTTCACCTCACCTTTTGATTTGCACTTCCCTGATACCAGTTAAGAAATGGTCAGAAGACAAGGTGACTTGCTAGATATGAACCTGTCTCCTCACAGTTCGGCAAATGCCACTTTGCACAATATCTGTGTCATGAGACGTGGTGTGTAGGTTAGCATTCTCCAGCTCAGAGCATCAAGCTCTCTAGCTAAAACCCTTTGGGGAACTGTTCTTGAGCAAGGTAAATCCTTTTTAATTTGTTCAGTCAAATGGGAGTGGGGAGGGAATGGAGCACGTCTGAAGTGATTCAAAGGGCTATAGAGTTATCTCTTGTTTTTTATATTTCTGCCATGCACAGTTTCTCCAATAGAACCCATTTTGTGCTTTTGTGGATACCATGGTAAATGCTCTGGGGATAGTGAAATAAATACTAGAGATTTGTCATTTTCTTCTAAGCTCACTGAGTAGGTGGGGGACAACAGACCTCACATAGTCTGGAAATGCAGCAGAAATAAATTCTTCTCTGTAATCACTTACAGAATTTTCATATTCTTGTAGCACTTGTAAGTATGTTGCTCTTGGGAACAAGGGATGTAATCATAACAGCTACCTTTAGTGGAATGCCAGGCACTGAACCAGAAGGAGGAGGAGGAGGAGAAAATAAATTTTTGAGTGCTTATGCACAAGGCTTTACATACACTACATTTTATGTTCCTTTAATAATTGGGTTAGATAAATACCATTGTTATTCTCACTTTACATATAATAATACCGAGGCACAAAGACCGAGTTACCTATTCAAGGTCATACAGCTAATAAATGATGGATGTAGGGTTTGAGTGCAGTTCTGCCTGACTCCAGAGGCCATGCGTCTAATTGTTACACTGTATTAATACTCCCCACGAGATGAGGAAACAGCCTCAGAGATATAAAAGAGATGGCACAAGACCACAAAACCCCTATGACATGGAAATGATATCTGAATTTCAATCTGAAAACTAGACAGAAGAAAGAGGGAGATATTTGGTGGTCACAGGCATGTGTGCAAGACTTGAGGTGAAGCTTAGGTCCAGTCAGTTCTAGTAAGTTCAAGTAAGAGCAACATTGTGTTGGAAATCATGCTAGCATTACAGGATTAGCTGAGTTAACTCTCACATTAACCTCCTGGGGAAGACAGTACTTTTACCCATTTTACAGATGAGAAAGCTGGTGTTTAGGGATTTATGCACCTGTTCGAAGCCACACTGTTTATCCTGGCTTCATTTCATTGGATTAGACTTCAGGTCTCTTGTCACAAATAAGACCTTTTGTTTCCTTAAATAAAGGAAACTCAAAACAGGCAATTTTCTCTTCAAAGTAGCTGCAGAAGAGAAGGGAACACCATTCAACTATCTGGGCTTGAAATACAAAATCAGTCTGGGCTGAATAGTAATAGAAAGGCAATAAAGTTTCTCACCAATATCTTCTAGCTCTTTGTCTTCCCATCCTAGACCTTGTTGGCTTCCTCCCACTTGTCTTCCCCTTCCAACCTCATTCTGTCCAAGGCTCAACACCACACAACCCATGACACCCTTCTTCCCTCTTCTTCCCCTTCTTCTACCTTCCTTCTGGAGCTACCCCTCCTGGGTTTTCCTGTAAACACGATAATGATGATGATATTAATAAACAATTGCACTTACTGAAACGATTACTCTGTGAAAGGAACTAAGCTGGGCACTTTATATTCATATGAAAAAAACTCCATTCATGGATGAAGAGACCAAAAAATGGAGTTTAAGTAACTCATACAACATCACACAGCTACAAAATGCTAGAGCTCATTTTGCAAAGGGACTGACATAATAAATTAACTCATGAGGGGATCTTAATGGTTGATTGTAGCTTCCTCCAACTCTCTGTGAATACATTAAGTCAACAGATGATAATGAAACTCCTCTTTGTGCCAGACGGTGATTGGTACTTTCACATGCACTCAATTACTGAACACTCACATTTAAGTTAGATTCTGGTTTGATCACACACAATTGTAAATAGGGAAATTATTTCAATATAACATGAGTTCTGTTGCTTCATATATAATATCTCTTAGACAGCAGAAACTGGAATTTAAGCAGGAGTAGAATTATACACTGCAATTGGGATGGAAAAAAAAAAACATTAGCTAGACTACTATCCAAGCAGAAACACTTTCAACTCTATTTTTATTTATTTCTAAGTTACACTTTTTATTTTGAGATAAATGTGTGTGTGTGTGTGTGTGTGTGTGTGTCTGTAAAATGCGCATGCAGTTAAGAGAGCCCATGTACCCAGTTTCCACCAATGGCAACATCTTGCAAAACTAGAGAACAATATCACAACCAGGATACTGACATTGACACAGTCAAGATACAGAACATTTCCATCACCATGAAGATTCTTTGCCCTGCCCTTTTATAGCTCAAACCACTTCCCTCTTGCCTCTGTCTCCTCCTTAAGCCCTGGTAACCACTAATCTCTTCTCCATTTCTGTAATTGTGCCATTTCAAGAATGTTATATAAACAGAATCATACAGTGTGTAACTTTTGGGGATTGGCTTTATTCACTCAGCATAATCCTTTGAAGATACATCCAAGTTGTTATGTACATTAATAGTATGTTCCTTTTTATTGCTGAGTCGTATTACGTAATATGGATGTACTGTAGTTTGTTTAAGCATTCACCCACTGAGGGATATATAAGGGTTGCTTTAATTTTTGTCTGTTACAAATAAAGATGCTATCAAGATTTGTGTTAAGGGTTTTGTATGAAAGTAAGTCTTCCTTTTTCTGGGATAAAAGCCCAAGAGTTTAATTGTTGGGTTATGTGATAGTTGTATGCTTTGTTTTTTGTTTTGTTTTGATTTTTAACTGCCAAATGGTTCCCAGAGCAGCTATATCTTTTTACATTTCCACAAGCAATATATAAATGACCCAGTTTCACTCACCCCGTCTTCATCAGCATTTGGCATTGTAACTATTTTTTTTTATTTTAGTCATTTTGATAGCTGTGCAAAAATATATTATTGTGGTTTTAATTTACACTTCCTTATGAACAATGGTGAACATATTTTGATATTCCTTTTTGCTATAACTTATCCTCTTTCATGAAATATATCTTCATGCCATTTGCCCATTTTCAAATTGTATGGTTTCTACTGTTGAGTTTTGAGAGTTGTTTGTATATTCTGAATACTAGTTCTTTGCAAGCGATGTGGTTTGCAAATATTTGCTCCCAATCTGTAGCTTGTCTTTTTATCCTCTTAGCAGGTTCCTTCAGAATGAAAGGTTTTAATTTTGATGAAGTCAAATTTTTCATTTTTTTTCTTTTATGGATCGTACTTTTGGTGTCTAGTCTAAAAACTCTTTGTCAAGCCCTAGATCGCAGAATTTTTTATGTTTTTATTCTAAAATTTTTACAGTTTTACATTGCACATTTAAGACTTTGATCTATTTTTATTTAATTTTTATATGAGGTATGACGCTTAGGTCTAGATTTATTTTCTTTTTTTGCCTGTAGATGTCTACTTGCTCAAGCACCATTGATTAATAAACCAACCTTCCTCCACTGAATTTTACACCTTTGTCAAAAATCAGTCAGGCATATTTGTTTGGGTCTATTTCTGGGCGCTCTATTCTGTTCCACTGATCTGTGTGTCTATCCTTCTGCCTATACCACATTGTCTTGTTTACTATAGATACATGTTAAGTCTTAAAATTAGATAGATTCCTCCTAGTTTATTCTTCTTATTTAAAATTATTTGTAAATCTAGTTCCTTTGTTTTTCCATATAAATTTTAGAATAATTTTGTCTATAGCTACAAAACATCTTGCTGGGATTTTAAAAGGAATTGTTATACACATATATAAATCTGAGAGAACTGACATTTTACTATGTTGTCTTATAGTCTATAAACACAGTATGCCTCTCCATTTACTTATCACTTCTTTGGTTTCTTTCATCTGGTAGTTTTCAGGATATAAGTCCTACATGGGTTTTATCAGATAAGTATTTCTCTTTTTAATGAGCAATTGTAAATGGAATTGTACATTTTTTTTTTCCAACAAAGCAGAGAAGCAGATGGGGCAGAGGGAGAGGGAGAGAGAGAATCTTAAGCAGGCTCCACACCCAGCACAGAGCCTAACACAGGGCATGATCTCACAACACTAAGATCACGAATGAGCTGAAATTGAGAGAGGTTTAACCAACTGAGCCACCCAGGTGCCCCTGGAATTGTACTTTTAATTTTGTTGTTGATGTGTTAATTGCTAATACATAGAAATAAAAGTGATTTTGTGTATTTATTGTGTATCCTGTGACCTGTGACCTTGTTGAACTCACTCACTGGTTCCAGGTTTTTTGTAGCAAATATGGGATTTTCTACACAAACAGTTATGTCATCCACAATTAGGGACAGTTTTATTTCTTTCTTTCTGATATGTATACCCTTTGTTTCCTTTTCTTGACTTATTGCACTGGCTAAAACTTCTAGCATTAGGTCATATAAGAGTGGTGAAAGGGGGCATACTTTACCTGCTCCTGATCTTAAAGGAAAATTATTCAGTCTTACATGGTCAAATAAAAATTTAGGTATTCTTCTAGGCACTATTCTTCTCAAACTGGGCAAGTTTTCTCTTTCCCTATTTTTCTGAAAGTTTTTATCATTAGTGGCTGTTGAATTTTGTCAAATGCCTTTTCTGCAACAATTTACATGATCATGTGATTTTCTTTACACTGTTTTATGAGGTATTATACTGATTGATTTTTCTATACTGAACCACCCTGTATCCCTGGAAGGAACCCCACTAAGTCACAATGTATAATTTTTTTTTTATATATAGATGAATTCTAGTCAACTCTATTTTAAGGATATTGAAAACAAGCTTCAATGACTGAGACTCCCTTCAATAGTTCTTGGTTCGTGGCTTGTGGCAGATAATACCTCCTCTGGGCCCACCTGGTTTGGAGCTCGACTTCCACCTGTACCATTTTAGTGTCTAAGAGCCACATCTAGAATCTGTTGTTTTTCTGTGTTTTTAATATTCTCTGACTCAGCCTCCAGCCTCACTGTGCTGCCTACAAGAGGGACCAAGGAGACATGACTAATACATATAATATGGTATCCTGGGTGGGACTCTGAAACAGAAAAAGGACATTAGGTAAAAACCAAGGCTATCTGAGTAAGTATGAACTTTACCTAATGATGGTGTATTACTATTGGTTTATTAATTTTTATAAGTGTACCATATTATTATAATATGTTAGTAATAAAGGAAATTGGGCATGGGGGATAAGGGAAACTGTATTTCCAATCATTCTATAGAAATCTAGGGTTCTTCTTTAAACCCAAAGTTTATTTTGAAAAGACACCTCCCCCTCAAAATCCTTCTGTTCTTGGTTCATACATTTCTGTTTTTATTTCATAATTTCTTGGGTTTTTTTCTTTATGAATATGGTGTCTTCCTTTATTGTTTTGAGGATTTTACCTATATCATTAAACTCCTTACTAGAAGATGGCTCTAATACTTAGAATTTCTCAGGAATTAATTCCTCTGTTCATTGAGTTTGTAGGCAATCCTTCTTCATAATTTTTTTGATCACATACTTTATAATTATGCTTTCAGATTCATCTTGAATAGATGTTCCTTGTGGGTTTTCTCCCACTTATGATGTCCAGTCTTCTGGGTCTTATGGTTTTGCAATATATTAGATTCCCCAGTCCAGAACCAGGTTTTATATTGGCACCTCAGGTCTCCTACTCAATGGAGCTTTCAGAGATGGAGTTATTAGCTCAGATCCCACTCTTGGACACCACCCAGTAGGAGCTATAATCTTAGAAAGAGTGAATCAAACAAGCAAGGAGGGAGCCAGGGGAATACATCCACAGTTTATGAGAGCTTTGGTACACCAACTCCCACATTCTTGTCCTCACCTCTAACCCCTGCCATTGCTCTGGTGAACAATTCCATGCAGGTTTTGAGCTGCTTCAGGGTGACAGTACCTGAACACATATGCATGCTGATCTTCACTCGTTTTTTGCCCCAGATCTTCTCTAATACCTATGACCGCCCTCTCAGCACTCATCCATGAGAAACCATAAATGTGGGCAATGAATAACCTATGGGGCAATATCAGGAAATGGAGATGGGAGACAATGGTTAGTTGCTTCTTCCTTGCTCCCCTCTGATGGAAAATGCTGAGGTATATTGTTTTGTTCTCACAACCACCAAGCTAGTAGGACTAAACATGAATTGTTCACCATAGCAACTAACTCTGAGCTCTTTATATTGACTTTGTTTCCTACCTGACTTTATTCGCCCTCTTCCTTCACCCCTGTTCTCTGTTATCACATCCAAAATAAACCACTTGAAATCTGGTGGGAGGAGTCATGGTGGCGGAGAAGTAGTAAGCTGAGATGACATCAGGTAGCAGGAGATCAGCTAGATAGCTTATCAAACCATTACGAACACCTACAAATCCAACAGGAGATCAAAGAGAAGAAGAGCAAAAATTCTAGAAACAGAAAATCAACCACTTACTGAAAGGTAGGACCGGCAGAGAAGTGAATCCAAAGTGATGGGAAAATAGACCACGGGGGAAGGGTTCTGCTCCCAGCAATCAGCAGAGCAACAGAGCACAAAATCAGGACTTTTACAAGTCTGCTCCACTGAGGGACATCGCTCCAGAGGCTTAACCGGGGTGAAGCCCACTGGGGACAGCGTGACCTCCAGTCCTGCGGGATCACAAAAGGATGGGGGGTGTCTGAGTGTTGAGAGCTTGCAGTTATTAGAGTGGGGAAGCCAGCTACAGAGACAGAGCTGAGGAGGGAGCTCTCAACTTGGGGTTACCTTGAACCATAATCAGTGGCACAGCAGTGCTCTGTGAGTGAGGTCCCCACAAGATCCAGGGAGATCCCAACCTGGAAGAGCTCTGGGATCTGTGGGGTTTGGAGACTCCAGGTGGAGCTGTGTACCAGAGACAGAGACACTTGGCCACAGGCTGGGTAAGCTCAGAGCGCAGCTGGAGGCCAGGGAGATGGGAGTGATTGAGAGCTTTTCTCTGAGGGCGCACTGAAGAGAGGGGCCCCGAGCTCTTGGCTCCTCCAGGCTGGAGATTGGGAGGCTGCCATTTTCATTCCTGGCCTCTGGAACTCTACAAAAAGCGTTCAGGGAACAAAAGCTCCCAAAAGCGAACCCAAGTGAATTACTTAGTCTGGCCTCTGGTAAGGGCTATGCAATTCCGCCTTGGGCAAAGACACTTGAGAATCACTACAACAGGCCCCTCCCCCAGAAGATCAACAAGAAGTCTAGCCAAGTCCAAGTTCACTTACCAAGGAGAACAGCGGAATTCCAGAGGAGGAGAAAGCAAAGCATTGAATTCATGACTTTCTCCCCCATGAATCTTTAGTCTTGCGAAGTTAATTAATTTTTTTAATTTTGTTTTTCTTCTGCTAATTTTAATGTTTACCCTTTCCTCTTTTAACGTTTTTGAACTAGTTTATCTTAATACCTTTCATTATTTTAGTCATATTTTATCCTTCATTGTATCTAACTTTAGTTTTTGTATACACATAGGGTTTTTTCTTCTAAAAAGTTTGGGGTGCAACTTATTCTAATAGATCAAATATACCCTAAATCTAGCACCAGGCTTGATCTAGTCCCCAGCCCAAGCAAATTCTCTCCACTTTCTTTTTCTTTATTCTCCCAACCAACTTACCTTATCAACTCCTTTGTTAGAAATTAATTTTTTTCATATTCATAGTCATATTCCATCCTTTCATTGTGTTTACCCTTATATATGTTTTTAATTCTTTAAAATTTTGGGAAGTAGTTTCTTCTAAGAGACCAAAATACTCCCCAAATTAAGTGGGTGGCCCTGTTGTAGTCACCAGTCAAATATATATATATATATTTTTTTCTTTTTTATATTTTTTCTTTATTTGTTTTCTTTTTAAATTTTTTTTTTCCTGAACTTCTTTTACCTCCTTTCTCCCCTCCACAATTTGGGGTCTCTTCTGATTAGGTTAAAGCACATTTCCTGCGGTCTTTGCCAACCTTTTAGTATTTCATTTGCTCCTTCATATATTTTTGTCTGGACAAAATGACAAGGCAGGAAAAACTCACCACAAAAAAAAAAAAAAAAAAAAAACAAGAGGCAGTACTGAGGATAGGGACCTAATCAATATAGACATTGGTAATATGTCATATTCTCAAGGTTCTAGCCAGGCTTGAAAAAAGCATGGAAGATATTAGAGAAAGCCTGTCTGAAGAAATAAAAGCCCTTTCTGGAAAAATATAAAAACTAAAATCTAACCAAGTTGAAATAAAAAAAACTATTAATGAGGTGCAATCAAAAATGGAGGCTCTTACTGCTAGGATAAATGAGGCAGAAAAAAGAATTAGTGATATAGGAGACCAAATGACAGATAATTAAGAAGCTGAGCAAAAGAGAGACAAACAACTACTGGAAAATGAGGGGATAATTCGAGAGATAAGTGATACCATAAGATGAAACAACATTAGAATAATTGGGGTTCCAGAAGAAGAAGAAAGAGAGAGGGGAGCAGAAGGTATATTGGAGAGAATTATTGTAGAGATTTCCCTAATACGGCAAAGGAAACAAGCATCAAATCCAGGAGGTGCAGAGAACCCCCCCTCAAAATCAATAAGAATAGGTCCACACCCCATCATCTAATAATAAAATTTATGAGTCTTAGGGAGAAAGAGAAAATCCTGAAAGCAGCCTGGGACAAGAAGTCTGTAAAATACAATGGTAAAAATATTAGATTGGCAGCATACTTATCCACAGAGACCTGGCAGGCCATAAAAAACTGGCATGATATGTTCAGAGCACTAAATGAGAAAAACATGCAGCCAAGAATACTATATCCAGCTAGGTTATCATTGAAAATAGAAGGAGAGATAAAAAGCTTCCAGGACAAACAAAAACTGAAAGAATTTGCAAACACCAAACCAGCTCTACAGGAAATATTGAAAGGGGTCCTCCAAGCAAAGAGAGACCCTAAAAGTAGTAGATCAAAAAGGAACAGACATAATATAAAGTAACAGTCACCTTACAGGCAATACAATGGCACTGAAATCATATCTCGCAATAGTCACCCTGAATATAAATGGGCTAAATGCCCCAATTAAAAGACACAAGGATTCAGAATGGATAAAAAAAAAAAAAAATTAATATGCTCCCTACAAGAAACTCATTTTAGACCAAAGACACCTCCAGATTTAAAGTGAGGGAGTGAAAAACAATTTACCATGCTAATGGACATCAGAAGAAAGCTGGGGTGGCAATCCTTATATCAGGTCAATTAGATTTTAAGCCAAAGACTATAATGAGAGAAGAGGAAGAACACTATACATACTCAAAGGGTCTGTCCAACAGGAAGATCTAACAATTTTAAATACCTATGCCCCTAACATGAGAGTAGCTAACTATATAAACCCATGAATAACAAAACCAAAGAAACACATCGACAATAATACAATAATAGGAGGGGACTTTAACACTCCCCTCACTGAAATCGACAGATCATCCAAGCAAAAGATTAACAAGGAAATAAAGGCCTTAAATGATACACTGGACCAGATGGACATCACTGATATATTCAGAACATTCCATCTCAAAGCAACAGAATACAGATTTTTCTCTAGTGCACATGGAACATTCTCCAGAATAGATCATATCCTCAGTCCTAAATCAGATCTCAACCAGTATCAAAAGATTGGGATCATTCCCTGCATATTTTCAGACCACAATGCTCTGAAGCTAGAACTCAACCACAAGAGGAAGTTTGGAAAGAACCCAAATACATGGAGACTAAACAGCATCCTTCTAAAGAATGAATGGGTCAACCGGGAAATTAAAGAAGAATTGAAAAAAATCATGGAAACAAATGATAATGAAAATACAACGGTTCAAAACCTGTGGGACACAACAAAGGCAGTCCTGAGAGGAAAATATATAGTGGTACAAGCCTTTCTCAAGAAACAAGAAAGGTCTCAAATACACAGCCTAACCCTACACCTAAAGGAGCTGGGGAAAGAACAACAAAGAAAGCCTAAACCCAGCAGGAGAAGAGAAATAATAAAGATCAGAGCAGAAATCAATGAAATAGAAAAAAAAAAAAAACAATAGAACAAATCAATGAAACTAGGAGCTGGCTCTTTGAAAGAATTAATAAGATTGAAAAACCCCTGCCCAGATTTATCAAAAATAAAATATAAAGGACCCAAATAAATCAAATCATGGATTAAAGAGGAGATATCACAACCAATACCAAAGAAATACAAACAATTATAAGAACATATTATAAGTAACTCTACACCAACAAATTTGACAATCCGGAACAATTGGATGCATTCTTAGAAACATATAACTGCGAAAACTGAACCAGGAAGAAATAGAAAACCTGAACAGACCCATAACCAGTAAGGAGATGGAAATAGTCATCAAAAATCTCCAAACAGGGGGAGAAGTCAAGATGGCGGAGAAGTAGCAGGCTGAGACTACTTCAGCTAGCCGGAGATCAGCTAGATAGCTTATCTAAAGATTGCAAACACCTGAAAATCCATCGGCAGATCGAAGAGAAGAAGAACAGCAATTCTGGAAACAGAAAAACAACCACTTTCTGAAAGGTCGGACCGGCAGAGAAGTGAATCCAAAGCAACGGGAAGATAGACCCCCGGAGGGAGGAGCCAGCTCGCGGCAAGCGGCAGAGCACAAAATCAGGACTTGTAAAAGTCTGTTCCGCTGAGGGACATCGCTCCAGAGGCTACACCGGGGCAAAGCCCATGCGGGGTCAGCGTAGCCTCAGGTCCCACAGGGTCACAGAAGGATCGGGGGTGTCTGAGTGTCGCAGAGCTTGCGGGTATTGGAACGGGAAAGCCGGCTACAGAGACAGAGCCAACAATGAGCTCTCAGCTCCGTGTCACCTTGAACCGGTCGCAGGCTCGGTGAGCTCAGAGCACGGCCGGAGGTCAGGCAGACGGGAGTAACTGGGCGCTGTTCTCTGAGGGCGCACTGACGAGTGGGGCCCTGAGCTCTCAGCTCCTCCGGGCAGGAGACCAGGAGGCCGCCATTTGTATTCCCGTCCTCCGGAACTCTACGGAAAGCGCTCAGGGAACAAAAGCTCCTGAAAGCAAACCCGAGCAGATTACTCACCCCGACCCCTGGTAAGAGCGCTGCAATTCCGCCTGGGGCAAAGACACTTGAGAATCACTACAACAGGCCCCTCCCCCAGAAGATCAACAAGAAATCCAGCCAAGACCAAGTTCACCTACCATGGAATGCGGTATTAATATCAAGGAGAGCAGCATAATACCGGAGGAGGAGAAAGCAAAGCACGGAACTCATGGCTTTTCCCTGTGATTTTTTTTAGTCTTGCAGTTAATTTAAATTTTTTCTTTTTCATTTTGTGTTTTTTTTCTTGCCTTCTGGTAAAATTTTTTTTAAACTTTTACCTTTTTCTTTTTTAACGTTTTTTAACTAGTTTATCTAATATATATATTTTTTCTTTTTTATATTTTTCTTATTTCTTTTCTTTTTTTTAATTCTTTTCTTTATTTTTATTTTTCTATTTCCTTTTTCTTTCTTTCTTCCTTTTTGAACCTCTTTTTATCCCCTTTCTCCCCCCTCACGATTTGGGATCTCTTCTAATTTGGTTAAAGCATATTTTCCTGGGGTTGTTGCCACCCTTTTTGTATTTTACTTGGTCCTTCATATACTCTTATCTGGACAAAATGACAATACGGAAAAATTCAATGCAAAAAAAAGAACAAGAGGCAATACCGAAGGCTAGGGACCTAATCAATACAGACATTGGTAATATGTCAGATCTAGAGTTCAGAATGACAATTCTCAAGGTTCTAGCCAGGCTCGAAAAAGGCATGGAAGATATTAGAGAAACTCTCTCTCGAGATATAAAAGCCCTTTCTGGAGAAATAAAAGAACTAAAATCTAACCAAGTTGAAATCAAAAAAGCTATTAATGAGGTGCAATCAAAAGTGGAGGCTCTCACTGCTAGGATAAATGAGGCAGAAGAAAGAATTAGTGATATAGAAAACCAAATGACAGAGAATAAAGAAGCTGAGCAAAAGAGGGACAAACAGCTACTGGACCACGAGGGGAGAATTCGAGAGATAAGTAATACCATAAGACGAAACAACATTAGAATAATTGGGATTCCAGAAGAAGAAGAAAGAGAGAGGGGAGCAGAAGGTATACTGGAGAGAATTATTGGGGAGAATTTCCCCAATATGGCAAAGGGAACGAGCATCAAAATTCAGGAGGTTCAGAGAACGCCCCTCAAAATCAATAAGAATAGGCCCACACCCCGTCACCTAATAGTAAAATTTACAAGTCTCAGCGACAAAGAGAAAATCCTGAAAGCAGCCCGGGAAAAGAAATCTGTAACATACAATGGTAAAAATATTAGATTGGCAGCTGACTTATCCACAGAGACCTGGCAGGCCAGAAAGAGCTGGCATGATATTTTCAGAGCACTAAACGAGAAAAACATGCAGCCAAGAATACTATATCCAGCTAGGCTATCATTGAAAATAGAAGGAGAGATTAAAAGCTTCCAGGACAAACAAAAACTGAAAGAATTTGCAAACACCAAACCAGCTCTACAGGAAATATTGAAAGGGGTCCTCTAAGCAAAGAGAGAGCCTACAAGTGGTAGATCAGAAAGGAACAGAGACCATATACAGTAACAGTCACCTTACAGGCAATACAATGGCACTAAATTCATATCTCTCAATAGTTACCCTGAATGTTAATGGGCTAAATGCCCCTGTCAAAAGACACAGGGTATCAGAATGGATAAAAAACCAAAACCCATCTATATGTTGCCTCCAAGAAACTCATTTTAAGCCTGAAGACACCTCCAGATTTAAAGTGAGGGGGTGGAAAAGAATTTACCATGCTAATGGACATCAGAAGAAAGCAGGAGTGGCAATCCTTATATCAGATCAATTAGATTTTAAGACAAAGACTATAATAAGAGATGAGGAAGGACACTGTATCATACTCAAAGGGTCTGTCCAACAAGAAGATTTAACAATTTTAAATATCTATGCCCCCAACGTGGGAGAAGCCAACTATATAAACCAATTAGTAAAAAAATCAAAGAAACACATCAAAAATAATACAATAATAGTAGGGGACTTTAACACTCCCCTCACTGAAATCGACAGATCATCCAAGCAAAAGATCAACAAGGAAATAAAGGCCTTAAAGGACACAGTGGACCAGATGGACACCACAGATATCTTCAGAACATTTCATCTCAAAGCAACAGAATACACATTCTTCTCTAGTGCACATGGAACATTCTCCAGAATAGATCACATCCTCAGTCCTAAATCAGGACTCAACCGGTATCAAAAGATTGGGATCATTCCCTGCATATTTTCAGACCACAATGCTCTGAAGCTAGAACTCAACCACAAGAGGAAGTTTGGAAAGAACCCAAATACATGGAGACTAAACAGCATCTTTCTAAAGAATGAATGGGTCAACTGGGAAATTAAAGAAGAATTGAAAAAAATCATGGAAACAAATGATAATGAAAATACAACAGTTCAAAATCTGTGAGACAAAACAAAGGCAGTCCTGAGAGGAAAATATAGAGCGGTACAGCCTTTCTCAAGAAACAAGAAAGGTCTCAGGTACACAACCTAACCCTACACCTAAAGGAGCTGGAGAAAGAACAAGAAAGAAACCCTAATCCCAGCAGACGAAGAGAAATCATAAAGATCAGAGCAGAAATCAATGAAATAGAAACCAAAAAAACAATAGAACAAATCAACAAAACTAGGAGCTAGTTCTTTGAAAGAATTAATAAAATTGATAAAGCCCAGGCCCGACTTATCAAAAAGAAAAGAGAAAGGACCCAAATAAATAAAATCATGAATGAAAGAGGAGAGGTCACAAAAACACCAAAGAAATACAAACTATTATAAGAACAAACTATGAGCAACTTTCCGCCAATAAATTTGACAATATGGAAGAAATGGATGCATTCCTAGAAACATATAAACTACCACAACTGAACCAGGAATAAATAGAAAGTCTGAACAGACCCATAACCAGTAAGGAGATTGAAACAGTCATTAAAAATCTCCAAACAAACAAAAGCCCAGGGCCAGACAGCTTCCCGGGGGAATTCTACCAAACATTTAAAGAAGAACTAATTCCTATTCTCCTGAAACTTTTTCAAAAAATAGAAATGGAAGGAAAACTTCCAAATTCATTATATGAGTCCAGCATCACCTTGATCCCAAAACCAGAAAAGGACCCCATCAAAAAAGAGAGCTATAGACCAATATCCTTGATGAACACAGATGCGAAAATACTCAATAAAATACTAGCCAATAGGATTCAACAGTACATTAAAAGGATTATTCACCACAACCAAGTGGGATTTATTCCAGGGCTGCAAGGTTGGTTCAACATCCGCAAATCAGTCAATGTGATACAACACATCAATAAAAGAAAGAACAAGAACCATATGATACTCTCAATAGATGCTGAAAAGCATTTGACAAAGTACAGCATCCCTTCCTGATCAAAACTCTTCAAAGTGTAGGGATAGAGGGCACATACCTCAATATCATCAAAGCCATCTATGAAAAACCCACCGTAAATATCGTTCTCAATGGAGAAAAACTGAAAGCTTTTCCGCTAAGGTCAGGAACACGGCAGGGATGTCCATTATCACCACTGCTATTCAACATAGTACTAGAGGTCCTAGCCTCAGCAATCAGACAACAAAAGGAAATTAAAGGCATCCAAATCAGCAAAGAAGAAGTCAAATTATCACTCTTCGCAGATGATATGATACTATATGTGGAAAACCCAAAAGACTCCACTCCAAAACTGCTAGAACTTGTACAGGAATTCAGTAAAGTGTCAAGATATAAAATCAATGCACAGAAATCAGTTGCATTTCTCTACACCAACAGCAAGACAGAAGAAAGAGAAATTAAGGAGTCCATCCCATTTACAATTGCACCCCAAACCTAAGATACCTAGGAATAAACCTAACCAAAGAGGCACAGAATCTATACTCAGAAAATTATAAAGTACTCATGAAAGAAATTGAGAAAGACACAAAGAAATGGAAAAATGTTCCATTCTCCTGGATTGGAAGAATAAATATTGTGAAAATGTCTATGCTACCTAAAGCAATCTACACATTTAATGCAATTCCTATCAAAGTACCATCCATCTTTTTCAAAGAAATGGGACAAATAATTCTAAAATTTATATGGAACCAGAAAAGACCTCGAATAGCCAAAGGGATATTGAAAAAGAAAGTCAACGTTGGTGGCATCACAATTCCGGACTTCAAGCTCTATTACAAAGCTGTCATCATCAAGACAGCATGGTACTGGCACAAAAACAGACACATAGATCAATGGAACAGAATAGAGAGCCCAGAAATAGACCCTCAACTCTACAGTCAACTAATCTTCGTCAAAGCAGGAAAGAATGTCCAATGGAAAAAAGACAGCCTCTTCAATAAATGGTGCTGGGAAAATTGGACAGCCACATGCAGAAAAATGAAATTGGACCATTTCCTTACACCACACACAAAAATAGACTCAAATGGATGAAGGACCTCAATGTGCGAAAGGAATCCATCAAAATCCTTGAGGAGAACACAGGCAGCAACCTCTTTGACCTCAGCCACAGCAACATCTTCCTAGGAACAACGCCAAAGGCAAGGGAAGCAAGGGCAAAAATGAACTATTGGGACTTCATCAAGATCAAAAGCTTTTGCACAGCAAAGGAAACAGTTAACAAAATCAAAAGAAACTGACAGAGTGGGAGAAGATATTTGGAAATGACATATCAGATAAAGGACTAGTGTCCAGAATCTATAAAGAACTTAGCAAACTCAACACCCAAAGAACAAATAATCCAATCAAGAAATGGGCAGAGGACATGAACAGACATTTCTGCAAAGAAGACATCCAGATGGCCAACAGACACATGAAAAAGTGCTCCATATCACTCGGCATCAGGGAAATACAAATCAAAACCACAATGAGATATCACCTCACACCAGTCAGAATGGCTAAAATAAACAAGTCAGGAAATGACAGATGCTGGCGAGGATGCAGAGAAAAGGGAACCCTCCTACACTGTTGGTGGGAATGCAAGCTGGTGCCACCACTCTGGAAAACAGCATGGAGGTTCCTCAAAATGTTGAAAATAGAACTGCCCTATGACCCAGCAATTGCACTATTGGGTATTTATCCTAAAGATACAAACATAGTGATCCGAAGGGGCATGTGCACCCGAATGTTTATAGCAGCAATGTCCACAATAGCCAAACTATGGAAAGAACCTAGATGTCCATCAACAGATGAATGGATCAAGAAGATGTGGTATATATACACAATGGAATACTATGCAGCCATCAAAAGAAATGAAATCTTGCCATTTGCGACAACATGGATGGAACTGGGGCATATCATGCTTAGCGAAATAAGTCAAGCAGAGAAAGACAACTATCATATGATCTCCCTGATATGAGGAAGTGGTGATGCAACATGGGGGCTTAAGTGGGTAGGAAAAGAATAAATGAAACAGGATGGGATTGGGAGGGAGAGAAACCATAAGTGACTCTTAATCTCACAAAACAAACTGAGGGTTGCTGTGGGGAGGGGGTTTGGTAGAAGGGGGTTTGGGAGAAGGGGGTGGAATTATGGACATTGGGGAGGGTATGTGCTTTGGTGAGTGCTGTGAAGTGTGTAAACCTGGTGATTCACAGACCTTTACCCCTGGGGATAAAAATATATGTTTATAAAAAATAAAAAATTAAACAAATAAAAAATAAATTAAAAAAAAATTAAAAATTAAAAAAATAATCTCCAAATAAACATAAGCCCTGGGCCAGATGGCTTCCCAGGGGAATTCTACCAAAATTTTAAAGTAGAACTAATTCTTATTCTCCTGAAACTGTTCCAAAAAATAGAAATGGAAGGAAAATGTCCAAACTCATTTTATGTAGCCAGCATCACCTTGATCCCAAAACCAGACAAGGACCCCATCAAAAAAAAGAATTACAGACCAATATCCTTGATGAACACAGATGCGAAAATTCTCATCAAAATACTAGCCAATAGGATCCAACAGTACATTAAAAGGATTATTCACCACGACCAAGTGGGATTTATTCTTGGGCTGTAAGGTTGTTTCAACAACTGCTAATTAATCAATGTGATACAATACATTAATAAAAGAAAGAACAAGCACCATTTGATACTCTCAATAGATGCTGAAAAAGCATTTGACAAAGTACAGCATCCCTTCCTGATCAAAACTCTTCAAAGTGTAGGGATAGAGGGCACATACCTCAATATTATTAAAGCCACCTATGAAAAACCCACTGCAAATACCATTCTCAATGGAGAAAAATTGAAAGCTTTTCTGCTAAGGTCAGGAACATGGCAGGGATGTCCATTATCACCACTGCTATTCAACATAGTACTAGAAGTCCTAGCCTCAGCAATCAGACAACAAAAGGAAATTAAAGACATCCAAATCGGCAAAGAAGAAGTCAAATTATCACTCTTCGCAGATGATATGATACTATATGTGGAAAACCCAAAAGACTCCACTCCAAAACTGCTAGAACTTGTACAGGAATTCAGTAAAGTGTCAGGATATAAAATCAATGCACAGAAATCAGTTGCATTTCTCTACACCAACAAGACAGAAGAAAGAGAATTAAGGAGTCAATCCCATTTACAATTGCTTCAAAACTATAAGATACCTAGGAATAAACCTAACCATAGAGGCTAGAATCTATACTCAGAAAACTATAAAGTACTCATGAAAGAAATTGAGAAAGACACAAAGAAATGGAAAAATGTTCCATGCTCCTGGATTGGAAGAACAAATATTGTGAAAATGTCTGTGCTACCTAAAGCAATCTGCACATTTAATGCAATTCCTATCAAAATACCATCCATCTTTTTCAAAGAAATGCAACAAATAATGCTAAAATTTATATGGAACCAGAAAAGATCTCAAGTAGTCAAAGGAATATTGAAAAAGAAAACCAAAGTTGGTGGCATCACAATTCCGGACTTCAAGCTCTATTACAAAGCTGTCATCATCAAGACAGCACGGTACTGGCACAAAAACAGACACATAGATCAATGGAACAGAATAGAGAGCCCAGAAATAGACCCTCAACTCTACAGTCAACTAATCTTCGACAAAGCAGGAAAGAATGACCAATGGAAAAAAGACAGCCTCTTCAATAAATGGTGTTGGGAAAATTGGACAGTTGCATGCAGAAAAATGAAATTGGACAATTTCCTTACACTACACATGAAAATAGACTTAGAATGGATGAAGGACCTCAATGTGCGAAAGGAATCCATCAAAATCCTTGAGGGGAACACAGGCAGCAACCTCTTCGACCTCAGCTGCAGCTACTTCTTCCTAGGAACATTGCCAAAGGCAAGGGAAGCAAGGGCAAAAATGAACTATTGGGTCTTCATCAAGATCAAAAGCTTTTGCACTGCAAAGGAAACAGTTAACAAAACCAAAGACAACTGACAGATGGGAGAAGATATTTGCAAACAACATATCAGATAAAGGGCTAGTGTCCAAAATCTATAAAGAACTTAGCAAACTCAACACCCAAAGAACAAATAATCCAATCAAGAAATGGGCAGAAGACATGAACAGACATTTCTGCAAAGAAGACATCCAGATGGCCAACAGACCCATGAATAAGTGCTCCACATCACTCGGCATCAGGGAAATACAAATCAAAACCACAATGAGATATCACCTCACACCAGTCAGAATGGCTAAAATTAACAAGTCAGGAAATGACAGATGCTGGCGAGGATGCAGAGAAAGGGAAACCCTGATATGTTGGTGGGAATGCAAGCTGGTGCAACCACTCTGCAAAAAAGCATGAAGGTTCCTCAAAAAGTTGAAAATAGAGCTACCCTATGACCCAACAATTGCACTACTGGGTATTTACCCTTAAGATAAAAACGTAGTGATCCGAAGGGGCATGTGCACCGGAACGTTTATAGCAACAATTTCCACAATAGCCAAACTATGGAAAGAACCTAGATGTCCCTCAACAGATGAATGGATAAAGAATAGTGGTATATATATATTATGCAGCCATCAAAAAATGAAATCTTGCCTTTTGCAACGACATAGATGGAACTAGAGGGTATTATGCTTAGCAAAATAAGTCAATCAGAGAAAGACAGATATCCTATGATCTCCCTGATATGAGGAAGTGGAGATGCAAAGGTGAGGGGGGTATTTAGGGGGTTAGGAAAAGAATAAATGAAACAAGATGGGATCAGGAGGGAGAGAAACCAAAAGAGACTCTTAATGTCACAAAACAAACTGTGGGGGGTGGGGAGAGGGGTGTAGAGAGAAGATGGTTGGGTTATGGACACTGGGGAGGGTATGTGTTATGGTGAGTGCTGTGGAGTGTATAAACCTGGCGATTCACAGACCTGTACCCCTGGGGCTAATAATACACTATGTGTTTATAAAAAAAAAATTTTTTTTAAGAAAATTTAAAAAAATTTTAAATCAAAATAAGCCACTTGCACATAAACCCTATTCTTGGACTCTGCTTTTGGTGGAATCTGGGATAAAACATGCCCTGACCTCACTGAAACAATTAGGAAGTCAGAGGACAAGGGTGCCCACTGGTACAGTCCATAAAAGGCAGTTTCTTCAGTCATAGAGCAGGGCAGAGAAGAGTAAAGAGTGGATCTGGAGGGGCAAATGGAAAAGATAAAGAATGTGCCCCAAAAGTTTATTAGCTTCTTTCTCAGGACCAAATAAATAAATTTTTGTCAACATGATATGCTCTTGTCGCACAAATATTCTCAATTCAATAACATATGAAGACCACCATAGAGAAGTGATATGCAGTTCATGTAGAAACAGCTTTTCAATGGGTTTGTTTGAAATTGTAGTAGGTAGCTTACAGGGTAGAATGAAGTCAGAGCAGGGTCACCACCTGGCAGTAACACCGTGGAGCACTAGAAAGCATCAGAAAGGAGATTCACAGGATGGTCTTCAACGACTCTTCCGATTTTAAGTCAGGACATAAGTTTCTACTAATAAAATGGAAACAGCCTCCCTCCATGACTCCAGTGGGTGATATGAGCAGTGCTTATTGAGACACATTCGAGTTTTTTGGAAGGGATGTGTTTCCAAACAGGCACCACTAATAAAGAGTTCTCCTCAACCAGGAGGAAGGTCCACCATGTAGTGATAGAAAAAGAGAAGTTTCAAAACAGAGCTGTGGTTCTGTGTCAGGGGTGGGGTGGAGGGAGAGCTTTGTAGTCTGTATTCTCTAAAAATATGTGCCAAAGTGAACAGAGATGCAACATGGAGAAATCCAAAATGGAATGTGACCCTTGGTTTCAACTCTCCAGTGGCAGGACCTAAACAGAGCCTTTGTTCAGTATTTGGCACATTGTTCCCAAGGCAGTATGGTCCATTTGGGAAGACATATGACACCCTCAGGGAAACTGGACTTGGAAGAAGCAGAAGGACCAGCCCATGCAGAAGAAACAGTGATGGTGTGTTCTTTCATCCAGCAAGGCTGTTCCCCCACATACCAGGATGCTTCTACCAAACAAAGATCCTTTGGAAAAGAAAGAGCAGCTCCTTGCTGATCTTGGTTATGAGCAGACTATTTTCATGTGCAAGGTAGTTGTGAGAAGTTGGCGCCTATTAAATGTCAGATGACTGTTGATTTGATTTTGTGTACTGGCATAATTTTATAACAAGTCAGATAAGTACCAAGAACAGTACATTTACTTGGAGCCAGAAAGCCTGGGAAAGAACCTCAGCTCTAATAATGATAACATCAGCTCTGCTCATCATCTAATATAATCCTCACAGCACCTCTCTGAGGTGGGTGCTAGTATTAACCCCATTCCACAGATGTGTAAACTGAGGCACAGAGAGGTGGAGTAATGTTCCTGAGTTTACAAGGCTGGTAAGTGTCAGATTTGAGATTCTGATTCAAGCCTTTCAGACCTTGAATCAGTGTTTTTTTTGTTTTGTTTTGTTTTTTGTTTTTTGTTTTTTTTTTTTTTACAAACTGAGGGGCCTCAGTGAATCCACTTACTCCTGAGGGACAGTTTCCTAATATTTTAAATATACCTAATAATGCTTCTAGAATTTAAGGGAGGAGCTAATGAATTTATTCAACAAGCACTTCTGGAGAACTGATTGTGTTCATTCAGTATGCTGCATATCAACAAGAACCTTTCCAGAACAACGTGTGGGACATAGATGTGTTTATTTAATTAGGAGAGTGAATGTGTCATTCTTTGCCTGTTACAGAACACAACACCTCTCTCCCCTCAAAATAATCCTTCCACTCCACAAATACCAAATCTCCATTTTAAGGAATCCCTTTATATTAAGGAATTCCATTTAAGGAATGGGTATAGTCTTGGTGGGAGCCAGGACCTACTTCTTACTATGGAAATTGATTGGGAGAGATCCTCTCTCTATCTCTGCATGGTATCCCCCACAACCACCACATGGCAGGAGTGTAACGAGCTGATCTAAACACATTGCCCTTGGAGAGTGAGTGGTCCTTATAATCACCGTGGACCCAGCACAAAGACCAGTTCTGCCCATTTCTCCAGAGTTCCTTCAGCCTCCATCCATTCCCTGCCTCAGTCAATTCTGAAGGATTCCTGGGATCCCCTTTCAGTGATGGGGAACACCTGTCACTTGGACTACTGTAACAGCCTCTGAACTTTCCTCCTAGCTTCTATCCTTGCTTGTCCTACGGTCCAGGGTCAACTTTCCAGCCAGAATTTTAAATATAAATCAGATCAAGTCACTTTCCAGCTAACTACCATTTACTGGCCCCCACCCTGCTTGGAAGAATTCCAAACCACTTCCCATGCCCTCAAGGCCACACACAATCTCAGTCCTGCCCACCTCGTGATGTGCCTTCCTATCACACCCGTCCTGCACTCAGTTCAAGCTACCTTGGTCTGTGTGTCCTTTACAGGACCTGCATGTAATGTCCCATACGCCCTGCAGTCTTTGTCAAGAGACTTGCTCCTTGACTTCATTCAGGAGTGTGCTCAAATGGTATCGCTTCAAAGGGGTTTTTCCCATCAACACTGTTGAAAGTAGCACTCTCACCTGACAACTTATTCTCCTTTATTTTTCTCCATAGTATGCCTAAAGTTATAGTCTTTATTTGTTTTCCAGTTATAATCTGTTTCACCCTCCAGAACATAAGCTCCATAAGTGTGTGGATCTCGTCTTGCTGTTTCTCTAGGGCTTACAACTGTGCCTGGCATATATTGAGATCATACACCCACATATGTAGGTAGGAATAGAGATATAACAATACACTGGGGTGTGTGTGTGTGTGTGTGTACTCAATGATTGAGTGAAGTGATTATTATAATACTACTGTAGTCAAAGATTTAATATCAGTGATGATTAACTTTTGTATCAATTTGACTTGGCCATGACACCCTCACATACTAGTGCAAACATTATTCTGGATGTGTCTGTGAGGGTGTTTCTGGACGAGATTAACATTTCAATCAGTAGATTGAGTAAAGTCTATTGCCCTCCCTTATGTGGCTGGACCTTAGCCCATCCTTTGGATGCCTAAATAGAACAGAAGGTGGGGTAAGGGAGAAAATTTACTCTCGCTGCCTGATTGTTTTTTGAGCTGGGACGTTGGTCTTCTGCACTCTGACGGGAATCACACTATCTGCTCTCCTGGTTCTCAGGACTTCTGAAGCAGATTGGAGCTACACTGCCTGTTTTCATGAGCCTCTAGTTTACACATGGCAGATCATAGGACATCTCGTCCATCATAGTCACATGAGGCAATCCCTTAATAACTCTCTCTCTCTCACACACACACACACACACGCAAACACTAGCTATTGATTCTCTTTTCCTGGAGAACCATTACTAAATACCACACCTTTGACGTTTTTGAAGACCATTACTTTGATTTTTTAAATTACTTATAAAAGTACCATTTTACAGAAATTTAGAAAGTTAAAAAAAAGTTGATAATAATCAGTGTTCAAATACAGCTGTTATTCATATTTTGTTTCATTTCTTTTGAGTATATTCCTACAATGCAATTATTGTTTTTCAAGATGTAATTACACTATATGTAACTTTATATCATTTTTATATTAAATTATAGACATTTCTCATTGTTTGTTTAGTTTTCAGAACCATCATTTTTAATACCTGCAAAAGAGGGGAGTATATGTGCCATAATTGACTTAAATTCTCCCTGCTTGTTATAAATCTAATTTGTTTCCATTTTTCATTATTTCAGTAATAAACATCTGCCTGCATAGAGCATTTTCCATATTTAGAATTATTATTTTTTTTTAATTTTTTATTTTTTATAAACATATATTTTTATCCCCAGGGGTACAGGTCTGTGAATCACCAGGTTTACACACTTCACAGCACTCACCAAAGCACATACCCACCCCAATGTCCATAATTCCACCCCCTTCTCCCAAACCCCCTTCTCCCAAACCCCCTCCCCACAGCAACCCTCAGTTTGTTTTGTGAGATTAAGAGTCACTTATGGTTTCTCTCCCTCCAATCCCATCCTGTTTCATTTATTCTTTTCCTACCCACTTAAGCCCCCATGTTGCATCACCACTTCCTCATATCAGGGAGATCATATGATAGTTGTCTTTCTCTGCTTGACTTATTTCGCTAAGCATGATATGCCCCAGTTCCATCCATGTTGTCGCAAATGGCAAGATTTCATTTCTTTTGATGGCTGCATAGTATTCCATTGTGTATATATACCACATCTTCTTGATCCATTCATCTGTTGATGGACATCTAGGTTCTTTCCATAGTTTGGCTATTGTGGACATTGCTGCTATAAACATTCGGGTGCACATGCCCCTTTGGATCACTACGTTTGTATCTTTAGGGTATTTTCTTACGATAGATTGTCAAAAGTGGGACAACTGTATCAAAGTATACAGATTTATTTAAGGATCTTGCTATAAACTTCCAAATAATTTTCTCAAAAAGTCCTTCCAATTTATATTCTCCCCACCAGAATATGAAAGTAGCCATTATACACACACTGACCAGTCTAGGATATTTTTCAGTTTTATAATTAAATGAAATAGTACAGATTATTTGAATTTGAATTTCTTCTGTTGCTAGTGGGTAATGGGGTCTCTCCCGATCCCTCCATTGTTATTAACTTTCATCTGTACTTGCATGGGATATAATCAATTACCTATTATGGCTTTCTATGTTTTCATATGTTTAGGGCTGGTCATGTCAATACTTTTTCCTCCTTCTTTGTATTGTCTTTTCTGTTTACATTTCTAGATGAATTTGGGGATAATTTTGTCAAATTTCTAAAAAAAAAAAATCCTTTTGGCGTTGTGGCAGGACTTGTTTTAGTAACTGAAATATTCCCATTGACATTCAGGAAATTCTGTCCCAGGAGGAAGTTTCACCGCTGCATACATGAGGAGGATCTTGCCTCTGGAAGTCTCAAGCATCGTGGTCTCCCTTTCTGGCTTCCCCACTACAGCCAGAGGCTTTCTGCTCCAAGTGACACAACATCCAACAATGAAGTGGCCTGAATCACTGGCAGGGACTTTATCCTCTCACCAGAGGAAAATCTCAAGTGGGGCTTTTCTGGGTTAGCTTTTTTTTTTTTTTTTTTTTGTAATTTTATTTTTTTTTTCAGTGTTCCAAGATTCATAGTTTATGCACCACACCAGTGCTCCATGCAATTTGTGCCCTCCTTAATACCTACCACCAGGCTCACCCAAACCCCCACCCTCTCCCCTCCAAAACCCTCAGTTTGTTTCTCTGGGTTAGCTCATTAGCTCCACAATGTCCCCAAAGTTTTGTGTTTTCCCATGTGGTCCTTCCTCAGTGAGTCAGCCCTATAGTTGCTACAGCTCCAGATCATGGAACCATGGCATCCTAGCACAGCCCAGAGTCATGCTTTTATTAAGGAGGAAGGTCCTTCCCAGGAGTGATCCTGCCAACTTTCCCATACATTTCACTGGACAAGTTGACCTCACATGACCATGCACTCTTCAGTCAGTGGCTTATAGAAAGAATTGTCCTAATTGGTTTTGGCCACTCATCAGTCATGTGAGGGGGCTAGGTCAGGGCCAACTTCAATGAGAACTTAAGAGGGGGAAAGTAAAAATAAAATAAGGGAGAGTGAGAGGTAGGAGCGAGGGCATTGGCTATAGAGTAACAATGGCTACCACCATAAGATTTGTTCAAACTCTACCTTGGAAAACATAGATTATAGAGTCTAGCCTTGCTCAGGGGCGGATCCAGGTTTTGTTGGTTATGAAGCTTCTATTTTGGAGGCACAAATATCCTATACAAAATTACGTATGGAAGAATATTTTAAATGAGAAAAATAGGCAAATCATATATTTTTAAAATTTAATAAATTACCACAAATACAGCAAACATCACAAAATAGTATATTTTAGTTATCTTCCCTACCCACCTAGAATAAATTTTAAATTGGTATAACCCATAATTCTGAAGAATATACAAAATTAGGTCAAACACAAAAGTAATCCAAAGCATTTTATTGAGCTCCATAATTGTATGCAATCAAATTAATGTTATATTACATACACTGACATATTGGTGTACATGTATAGAAATTTGGTTAGCGAGATATTTGTGTCTTTAGAGGACTTCCCTTCATCAGTGGCAATTCTGAGTGCCCTTTCACCCAGAGTGTCCAGCTTTTTTGTACATCAGATCTGTCCGTGCTGGAATGCCAAACATGTGACTTCTTGGGTCAGTGTATCCCGTTTGATACTTGTAGTAGCTTTCTACTCTTGTGCAACAAGCTATGAGCAACTTACAGCTTAAAACCAACACAAAGCATTATCTGATGATTTCTCCAGGTCCAAAGTCCAGGCACAGTGTGGTTGCGCTCTCTGCTCAGGGTCTCACCAGGTAGGAAATGAGGTGTTAGCCAGAATAGCAATTTTCATTTGGAGTTCAGGGTCCTCTTCCAAGTTCACTGGTTTCACTGGTGACTGACAGAATTCATTTTCTTGCACCTAGAGGACTGAGCTCCGAGTATCAAGATGCTGCTCACAGCTCCTTGCCACGTGGTCCTAGTAGGAATTTCACAATATGATTTTTGTTTTCTCCCAAGCTAGCTGGGGTGCATCTCTATGACTCTTTTCTGCAATCAGTCAGAGGAAAAATCTATGCTTTCAAAAGACTCATGTTATTAGGTTAGCCCTTCCACTGCTCCCTGAATAATCTCCATGTTTAAAGTCAACTGATTTGGTAGCTTTATTGCATCTGGAAATTCCATGATGGCAGTACCTAGATTAGAGTTTGACTGAATAATTGGAGGAAGGTGTATATAGACTAGGGCCAGGTTATAACTTTTTAAATATATATTTTGGGGCTCATCTTACAATTCTGCCTACAGAGACATTACTTATTACATACTTGTGCCTTAGAGATCAATAATCATGACGTAGTGCCATCCCCTTCAGAACTATAGTAGTACCTTATCAAATATGTGTTCCTAACAGCTTCTGTTTTGCCTAGGCATTAATGAGTACTGAATTCTCTGTTAGAGATTTCATATAGCAAGACTAAAAGAATTTTCCAAAGATTAATTTCCAGGCTTTGCACATTTCAACTTTTGTTTCTTCTTCACTACATTTGTCTTCTGGGGAAAAAAAAAAGAAAAGTGAAGAAAAGTTCTCTGGTCAGATGAGTTCAAGTTGCTTCTCAGATCTCTTTCCAGCATATTAGAGGCCCTCAGTTCCTCATCCACAGTTCTGCAATCTAGGAAGCTCTGAACCAATGCTTTACTTAACTCAGATGGTAGCAACACCTAAGTTGAATTCAAGTGAGGCTACTTATAGTCCTTGTTATCTCAGCATCAATTTTCATATGTATCTCTTGGGGAAATATTAGGGATTGGGTATTGTGCAGTGTGCCCAGACTCTGCTAGGAGTTTTAGGGCATAGTTTTCTAAAAATTCCAAATTCTGGAAAAGAAAAAAAGGCTAAATCCTTTGACCATAAGGATTTTAGTTAAGATACTGCAGACTATTATTAAAGGCTATGAGACATCATACTGTAAGACTTTTTAACTCACAAATAAGCACAATTATTTGCTCAGGGAAAGATGCCTTCCATCTATTCTGACACCAACTCATGTCCTGCAATTGCACTATGTCCCTACCCACCCAGAAGCAGTGCGTACCCTCCCAGTGAAAGGGCAGGGCTTTAAAAAGACTATCCTCATTTCAGACCCCAGCCACAAGTGAAGTCCTTGAGCCAAACACACTTCTGACTGAATGGCTACAATTTGGGGATTTTCATGGTCCTTTCTGACTTGGCAATTTGCTAGAAGGATCTATAGAACTCAGGTGTGATACTTATAGTTTTGTTATCAAAGATACAATTCAGGAGCAACCAAAGGAAGGGACATATCGAGCAAGCACTGAGAGAGTCCTCAATGCAGGGCTTCTGTGCCTCTTCCCCGTGAAATCAGGACATGTCACTCTCCCAGCACATTGATGTATTGCCCAACCAGGAAGCTCCAACAAGCTTCAGTGTCCAGCTTTTTTACTGAAGTCCCATTATATAGATTTGATTGAATAAATTGTTGGCCACATTATTAAACTCAATCTCCAGTACCCTTCCCTTCTCCAGAGGTCAGGCTGGCTCAAAGTCTTAGCCCTCTAATCATGTGGTTGGTCTTTGCGGTGACCAGTCCCTGTTCTGAAACTATCTAGGGGCCGACCATGAGTCATCTAATTAGCATAAATTTAGATGTGGTCCAAGGGATGCCTGAATAACAGACATTTCTATCACTTGGGAAATTACAAGGCTTTCAGAAACTGTGCCAGGAACACTGCATAATGATCAGACCAATTGGGATACAACATCATCACATGTCTGTTAATATTCCTAGAATGTTCTTCCTTTGCCACTAGTAAGGCCACTGCCTAAGATCAATGACTCCTATTCTTCTGTTGATGTGACACCCATAGAAAGAAACTCTTAGGATATCTCCATTGGATTAGCATATGGCTCCAAATCCTTTCCTGCCCCTATGTGGGGACCAGAGAGGATTCTACTCAAATCATACTTATATTTTAGTGAAGACATATAAATATTCATGCTTCTTTTGGTCAAAATTATGACTTCATATTTTATAGTTATCATTCTGCTTTAGATTTGTATTAGCAATTATTAGCTTAGAGAAATGCACTGATTTAGATATATTTATCTTCTCTCTGGTCTCTTTACCCATAAACTCTTATCAGTTCTAAAAAGCATTTAAAATTGATTTATTTGGGGATTTTTGTAAGTATTAAATCACAGCATCCTCACATAACAATATCCTTTCTTATAACACTTATATATGGTCAAGGACTTATTAAACTGTCCAGGACATGTAGAATACAATGAAATAATAATTGGGATGGTAGGAGCTTGGAGCTTGGTTTTATCCTTGCTTTCAATGCAGCATTTTCTGGAGTTTTATCATTAAGCACAATATTGGCTATTTTGAAATATACTTTGTCATGTTAATAATGTAGACTTCAAGTTCTTATATATTTAGCATTTTTATTATTAGTAGATGTTAAATTTATTTATGGCCATTTAACATCATTAATTTTTGCTATTATTTATTTTAAGAAGATTAGTAACAGAATGTGTTTTGTGTTTTTTGTATAAAAATATGACTTAGAATGTGGGATCATCTATAACAGCTAATTCTATCATACAGATAAACTCTCAGTTAAAGAACACCTCCAGATATTTTTATAGATACCTTTATTGCATAGGCTAAACCTAATTATTGAACTCAATATTCTGATGCTTGCAGTGGGCAGAACCAGATAAACTGCATGGACAACTCCTGCACTTTGTAAACAATCAGTGAATATAATGCAATGTAACATCACCTAAACTGTTCTGCTATATCAAGGGTCAGGAAACCGTGGCCCATTAGCCATATCCTACCCATTCACCACCTGGTTTTATAAATACCCTTTCTATTGAACATAATCACTTATGCCGTATTCATTGACATATATCCAATGGCTATTTTCATATTATATAAAAAGTTCAGTAATTGGAACAGAGATTGTATGGCACACATAGCCTAAGATATTTATTATTTAGCCCTTACAGAAAAGTTTGCTTATCCCTGTTCTCGGCACAAACCAGTATTCTAAGAAAAATATGAGAAGGAGTTCTACCATCCCATAAACCCAAGAGGTGCCATATGTCTTCATGAAAATTTAAATTTTACTCTAACAAGAAGATTTGGCATTCTGCATAAGTATAAACATACATATACATGTACAAGATCAACATGTATATCAACTTGGTTTTACATCATTACTTGACAAGCTTTTTTTTGAGCTACAAATCCATTTTTCCTTGAAGAACTATGCTTTTCTACCCATACGTCAGTATCTGTGCATGCTTGATGAAAGACGTTATTTATTTCCTTATTATCTGCCTTCCACTCATGCATTTCTTCATCTCATCTCTACTCCCCTTGATCTTCTAATCTGTTTGATGGCTTTTTTTTTTAAAGTACTTTTAGGGGTGCATAGATGGCTCAGATGGCTGAGTGTCCGACTCTTGATTTAGGCTCAGGTGATGATCTCAGGGTTGGAAGGATCCCTGAGTCAGTTCCCACCCTCAGCAAGGAATCTGTTTGAGATCTCTCTTTCCCTCTGCCCCTCCCCCTGCTCACACTTGTGTGCACTCTCTTTATCTCCCTCTCAAAAAAAAAATCTTTAAAAAATACTTTTAACACATCACCTCTCGTTCCTTCCCAATCCATCTGCCTCAGCAATTAGTTGTAGTGACCATGGTTATTAGAGTCAGTTTCTCTTCCTAACAATGATTATTAACCCACTTGGAATATCCCAAAGCAGCTATGTGGGAGGCTACTGGTACAAAGACATTGCTTGGGAGTCAGGCAAAGGAGGAGTGGCCCCAGCCACACTTTGACCTTCGACAAGTTCCTTGACTCCTATTAGCTTTCTCCTTTTAAGAACTAGGACTAAGAATACCTGCTTTACTGATCAGGAGGGTGATGCGGGTTAATGCTTGTGATGTCACTGGCCTGGTTCAGGCAACATAGCAAATGCTTACTAAGGGTCAGTTTTCTTTTACAGATTTGCTGACACCATTGAGATGTGGTTTTAGATGGAGGTTATCCGTGGGAGGCATTTTACGGCAGGGGTTGAGAATATAGATGTTAGAATGAGAGATATGTGATTTCAATTCCCAGGTCCCCATTTCCTGCCTCTATGACAAGTGAGTTTCTCATCTTCTCCTCCCTCCCAGAAAATGATAATCATGTGACTGTACAGGGTTCTGATGAGGACTGAGATTGGTATGAAAAATGCTTATTGCCCCGTCAGTGAGAATTACTCTGTGTATTAACATTATAGTCACAGAGGCATCATGTTATAGAAAAGGGAACAGTGAATTGGGGAGTTAAGAGACGCAGCTTCCTCGGGTCACCACTAACTTCCTGGGTGTCCATACCTGGTTATCTAACTTCTCAGAGCTATTTCATCATCTTCACATTGTGGGTTTGAGACAGACACTATTGCTAAACATTTTAGAGCATCTTATGGGTACAGCATATTTTCACACTCTTGGTTTCACTTTGTAATCCTGACAGTATATCTAAGTTTCTAAAAAATAAGGCTTTCTGATGACAACACTCCTAGAGAAGAACAACTTCATTCTTTGATCTCTGGTCTCTTCCATGTAGCCAAATCACTTCCAGTGTCCACAAAGGGGGACCTTGTTAGGTGCTGTTTTTATTAACAAACAAATGTTCCAACTTAATTGGCTTCTGGGCTAATGAATTTAATTTGACAAGGTAATTAACCAGTGTTCATGAAGTTTCTGAGTTACTCCTTGCACTTTCATCTTTGGGTGGCCTGCATGCACTGTTCTATGTGCTGCTGTCCCCAAGGTCTTCCAAGCCACTGAGGATCAATGGGCAGACTCTATCACTTGCCTCGAGCCCCCTGCCCCCACCTTGAGTTAATACTTGAGTTTATTCCTACTCTAGACTAAAGATTTCCTTTTTTTATGCCTAGCCTTCAGGACAGCCACTGGCGCCTCCCATGGTCTGAGCTTTTTTAGGGTTCTTTAAGTGACTTTGGTATGAATGGAAGCACTTTTCAGGCATGGGAATCTGGCCAACAAAAAGTACCAGGAAAGAGCAGGTCTGTCAATGGCAGAGGCAAGCAGTGGTAGCAGCTCCCGGTGAAATTGGTCTCTGGAGTGACTCTGGCCTACCTTGTCACCACACCTGTGTGCTGTCCTCAGAAAGCATTAAAGTAAATTTGAGACATCCATTGGTTCACCTGGCCCAAGTGGAATGTCCCCTCCCGGAGTAGTAATGTGATACTAATTTGTGACAAGAAAAGAATTCCATCCAATTAGACTCAACTGCAAGATTGGATCATTTTTAAAATAACCGAGAATCACAATTGTGATGTTATATCCCCACTAAGTCAATATTCTGAAAAATATGTGAATATAGCTTCAGGTCAGATTTTTACTATGTGAATTTTTCATCATTTTTTTTTCTCTTCCAGGTCCCTTTGGGTCAGAAGAAGAATGGGGGGAGTTGTTGTGGAATGTGAAATTTACTCTGTTCTTTGTTTTCTCTTTTTTTTCCTGTTATTGTTATTATTTGTACCGGACTTTGGGAAAGCAGTTCTAAGAATTTTTTTTTATTATATAGAAGTAATCATATAAATATTAACAATAATAATAATGATAATTAATAGTTCTTGGGCCTTGTATTTGCCAGGGATTGTACTAAGCACATTATCTGCCTCATTTGTTCCATCTTGGTAACCATGCATTGGATTAATGATTAGTGTCCCCCCACCCTATCTTATAGAAGAAGAAATGAAGTTTGGGGAGGATAAATACATTGCCAAGGCTGCACAGTAAGGTAAAGGAAGTAAGAGCTTCTGGTCTACCTAACTCCTAATCACTTTGGTACGTTGTGATGCTTTCAATGGTATACTGAGTATTGAAATAAAAACATAAAAATGAAGAAATTTAAAAAGTGTAAGGTTATATATACTAAGCTGTTAATAGTGTTTGGCTCTAAGTGGTAAGATGGCTTTCACTTCTTTCTTATTTTCCAAATTTCCTTTGTAAAAAAAATTTTTTAAAGATTTATTTATTTGCTTGAGAAAGAGAGTGGGACAAGGGGCAGAGGGAGAGGTAAAGAGGGAATCTCGAGTAGACCCCATGCTGAATGGAGAGCCTTATGTGGGACCATTTCACAAACCCTGAGATCATGACCTGAACCAAAATCAAGAGTCAGACGCTCAACTGACTGACCCACCCAGGTGCCCTAATGCAATTACTTTTCTTATTCATTATCTGCCTTCTTCTAAAAGATAGATACTTCATGAGAGAAGGGACCTTGCCTTTCTTATTCCATTCCTGACACAGACCCTGGGTTCCAGGGGTATTTGGTAATCACTAATAGCAGAACTGTATTGTGCTGGGGACACAAACTGCCTGTGAAGCAAGCTCTAACAATTTCAAACCATTACAAATTAACTCTTGAAACAAAGCCATGACTCTGTGGAAATAAGGGACCCACTGGACACCTGGGAGGCCTCCAACTTAACTTCTTGTGTAGAATTACATCATATATTAAAGCATAACAAGTAAAAGTGAGCCTATCTGAAGTTTGCATTATAATAAGTCACCATGGCAACTGCAGAATGGTTTACAACCATAAGGGACAAAAAAATTTTTTTTCAGAACAGAATATTTGACCACTGACATTGAACAGCATTATGAGGGCATAGTGGTAATAAAAAACAGATTTTTAGTTGGTTTTACTACTGTTTTTAGGCTGTCTTCAGATTATAGACCCTCTCTTTGCCTGAACCAGGATGAGCCCCTCCCACTGCTGAAATGGATTGAGACCCACTGACCATGCACAACTTTTGCAACCTTTGGCAGCAGCTGTTTCTGTCCTGCTGTGTTTGTCCTGCTGAGATCACTGTGACTTGGGCTTTCTCTTCCAGAATGTGGGTATACCTAATGGCTTTCTCATTGGGCCATTGTGAGAATTAAATAAGAAGGGAGAACAATATTTTAAATGCTTGGTAACAGCATACACTATTCTTAAGGGTAGAGATGATCTTGTTAGTTTTTTTTTTATGTTCAGCAATAAAACAATGATAAGAACTTCACTGACATTTGCAAAAAAGATTGTGACAAACCTCATTTTTTTAGATTCTCTTATTCCATAGATGGTCCTTAAGACCTCAGAAAGTGTGTGCTCTAAGGTGTGATAAAAGATCAGACATTGTCTCCACCCAACCTTTCCCTAAATTGCCCTTCAGATAGGCCCCAAGGTTCTGGGATTGGGTTTTAGGTAGGCAATGAGAAGAAAGGATTTTCATCTCAAGTTTTGGTTTGGAGAGGGTACCTACCACCTTTCCATTGGATCTGGTTTTGCCTTGCTTCAGCTTTCTGCTGGAAAGTTAAAGTGGACAGAAGAAAGAGCTGAGGGCAACTGCACAGGAGTTCCAAACCAGTGCTCCTTCTTATGGACTGTATAACTTTGGGCATTTGACTCAACATCTCTGAACTTAACTACCTTTGCCGATGAATGGAGGTAATACACCCCTTTTCATGGAATTAACATGAGAATTAAATAAAATAGCATTCCATACTCAATGTGATGTCTAGAACACAGTCAGTGCCCAATAAATATTAATTTGTTGATGTCTTCTTTTAAGCCTTTTTGTGGGAAGAGAGTGGGAGAAAGAGGTAAGGAAGAGAGGAGAGACAGGTTCAAAAGACTAATCATTTGATGCCTGCAGAACACAGCAAGTTTCTTGGAAAAGCCATAAAGAGTAAGAAGCATCACTCAGCCCAGGCTGTGTCCATGACCACAGACTCAACCCTGCTGTTTGCAGATGGGGAATTCTGGAATGGCAAATATTAGACCAAGGCAAATGGGGCTTTTGTGAATTTCTTTTGGGCTGCCTTCTGAGCAGTGTCACTTTGTATGCCAGCTCTCCACCTCCGTCTGTTCCCTGGCCTCCGGAATGTGGCCCCCATGGCGGAGCCTGAATCGTTACCAGGGCAATGACGATGTCCTTGGCTCAGAGTGTGCTGATGTGGGCTTGAATGGCTGGTCAGGGCTTAATGACCAGGAACTCCTGATGTTCAAGGGCAACAGTGGCATTAAGATGGTATGAAAACTGGCAGCCCCACGAAGACTTGTTTGGTCCTTCCCCCCATTCAGGATTTCAATTTATTTTTATCTCCAAGGCATCCAGTTCAGGAGCCACAGGATATTTGATCATGATATTTAGTGGCAATACCTCTAACCCTGAAAGATCCTGTTATGGACTGAATGTTTGTGCCCCCCCAAAATCCACAGGTTGTAGTCCTAACCTCCATGTGAGGGTATTAACAGGTGGGGCTTTTGGGAGGTAATTAGATTTAGGTGAAGTAATGAGGATGGAGCCCCCATTACGGAATTTGTTATCTTATAAGATATCAAAGAGCTTTCTATCCCTCTCAGGGTCATGTGAGGATATGCAAGGAAGCCAACCCCCACCCTGTTTTTGTTTGTTTGTTTGTTTTTTGTTTTGTTTTGTTTTCAAAGAAAGCTCTTTTCAAGAACTGATTAGGCCAGCACCTTTATCTTGGACTTTCCAGCCTCTAGAAGTATGAGAAAATACATTTATGTTATTTAAGCCACACTTGTGGCATTTTTTAAGAGCACCCAGAGCTAAGACACCTCCTTAGAAATGTATGTGTACTGGAGTCACAATGCTGGGTTCGAATCACAGCTCTTTGGCCTTACTTCACTTCACCAAGCCTCATTTCCACTGAAGAGTTAGAAGGGACAGAAAACACAGAAAGGAGAGTTTTCCACTTATCTATTTACTGTATAATAAACTGGCCCTAAACATGGCTTAAGACAACAATTATTATTCAGAGAGCAGCCTTTTTCTTCAACCTCTGCTGACGATCTCTGTTCCCCATCCCTTCACCAGACATGGTGTCCCTTCACTTGGTTGGCATTTGGGACTTCTCCCTACTCTTGCCCTCTTGTCTAATTTCCAGTGTCCCTTCAAGTAGAGCTCAGCAGCCACTGGAATGTCTTTCCTCCTTCTCTGAGGATAAGAGAGATTTAGGGATAAATCAGAATGCTCAAGCACATAGTACCATTGTCTGGAATCCACAAGCTTCCTAAATTGGGAAGCACCACTAACTACAGGGTACACATGTCCAGCTTTTTTAACATCTTCCTTATGGCATTTATTACTTTTCTATGCTGCATACAATATTACCACAACATTCCAGTGAAAAACAATACCCATTTATTATCTCTAAACTTTGTGTGTGTGAAGTTCTTCAGCTCAGGTTATCACAAAACTGAAATCAGATTGTTGACCATGTTGAGTTCTCATCTGGAAGCTCTGATTCCAAGTGCTTTCAGGTTCTTGGAAAAATTCAGTTCTTTGTGGTTGTAAGACTGTAAAACCTGTTTTCTTATTGGTGTCAACCTGGTTCACTTGCATCTTTTAGAGACCCCTGAATGCCTTGCCATGTGGCCCCTTCCATCTTCAAGTCAACAACAGAGAACTTCTCATGTGCCCAAACTTCTTCACATTTCACACATCTGATTACCCTGTCTCTGATTTCTGGACCCATACAGAAAGGTTTCATGTGCTTAGGTCAGGCCCCAAATAATCTCCCCACCGTAAGGCAAATTGATTGGAGACCCTAATGATATCTGAAATATTCTTTTGCAGAAGAACTCAGACTAGATATTGGTTGGAAATGGAGATTGATTGGAGAGAAGATATGTGTACATCAGGGCCTGAAACTTTTAGGACCATCCTAGAAGACTGCCTGCTACACCATGCTTCACTCCTCCCCAGTAACAGCACCAGGCAAGATCTAAAAGTTCTGCAGACCCACAATATCCAGTTGGCAAGTGAAGTGCCCCAGCCTCCCAAAGTGATTCTCTGAAAGCACCTCCTCTTTTGGCTTCCAGAAAGAGAGGTGTTTCATCCCAAACAATGTTGACAGTTCTCACCGCTTCCTCATCTTCTGTGCTCCCCTGTCCTCCTTCTCACAGCTTGACAGGGGTTGTGACTGGTCAGAGGCAGAGGCAGCAGCTAATTCTGCCACCTCCTAGGAATCTTTTGGTGTGGTGTTTCAGCTTGACCTCTGTTGGAGGTTTTGTTTAGAATGTGGGCTAATGCAGCCTCCTTGTCCTCCAATTTCAGGGTTCAAGAAGAGTCTCATCAACATTCTGTGACATTATTACTCACTGGGATAATATACCTTAGAAACTGTGTCCAGTGAGTAAGGAAAGGACCATTGTGCCACTCTTGGACATCAGGCCTTTAGAATGATAGCCTATTTCCTTTTCTTGGAAAACAACAAATAAGTCCATACTTGCCTACTCCCATTACAGCAGGTAAGGGAAACCCGAGCTTAATTTTGGTGTCATGTGGCATCCTAGGCTAGTCATTTCTCTTGACTTTATCCTTTACTTCCTGAACAATATTCCCAGCAATCATGGAGAGAGGTGCCAATTGGGAGGAAACACGGGGAGCCCCCATTGTATTAGCAATGCTTTTTTCCTTTAACTAGGTATATGATGTTCACTATTAAGATTCATACATTCAAGTGTATCTAAAAATATCATACAGAAAATTTTTACCATGGAAAAACGTCCCCATACAGACCTATAACATTATATTAACTTACGTAGGCTGGTTTTCTCTGCTGAACCTAAGAGCTAAACAGAAGAGGGCAGCTTGCTTTGGTATCCTCAACGATGCACATGGCGCTGACAAAGAACTGGCTCTGAAGATCTATTCATAGACGAAGTGTAGGATGTCCTGTCATTTGTCAAGCTGATTTAACTTTTTTCTTCTCATTCTCCAAATTTCACCCAGGCATTAAACTGAACTCAGCATGTCCCTTCCCTGACTCTTTCCTGAACATTTCACTGATGTGTACGGTCCTCCCTGGGCTCTCTGTGAATGCCTATACTATTTGCAGTCAGTGCTATAAAAAAGGGACAGATATTTTAATGGAGCACTAAGAAACAGACACAATTTTGTCTCATTTTATCCCACCAACACTTCTGTGAGATACATACTATCCTTGTGTTAGAGTTCATTTGTGCCAGGATAACATAGTAAACATCTGCTATTGATGTGTCATAGAAAGCTCCGAAGATTCATCAATGGAAGGAAAATGTTCTGTCTTCATGGAGCTTTGAATTAAAATGGGAAAATGGGAACCAGGCTCGGAAAGGTCTATGATCTCTCAGTGAGCCAGACTCGGACCTCAGGATGTGGTCTTCACACTAGGCAGAATGCTGGGTGTTTCTGCTTTTCTTCCTTTATTCTCACTATCCAACAGCATAAGACACACATATTACAAATATTACAAATGAAAGAACTCGCCCTCTAAGCAACTCACACAGCTGGTGAGAGATTGTATGTACCAGGTTGAGTAGTGCTCCCTAAAATGTCACGCCCACCCTGAAACACAGAATGTGACCTTATTTGGAAACAGGATCTTTGCAGAAGTAATGAAGGTGAGGCTAAATCCAGTGCCCGCTGTCCTTACAAGAAAGCCACATGAAGGCACAGAGGGACACACGGAAGGAAAGACCATGCAGGTGACCATGGCAGATTGGGGTGAGGCAGGAGCAAGCACTGGAAGCCAGAAGGGACGCCTGGACCGGCTCTCCTGCAGAGTCTCCCACAGAACCAACCCCATGGACACCTTGATTTCAGACTTCTGGCCTCCTGAACTGGGAGGCAATAAATTGTTGTCTTAAGCCACCTGGTTTGCAGTTATTTGTTACAACATCCCTAGCAAACGAATACAGAGACAGAGGCTAGAGTCAGGCCCATATTTGACTCCAGAGTCCAGCCCCCACTGGCCTCTCTCTACTCCCTTAGCAAGGCTAAGAGGAGAATGAGCTGAACGGAGGGAAATTGTGCTTTGCAAATTTTGATGTGTTCCTCAAAGGTTGTGGGCTTTTATCGTTATCATTTTAAGAGGCCCTTCTCCCAACATTATCTAAGAACTCAGTAAAATTTCATAATTAAATAAAATGAGATACAGGACACAACCTCTTCTCCATTGTTAAATCAACCCTTTAAAATGGTTATTTCCAGGATTCCTCCAGCTTTCACTATGCTCCTACTCTATTCAGAATCACATCCTGGTTGTCCATGCCCAGGACATTTCTCTTTTGAGAAAGCCCCCAATTGATACCTGAAAACCATCCCATTTCCAGTAGTAATAAATCACCCTAGCTTGTGAGGGCCCATGTGGATTGGGACAGACAGGGGCATCCTGGACAAGAAAGAACTATGTTATATATAAGCTTGGTGCTGGATTTTGTTGTTGTTCTTATCATCTAACAATGACTTTAAAAATCATCTTTGCATGCAATCAGGTTATAAATAAAAAGAAAATAGAGTCTGCTCTCCTAAGAGGATTTTCTCAAGAACAGGAATGGCGTTTGTCTTGTATGATTGTCTGTGTCCCCTCCATTCCCACCACAGCCACACACACACACGTGTATGTGTACACACATGCCAATGCACATATGCACACATCTGTGCACATGCGCGCACACACACACTCTACAAGGAACCACATGCTTTTCATTTCCCTCAGACCTCACTCTTCCCTATCCATCTTCATGGTCAGCCCTCCTTCTACTGACCTGTAAGAATGTTAACAATAAAAGCTTTATTTTTATAATGTGACTATATGTCTGGTGCTTTTTAATCCCTGTGCTACAGATGTGTAAGATGAGGCACAGAAAGATTATATGAGGTGACTCAGCTCTTTTCCTGATCTTGTGTTATCTCTATAATCCTTTCATACTGGTGCTCAGGCCTTCCTGGGATTTTAAGTTCCACCTAGGTGGCTGACTCCAGGATTTCAGACTCCAGCCAGGCTTTGTGATCTGGGCTCATATAAACAACTGCATAATTGCATCTTTACTTGGATGTCTCAGACCTCTCAAACACAAGGTGTTGGAAACAGAACTCCCTCCCCCCAGTCCCCTACACCTACTATAAACTGTTCCAAAGTGGTTACTACCCTCCCCCACTCCTTTGCCCTTCAGTAAATATACTACCATCAATCCATGCAGTTGTTCAGTCCAAAAAACAAAGAATTTCTCATGATTTTTCCTTTCCCATCTTTCATTCCCTGATCACACACAGTGGCAAGTCTTGTCATTTATAAAACCTTCCAGGGGTGCCTGGGTGGCTCAGTGGGTTAAGCTGCTGCCTTCAGCTTGGGTTATGATCTCAGGGTCCTGGGATCGAGTCCCGCATCGGGCTCTCTGCTCGGCAGGGAGCCTGCTTCCCTCTCTCTCTCTGCCTGCCTCTCCATCTACTTGTGATTTCTCTCTGTCAAATAAATAAATAAAATCTTAAAAAAAAAAAAACCCTTCCAAATATACCCCTAACTGGTCTATGTTTTCCCATCTTTGCTCTTGTCTAGACCCACTAGGAGACAAAAGTTTCCTGACTGGTCTTCTTACTCAGCCCAAAGGACCTCCCTAAAATCAAAATACATCCTGGCATTTCCCTGAATGATACATTCATTATGTAGTCAAGGAACAGGACTTTCAATCAGTCTTAGAAAACTGGCTAAGAAATGCCATCAAGTGATATTTTTCAAAAAACCCTGTGGTCACCAGTTTGATAGCTTGGAAATAATGAATGGTAGAGGATGGATAAGCTTCAACAGGTGTCTACTTTGCATGCCCGTGGACACCAGGGCTGTATCTGACCATCAGGTACCTGCTCTACCATTAAGCCCTGATCAGCATGGAGTGACCCCATCACCATGGTGACCACTCTATGTTCTGCCATGGTGGCCACATTACAGAGGTGAGAGGACAGTAACAGAGCCCATAAAGAAATGTCAGACCTAAAAGGTCCTCATAGGTCATGGTAAAGGGATTGGATTTTATGCCTAAGCAGTGACACAGGTAGGGAGCCTATGTAATCCTCCCCAGCTCAGATGAGTTCATCATGGAGATTTTGTCCCATAGGACTACAGAGCCACAATGTCCAAATCTCAACTTGAAGGACAGGTTGGGGAGCAGGCAGGTATGAGGGCAAAACAACAAAGCATCCAAACAACATAGAGCAGGATATAGAACATACTGGAATAGAAATATGAAAAGATTCATTTGGTCTGCCTAAGAATTCCTGGACAAAACCATGGAACCAACTACCAAGTCTTTCTCCAAGGCTCTCCTCAAAGAAACTTGAAAGCAAGCAGGGGGAAAAAAGCTAGGGATAAAGTTGGAACCTGAGTTGAGGGGAAGAAATAAGGCTGTAAATCTGTGGCTGGAAGAAGGTTCTTCAAACCTCTCCTTTACAATTGGTGGGGCAAACACTGTGGCACATCTTATACAGGGAATTGTACAGTGTAGGGGACAGAGCACCAGGCTGGAGTCCCAGCTTTGCCATTGATAGCTGGAGCACTTTGGGCGACCCACTTAGTCTCACTGAGATCGAATAGCTTCACATAGGATGTGATTACTGGAGCTCTTTTTAGTAGTTAAATTGTAGTATTCTAACAGAGGAAGAAGAGGAAGGAGGAGGAGGAGGAAGAGGAGGAAGAACAAGAACAAGAACAAGGACAAGAACAAGAAGGAGAGGAGGAGGAGGAGGGGAAGAAGGAGAAGAAGTAGAAGAAAGAAGAAAAAGAATTATTATTATCATTATTATTATTATTATTCCTGAGAGTTTGTCATTTAAGCAATCTTTAAGGAGATCATGGGGAAAAAGAGAGGGATGATCTTTCAGGTGGAGAGAACAGCCTGTGTGGAAGGCACAAGAGCCAAGAGCATGAACGCACTGGTGGAAACCAGGGCTCTGTATCTGGGGCTTGAGGGTGGTAGGTGTGAATGGGTGCATAGAGCCTGAGAATCAAATTGAGTCCAGATCATTGACAATGTTCCAGATGAGTCAGATTCGGAATGGAGAGACATGTTTTTGGAGTGGGGACACCACTGTGATAGTAGAGCGAATGGGCATTTAAGGGAAGGGGATGCTGCAAAGGAAGACAGCTTCTGAAGACAGCTTCAATGCACTTCTGAGATTTCCCCTGGGCATCATGGGATCTGCTCTGTGCCCACTCAGCACTCTGTGCTTCCCACTACCACGACACTACCTACAGCCACTGTGGTGCTTTTATGCTCCTTGTTTCATGATGGCAGTATCATGCTGTTTAGGATACTCAGAACACAAAGACCAATTAAACATTTTTTAAAAAATTGAAAAGCATTTAGAGTCCAATCATCCAAAAATCCTTCGGTAAACCATCTGGGGGATGCCCTTTGGGCATCTTTTCCTGTGCATGCACTTGTGTGTTCAATCAAAATTGGGCTCATGGTATAGCCAGCTCTTTTCACTTCATGATTTCTGTATTGGGACTAATGCCCATGTCCACTCATCTCCAACTACATCAGAGTGTGGAGTGGCTGCCTGGTGTTTCACAGCATAGTTTAAGGAACCACTCTGTGGACTTTGAATATTGGGTTGTTCCTAATATTGCACTTTGATAAATAAACCTCAATGAGTACTCACTCCTGTATTCATACATTTTCACATTTGTCTAAATATTTCTTTAGGATAAATACCCAGAAATATTTTTTTTTAATTAAAGATATAGACACTTCTAAAAATTTAGAAAATTCTGCCAAATTGTTCTATGGAAAGTTTCTCTCTCTTGTGTGATATCTAAAGGTGCCTGTTTTCCCACAACTTGGCAAACATGGGATTATCATTCTTCTTTTTTCTCCTGACCTAATAGGCAAAGAATAGTATTTCGCTATATTGTTGTATGTTGTGTTTCTTCCATTAGTGATGAGATTAAATTTATCAATATGTTTATTGATCATTTTTGTTCTTTTTCCTTTTGAAAGTGACCAGTTCATTTTCTCTGCCCATTTTCTTTCCTTCCCTCCTTTCTTTCTCCCTCCCTGCCTCCCTCCCTTCTTTTCCTTTGTAAGTAGACTCCACGCCTAGTGTGGAGCCCAGTGTAGGACTTGAATTCTCGACCCTGAGATCAAGACTGGAGCTGAGATAATGAGTCGGGCACTCAACCAACTGAGCCACCCATATGCCCCCTGTCCATCTTTCTAATGGGGTATTTGCCTTTGTTTTGGAATGATATAAATATATTTTATTAAGATAAGTTTTTCTCATTTATAGTGCAAAAATATTTCAGTCCAGTTTGTCTTTTTTTTTTTTTTTAAGATTTTATCCATTCATTTGACAGAGGGAGATCACAAGTAGGCAGAGAGGCAGGCAGAGAGAGGAAGGGAAGCAGGCTCCACGCCGAGCAGAGAGCCCGATGCAGGACTCGTTCCCAGGACCCCGAGATCATGACCCCAGCCGAAGACAGTGGCCTAACACACTGAGCCACCCAGGCGCCCCACAGTCCAGTTTGTCTTTGTCATTTTAAGTTCGTTTTTGCTATTTTAACCATTCAGAATCTGTTTAGTGTGATGTAGCCATATTTAGCCTTCATTTCTTTTATGGCTTCTGTCTTTGGGGTCATGCTTTGAGAGTCTGTCCCCACCCTGTGATTACATAAATGCAAACCAGATGTCAGCACAGTCACTCCAGCTGTGCCAGCTCATGGGCAGGAGCTGTCTGTAAGAAACTCAGCCCATTCACCAGTTTCCATAATAAATCCATTCACACCAATTGTTTTCTGGGATTGAGGGAGGGCACAAAGATGGGGCTTCATGATGAAGGACACATCACCCTTAAGTACAACTTCCTCAGCATTGGTGTCTTTTCTTGCCAATTCTCCTTTCCATTTTTCTCTCTAGTGAGCACCAAAAGTTTTCCTATTATGCAGAGCAACTAGGGAGTCACCTTTTGATACGTAAGCTTTCCTTGAGGGTATCTACATGTAGCCCAAGCAGCTGATCAAGCATTTTTTCTAAATAAATACTCTTCTGTTTCCAAAAGATTTTGGTGAACACTTATCTTTCCAACTCATTATGTAAATATGTTGCTCTATCTTCCTCTAGTGATTTATAGTTTTATACCTAACATTTGAGTATTTCTGTTATTATTTGTTTCTGGACTACAAAACTGCAAGATGATTATTTAGAATTTTTGCCTTCCCCATCCCTAGCAATGGATTGGGAGATTTAGGAGGGTAGCAGGTGTATTTGTTCCCTTTTGTATCTTCAGTTCTTCTCACAGAACCAGATGTATAGTGGGTGCTGAATAAATAAATATTAACTGAATGGGGAAGGTACAGTGAGACGTTATTGAGGCCTGATTTGGAATTTCCCCAATTCAAATGAGATTTGCCCTCTCCAAATGAAACTTAAGAACTTTCTCTGCTAGACCGATTGGAATTTTCCACCTTTGTTTAAAGTGCTATTTGGGAAAGGATTTGTTGTAGCCTTTCCTGGATTTGTTGTATTCCTTTCCTGGTAAGTTTCTTTTGGTAACTCCACCCTGATTTCCCTTTGAGTAGAAGGTGAGCAGGGTTGGGCATGTGACTTAAGCCAGACAATGATGGGTTCCCCAGGACTAATGATGGAAGGTTCAGGAAAAAGTTTCTCTCTTTGGCTGAGCGTTCGGGTCTATGTACCAAACTGATAATAGTGTGGAGACATGATCTCTAGTGAGTATTTTGGTCAACCTGCAGAAGTAAACCAACCCAGAAGAAATCAGAACTGGGAGATGAAGACAGATTTCTATAAAGATTATTTGAACACTGGATCTAGTCTACATATTTCATTTATGAAAACAAGTACTTTTCTGTCTTGGTCAATTTGAGCTAGATTGTTGTCTCTTACATACCCACTCCCCCCTGCCAAGTATTGCCCACAGTATTAGATAAGGCAGACTAATATATAACCCCTATAATAGAGACCAGGGTTCATCACACAAAGACGTCAAAATCATTGGCAATCTTGATCATTATTGCCCTGATCTATCCCTGTGAGCTTCCTGGGGTATGCTAGAATCCATAAATAAGCATCTTCTTAGAATAGATCATTAAGTAAGATTGATAGAGCCTCCTACTATGCATCATGCATCATGAATACATTTGTTATCTCTATTCTTTCTATCAGTTATGTAATATTACTCATAATGAACTGAGGTTTTTACTAAATCATATCAAATGTCTAAGCCACACAGGTGGTACCTGAACAACAGTTGTGGGGTGATTATGAGTGTGGTCTCTGGAGCTAGATCATTTACACCCAATGTCTAGTTCCACTGCCTAATCTCTGTAAGACCTTGGAGAAGTTATTTAAATTGTGTATGCCTCACTTCCCTCATTTTTGAATGACAATAATAATAGAACTGCCTTATAGAGTTGTTCAAAAGACTCAATGAGATTATAGAGAACAGAGGCTGCCAGTTAGTGAATGCTTAATAGGAAATTATCTATTATAGTTTCTTGGTAGAAGTAGGCTGGACTGGACAATCAGAAGCCCATATCACTATGAAAATAACACAGTCACTGAGACACTCCATAAATTATCCTAAAATCATTTTAACAGAGTATGACCAGGACCCTGTTTTAGTTGTTTAAGTTGGATACCCAGCACATTCCCCTACTTCTTTATCATTCTGACCACAGAACAGGAAGGATGTGAAGCTTGGGGTTCTGAAATGATATTTTCCTCAGAGTAGGGGAACATATTTGGTAGAGAATGTGTGTGTGTGTGTGTGTGTGTGTGTGTGTGTGTGTGTGTGTGTGTGAAAGAAAGAGAGAGAAAGGGGACAAATAATGTTACTTGTGCCCTGAATCAACTCTTAGAAGGCAGCTTGGTTTTTGTGTTTCCCATTTATGGGAGCCAATAAATCTTACTTTTCCTCAGTAAATAAGGTCGGACCTCTGTCAAAACTGAAATGGTCCACATATATAGCCCCCTAAATTTTTAAAGGAGTTTGTAGATGAATATTACCCTCTTCCAACTCCTGAGGAATTATATCTTTCAGCAGAAGACAGCTTACTTCATTCATTCATTCATTCATTCATTCATTCACTTTACAAATTCTTATTGAGTGTTTATTCTGTGCCCACATGACTTAATTGTTTCTACACTAGCTATGGGTTTAGCATGGTGGTCTCACTTTGGTCATTGTGAGTACCTCTTTCTTTCTTTGGAAAATGGTGCTAACTACCTTGAAATTTCCCTTGTTGTGGTAACCAAACAAGACTTTTAGTCTGAAAATTCTGAAGTGCTCTATAAATATGGGATGATAGCTCTATGTTGTGGAAGTCTGAGCAAGGAATAAGACTTCTACAGTATTATTAATGTTGATTTTATTGTCCTTTTGGGAAGCAGGTATGATATAATGGCTAGTTAAAATGTCTGTGGTAAATTAGACTTACCACAAGGATTCCATATGTGAATTAGCACAGAGTGTCATGTGGTGGTAAACCTGTAACTCTGAAATTGTTATTGATTATGTGAATTCTTTTCATAGACTTTCTAGAGGTTTGCAGGAATTCCTTCAAAAGCAGAGTGGAGAAATAGAGTACATTTCTTATCACTGTAAAAGAAGAAAGAACATGGTAAGCTTAAGAATAAATTTTAGAATGCTCTTTTTAAGCACTCACTATGTGCTAAGCGCTGCACTAAAAACTCTGTAAGTTTTTCTCAATTAAATTTCACATTGTCCTGTAAATTTTCCTTATTTTATAGCTGAGGAAACTGAGGGAAGTTACAGGTCCAGTCCCAAGTCAGAGCACTTGTAGATGAAGGGACAAGTCTAGAATAAGTTTGGTTTTCCTTTTTAATTTTTTTTTTAAATCATCTGTGTATTTGAGAGACAGAGTGGTTCAGGGGTGGGGGCAGAGGGAAAGGGAGAGAAAGTCTCAAGCAGACTCCACGCTGAGCACAGAGTCCCACATGGACCTAAGTCCCACGACTCTGAAATCATGACCTGCCCTGAAACCAAGAGTCAGATGCTTAATGACTATGCCACCCAAGGGCCCCTAGGGTAAATTTGGTTTTCTTCTTTTTTTTTTTTTTTTTTTAATTTGGTTAATGAATGTTCTTGGGAAGCCTTTGTAGAAGGTTCAGCATCTGAAGTAGGTATTTTAGAGTGCTGGAACTTGGACTTGGAAAGGAGGGGTGGGGCAGCAGATGTAACATGAACAGCACAAAGAAAGGCATGGAGGTGAAAAGCAGGACGCATGAGTGGGACACAGAATGCAAAACTGATAGGGGAATAAGTTATTTGAAAATAAGGGAAAACTAAGATCAAAAATATCTTAGAGATAGACTGGGGAAGGCTTTGAATGGCAGGGTCAAGAGTCTGAGCTTGTTTTCTAGGCAATGGAGAGAGAGAGAAAGTTAAAGCCATGACATGGGATTATCAAAATGTGACCCAGGGGGGCCGCTCAGTCTGTCATGTGCAAAACAGACAGGAGAGAATGATTCTGGGCCAGAGAGACTGAGTAGGACGCTACCCTAGCACTGCAACAAGACAGATTTTGTGTCTACAAGTGAAACGTGGAGAGGAAATTTGATTGTCAACGCCAAGGAGATGTCTTTCTGATGACCTATTTAAGACATTTGGGTTTGTTTGCTGGCTTTGTTTTTGCAGAGAATCAGTTCTCTGGCTTAAAGTCTAGTAGAGCATGTGATTGCCTTTAAGATTTTGCAAACACACAGGGAGAGAAAAGGCTACCCTCCCTTGCAGCTTCTTGAGATTTCCTCATTCAAAGACTCTCTCATCTTGCCAAGAATGTGCAGGATTCGAGCCAGCTCGTTCTGGCAATGTTGCCTTATTCCTCCTGGAGCCCCACCCCCAGCAGGGCTCTCACCGGAGACCAAGTTCCATCCAAAAGTTAGAAAACCTGCCAACACCTCTGAGCCTCCCATATGATCCTACTCCCTCCCATTCCAAGTTTGGCCTTCTGGCTGAAAACGGAATATTTTGGACTTTGAAGAAAACATGCTCTGTTTCCCCCAATGTCATCTCCAGTGTGAAGGGAAATAGACTGGCCTTTGTTACTTTGCCCACGGTAGAAGGTTAAGGGCAGTCCCTGAAGCTGGGGGTGGGGTTGGTGGAAGGAGGTAAGGTCTGGCCAGTTGACTTAGCATAAGGCCAGCATTGTCCTGGTGGCCTCTTGGAGGAACAAAACGTTTCAAGGAGCTGAGCTGCCCACTTGGGCTCAGAGCCGGGCAGGCCTGATGACCCAGCACTTTTTCATGAATGTTTCTCATCTTCTAGGATCTTCTTGGGCTTCGAACAGAGCTACCACATTGATATTTACATCCAAGACCACCTGCCCCTGAACTCATGTTCTCTCTACCAAACCTGTGTTTTCATTCACTTATTTTTGTTCTGCAGTAAAGTTTTATCTTCAAATAAAATCTTACCCAGAGTGAAGTATGCAAAGTCTGTATAAAACTGTAAGTGGCGTGCTAGTATAAACAGAACCAATTTGTTTAAACTTATAACATAAAATTAAAAGACAGTGAAACCAATGAGTCATTTCTAATTAACACAAAAAATTAAAGTCGAGGGCACATATGACAGTTATAGTTCTCTGTGAGCTGCAGGATCTATTTTTGAATTTTGTTTTTGTTGCACAGAACTGATCAAATGTCTTTTCTCCCAGACACATAGCTGCAAAGGATTGGTGGTACCTAAACAGCTAATCTTAGAGTTTCAGCACGCTCATTCTTCAGAAGAACTAGTCCAAATATTACTGAGTTGAATTGCTGTTAATTTTTAATTATGATTACATTTTAAAATTTTTATTTTATTTTATTTTGAGCAAGCCAGAGTATGTGGGAGGAGGGAGAGAAAGAATCCCCCTTTTATTTTTTAAGATTTTTATTATTCATCAGAAAGCGAGAGAGAAAAAGAGAGAGCACAAGCAGGGAAAGTTGTAGGCAGAGAGAAAAGCAGGCTCCCTGCAGAGCAAGGAACCCAATGTGGGCCTTAATCTCATGACGAGATCACAACCAGAGCCAAAATCAAGAGTCAGATGTTTAACCAACTAATCTACCCAGGCACCCCCACATTTTTTTATCATAAACTCAAACATCTAAGTCAGATCAGTAGCCCTTAAAATGTATAATTGTCTTAGAAGTTGCCTATGTTGGTATTGTCATTATGGCATGTCTTACCTTTCAACTTTCCTTGCCTAATATATAATCATTTAAAGGTGTGATGTATAAGGTTTTCTATATATACAGTTTTACATGAGAGGACCAGATTGAACCTGAATTTAAAAAAAAAAAAGAAACAAAAAACAAGAGACTTTTCAAACCAATGCTACATTGCAAGAGTTCAGATACACACATCAAGATGCCAGGAAAGCTTGAATATGAGGTCTTCCCCAAGATGAGATAATCTGGCAGCCCAAAGTAACTCACTGATGGCCTCAGCTGAGTTAAAGTTTAATCTGTAAGGCACCTTAATGTGTGTTGTTTTATGGAGGCAATTTAATAGGCATTTAAAAATGTGTAAGATGAATAATTTAGAAATATTTTCAGAGATGGGGCACCTGGGTTGCTCAATCAGTTAAGCATCTGCCTTTGGCTCAGGTCATGATCCCTGAGTCCTGGGATGGAACCCCTCATCGGGCTCCCTGCTCAGTGGGGAACCTGCTTCCCTCTCTCCCCCTGCCCTTCTCCCCTGCTTATTCTCTCTCCTTCTCTCTCTCTCTCTCTCTCTCAAATAAATAAATAAAATCTTAAAAATAAATAAATAAATACTTCTGAAATTCTTAAAGCGTTCTTTTAAGAAACTGTCCTCTACTCCCCAAGATTGCCTACATAGTCCCGTGCTGATTTCAGACACAAGCCCAAGAAAGAGTAGGAGATTTAGACAAGCCTATTTTAAGTGGGGGATCAGGGCACCTGAGCATGTACAAAGGGATCAGTTCCTGAGCAATCATTCATGATAGGAGCCTGTTGATACACAGGTAAGTGGACACAGTCTCTGGAGGCTTCAAGTCTGGATTCATTGAGTCAACAAGCAATTATTGAGCACCTACCACATGCTAGCTAGTGCTGTAAGGCCCTTTAGAGATGGACCAGTGAACAGAGGGAAAGAAATAAACCTTTACTGTGCTGTACAAATTCTATTTCAAGGAGCCAGTGCTTAAAATCTGTGAGGTCAGGTGTGAAGAGGAGATACAAGAAAACCTACACACATGTTCACATACACAAGCCCAATCAGAAGAAGAACAATGAAGAGGAAGAGGGAGGTGCAGGGAGAATGAAGAGAGGGCTTTGTTGCAGTGAATGGCTATGTAGCTACTTTAGGCTAAGCAGCTAGAGACCTCTAGGAGAATGTGATGTTCAGTTTTTAAACACACAACATATCTTTTTATTATGAAATTTTTTAAGCACACATATTATAACAAATACCCATATACCCATGACACAGCTTGCTTCCATAGTTATCAACATTTGGGTGACCTTCTTTCTTTTACCTCACTTCTGCTTCCTAGACATTTTGCTGTTGTTGGAATATTTTGCATCACATCATTTCTCCCATAAATACTTCAGCATTTCTAACAAAAGAGGACTAAAACAGCAACAATAAAGTCACAGTATCATTAATACACCTTAAAGGTGAGTGATTATTTCTTAATGTTATTCTGTACCAAGACTATAGTCAAATCTCCACTTATTTTCTCCACCATGCCTTCTTACAGTTGGTTTGGCTGAATCAGGGTAAGATACGGGATTTAAACAGAGTTTTAAATGCAAGCAGAGCTAGGTAAGAGTAGACACAAGGGAATGGAAAGTGCCAAGGCCTGAAATGTGAGTCCACTTGACATTTGTGGAACTGAGAGAAGGCCAGTGTAGCCCAGGCACATTCTACAGAAACTGGACCTGCTGAAGAAATGTAGACACTAAACTAGAAGCCATCGTTCTTAGGGACAAGGGTATGATTGGTATCACACATAGCTTAAGGTCAAAGTCAAGGAGCTTGACATGGCTTATAAAGTGTAGAAGGGCAGAGGAGGGAGACAACGCCATGAGCCTTGGAGAGGATAGAAATCAAGGGGAGACTTCCTAGAAGAAGTCTTGAAATTGTACAGGGTCTGGAATTCAATTCTGCAACCTTCTGTTTATGCAGAGAATCTCAATTCAACTACTCTCATGGTTCCAGCAAGTGAAGTAAATGAGTGGAGACTGTAGGGAAACAAAAGGGCATGGTGAGGTCTGGAGAATACTGAGCAAAACATTCATGTTCTATCTGAAAGGGGCTACCACCTCTTAGGCATCAGCCAGTTGTTGCCATGAAGATATGCTATCACCAGGTTGCAGTGTCTTTTGGTTGTTATTGTTTTATACCTGGAAATCCACAATTTTCTATAAAATATTCTGAATATTTAAAATCTAGGTAACCACTATAATTCTATAAAGCTATTCATTCATTTGAAGCCTCCTTGTAAGCCATTGGTTTACAATTTTTAGTTGCTGTTAAAAATTAGGTTAAGGTTAAGGTTAGGTTAGATTAGGTTAAGACCTTGGCTGAGGCAGTTTTCCCAGCTTTAAATCCTGGCTCCACCACTTCTCGGCTGTGTGATCTTGAGAAGTATCTTAACCTTTCTGAGCCTCAGCAAAATGAAGATAAATTTGTTGTGGAGTACACTGAATGGTGGCTCTCCAAAAGATATTCCGTGTCCTAATTCTAATCCTTAGAACCTGTGAATGTAAGCTTATTTTGAAAAAGGGACTTTGCAAGTGTAATTAAATTTAGGATCTTGAGATAAGACCATCTGAAATATTCCAGGTGGGCCTTAAATCCGATGACATGTGTCCTTGTAAGAAATACACAGAGGAGGGTGGATGTGAAGACAGAGGCAGAAACTGGTGTCCAGCCACCAATAGCTGGATGGGGTATGGAATAGATTCTCCCCCAGAGCCTGTGTAGAGAAATGGGTCCCCACCAACACCTTGATTTCAGATTTCTGGCCTACAGAACTGTGAAAAAATTACTTTCTGTTGCTCCAAATCACAAGTTTGTGGTCATTTGTTATGGCAGCCACAGAAAACTAACAAACCTTCCTCATGGTACCATGGGATGAAATCAAATGCGGAAACACAGGATAGACTTCACTCTTCCCCTTAACTAGCTTTTTTCTATGAGATGATATGAATGTCACCCATCTGGCTGGTTTGGAGCAGAGGAGAACTTACTGTGAGAATTAGAAACTTCTGTCTCAGGGCCCTCACTTGCATGAACACCTTATAAGCTATCCCTCATGTCATCTGTTTTTATAATAATTGCAAACTTTGTATTCTTTTTCCCAGAGAGTCTGCCAAACTGTATAAGCCTCAGACCCACAAGACCTGGGTATGGCCCTGGTTGTTGATCATGAGAACTAAAAGCCTGGGCCCCTCGATCTATCACCAGGTAAGATTTATTGTGCACTTATGATGTGGTAGGCACCATGAAGCTGTTAATTCAGACCTGGACTTGGAGGGAGAAGGAGGGAAAGATTGTGGTTCTTCTCACTGCCCTGACTTCCACTCTGACTCTGATCTCTAAAAAGCCATATTTGTTTGTATCTTGCCTCATGCCACCAAAGGTGTGAAACATTCAACACAACCGCAAATCTCAAAAATAAATGTGGAGTCCGTGAAAATACTGAATTGAGCAGGAGCTTTGTGAATGCAATTACCTCTGTCCCATCATCTATGAACTCAAGAGGAGGTCCTAAGGCCGTCAAGAGAGAGGAGAGTCCTACATAGAAAGGAAACCCTGGGACAGGGAATACTAGCTGGTGCTCAGCAGCTGGGGCATCAGAGTGGCCACATGGTGGTCACTCAGCCAGTGAAGTGATCAAGAGCAAGGGTTCATGGACTGCAGATACCTGTGAGTCATAGTGGTGACAGGACCCAGTTCACTGGTGGACAGGGGGTCTCTCAATACTTTATTTGTGTGATGTGGTTTCAGGTCCTTGTAAGCCCCATTATTCTTCTTTTATACCTTCTCCTACATCTGGGTGTCTTACTTTTAAAATTCCTCTCCCTACACTGAGTAACCCAGGGTGGTCTTATGACCCAAGCTAGGTCATCATTTTCTCTCTTTGGGATGCTGAGTGTTAGTTAAGCTGGGACTCACAGATGTGGCAGAGATGGGTGACAGTTAGAGTTGAGTTCTGTAGCAGTAGCCATGGAAGAAAGGCTCACCCGCTCTTCTTTCCCAGGCTCTTGGGGCTGCTCTGTTCTCTGTCTCTCCTGTGGCTTAGTTGTTGATCCTCAATTCTGTGAGCTCATTGTGTGCTGAAGGGAGAACCCATTTCTGCTATTTGTCATCAACCTTTGGGCATATTTACTCCCAGACCTAACCCTTAATCTCTCCCTCCACACCTGGCTAATGACTTGACTCCATAGTCCATTAGTTGGTTTCAGGTTTGTGCACTTATGATGTGGTAGGCACCATTAGTTGGTTTCAGGTTTCGTCACTTACAAGTAAACAATGGCTATAGGAAGAGAAGACTGGATTCTTAGAAGTCATTTACATGTTAGTGTGAATTAACGTTAACACCTTAGTGAAGAGGTATTTTAAAAGTTGAAAAAAGACAATAGAGGAAAGACCATTGAACAGATTTCAGAATCTAACGTTAATACCATCTTCCTTATATCCTCCTGTCTCTTATTTCCCCTCTCCTGAGAACCCCCAGTTCTTTTTGGCACTTCTGGACTCTCTAAGAAATGCTAGTACCTGCTGATTGCCTCTAAGATAAGGTTACATTTCAAATAACTTAGACGTCCCAGGCATAGGGTCATGTCTCTCATATGTTTCTACAGGTGGGTGCTTCCAAGTCCAGAAAGCCAGCTGTCACTCAGCAGATCTGAATCCACCTCCTGCAAGGTTCACCATTGGCCCAAGTTTTTCTTCTGAAATAGGTCTGAATATCATCCACATTTAGCCTTTTAAACATGTGAAAATAGCAATCTAAGGAGTTTAAAGATTTTTCTGACCAAAATGGATCTAAGTATCACAAGAAACACATCTTCATTTGTGGGTGAACCCCCCACCCCCATGCTGTATTATTTCTTCACCTTGTCATTGTCTCTTTGCAAATGTAAGGCTTAGAACTAGACACAGAATGAATTCCAGGTAAGGTTTAATCAGTGCAGAACAATGCAGGCTTGTCACTTCCTTTGATCTAGAACTTAAAACTCCTAATGATGTTCCTTATATGGTCAGCTTTCTAGATAGTAATTTTGATGCAAGCATGCTTTATTCACACTAAAGGCAAGTACAGAATTAAGAATTTAAAGTGGATATAAGTCATAACAAGGTCACATGCTACGTCAAGATAATTTTGACTTTCACTGACTTTCACATGATGACGGAAAGCATGGTCTGTAGCTAAACTAGATCTTGATTGCTTTAGATGCTTTATTCTCAACAAAAATTTGGAACTAAAATATAGGACTTTCCTTTTGCCCTGCCTGTGTCTTTGAAAGGTGTCACCCACCTACAGGAGCTCTCCATGAGGGAGGGGCTGGATCATCAGTGGTGCTAGTTTCCTCTGTCCAAAGAGATTTCCATTTCTTATTTTTAAGCATAGCTATATTAATTCATTCATTCAATCGATCAATCTTTTAATTAAAAAAAAATAACTTGAAATGGAGAGTCTTGCATTTATCCCTGTGCAATCTCATGATGCTGATTTCAACTTGGCTTTTGTTTCTCAAGGTCATTTTGAATTTTTATTCTGTCATTTACCCTATTTCTCTCCTTTTAAGGTTAGTTTCACTTCAGATTTTCCCATAAGTTTTCCATGTTTTTCCTAAGGCAGAGGAGTCTGGCACAATTTAAGCACTTCAGAAATAAATAAATGTAGGAGAAGACTTTGGACTCCCACTGGCCATGGAATTATGGGATTTGAACCAAGTTACCAAGACTTCAAGGGATGAAGGGATCCCAGATGATAAGTGGGTTACTCTCGGGAAATGTGACTTCAAACCCAACTGCAAAGGAAGGCTGATTCGCACCCTCCTGCTAGGAGACCATTAACATGCTGAGACCATGAGGACCAGAGGAAAGAGTCATAAATGTGGAGACAGAGTGAAGAGGCAATGAAATTGGATGCAGCGACTTCCAGGTCCCACAACTCTGCTATAATTCTTCGTCTAGCAAAAAGCCTCTCTGCTTGCTCTCCCTCTGTGCTACATGGGACAGAAAAGTCAGCATTCTCCCCATGCTGATGGCCATTCATGGATTGAGAATGGCTTCCAGAGATCGCTGCCCTGTTATCTGTTATTGTCAGGCTGACCAGCCTAAGGTCATACACTCTGAAACCAAAATCACTTTTGATTTTTTAATGGTCTGGTAAGACCAGCTGAGGAAATTCTTCAAAATAAGGTATAATATCCATCCACTGTAGAAGTGGAAACTGCTCTTAAGTGGGGAGATTTGTGTGAGTCCTTATACCATTCTCAACACAGGAACCCTACTTTTATGCATTTTCTGTATGGGATTTCTGAATTGAATTTTACCTACATAATGGTTTCTGCATTTTAAAAAGGACTTGAAAATATCTGTTCCTTAGTACTTTGGAAACTCAATCTATCTCCCTTTTGTCTCTGAGTGGGAGCAGAAGGAGATAGATTATTTGAGAATACTGACTCTGCCCATAGATATTCCCTCAATTCACCTGCAGATGTGGTATAGCCATCTGTATTTGTTAAATGCAAGAGAGAAAAAATCTTCCTCAAGCATGCTTAACAACTAGGAGACTTCACCGGCTTATGCAATTGAACAGTTCAAGGGGTAAATTTCTTCAGGTACGATCCAGGTGCTCAAAGGCTATGGAGAAGTGGTTACCTCTCTTCTCATCCATCTATGCTTTCTTTAGTGCTTATTTTTAATTAATCATATTCATATGACCAATTTTAAACTAACCATCTTGTCCAGAAGACTATTAACTGACCAACCTGGATCATATGTCCACATTTATGAGGAGGCTGATAGGTATGGAAGGGGCAATCTCTGAAAAGAAACAAAGAAATCTGTTACCAGAATAAAAGGAAGTGGACAAATCAGTGGACAAAAATGATAAAATGCATTTATCCAGTTAGAAAAGAATAGAGATCCCAGAGACTAAGGTATACATATATGTCCTCTAACATAAGGATGGTAATGGCATGGCTGATCTGTGAGGAAATCAGTGAGAAGCTACTTAATAGTGTTGACAAAATGGTGGCTCATATTGGGAGGGGAAAAAAGCAAAACTGAATCACTACCTCACACCATATACTACAAGTGAATTGCAACTACAAGATCTGATGGTTGGATATGGCAAGCTCAAGATCATGAGTGACCTTGAGCAGAGAGGTTCCTGTGGAGGGGGGGAGACAAAAAATGAATTAAGAACTGAAGTACCAAAGTAAAAACTTTTATGTAAAAATTGAGGAATATCTTTCTCCATTTAGAGTAGGGAAAGTTTTTCTTTTTAAAGACACAAAAGCACTAATTATAAGAGAACAACAATGTACATATAATTAAGAAACTCATTAAGAAAAAGATGAACATGAAGGAAAATTAAGTGTCAAACTGTAAACTGTAATACATATATGATACATATAACCAACAAATGATTAACATCAAAATATAAAATATCAAAATGTATAAAGAACTTTTATAATTCAACTACTGTATATTAACAAAACAATAGGAAAATGGGAAAAATACAAGGAAATACATATTATAAGCAAAAATATATGTAATTAGTAAACTTATGAAGAGTTGTTCAGCCTCCTTTGTAAGCAGGAAAATGCATCAAGGTCCTAATGAGATATAATTTTATACTTATGTAATTGATGAAATTTTCAAAGTTTGATAATAGCAAGTATTGATGAGGATATGGAGCAAAAAGAATCTATCTATACTGTTGGTGAGAATGTGACTTGAACTATTTTGGAAAAATAATTTGATATTATGATGTAAATTTGGTCATTCATCTATCTTAGGTAGGAGCACTTTCATTCCAGGCTACAACCCTAAATGAATCTCTTATTCATGTGTAGCAGCAGCCATGACAAGATATTCATAAAGGTGATGATTTTAATAGAAATCAAGAAACAACCCAAATCTTATTGACAGGAAAGTGGATAAATAATCAGTGTTATATTTAGACAAGAGAATATAGGATAGCAGTAGAAATAATTGGGTGAGTTTAAGTAGAATGATATAGATAGATCTTAGCAACATAATGTTCATTGAAGATCACATACAGCATGACACCTTTTGAATACAGTTCAGTAAGAACTGAAGCCCCCCCCAAAATGTTACTTTTAGGCATATACATATATGTGATAAAAACTTTTTTATGTGTTCATAAAAAAACCAAGAAAATGACAAATACAAAATTTAGAACAGCTGTTTCCTCAGAGTGAGAAGGACAGGGGAATGAAGAGATAAAAAGCAAATAAATGGGTATAAACAGTTCTAGTTCTGCCACAGTCATAGCTCATGAGCTGCCCTATGGGCTCATAGGGGCTCATTATGAGGCCTGACTCTCACAGTGTGCAATGAACGGAAGGTTCTCCTGTATATAATTCTGTGTTCCAGAGACCCATTTGGTTTTTAAATGGTAAGCTGAATATATGCACATGCATTTGAAGGCAAAGATCAGTAACAGAAAGATAAGAATTGAAGTTATTCACACACAGATGATACTTAAAGTCCTGGGAAGGACTAACAAGAGAGCTGTGTAATCATTGCTGCTTAGAAACACAATGGAGTGCTGGGCGCCTGGGTGGCTCAGTGGGTTAAAGCCTCTGCCTTCGGCTCAGGTCATGATCCCAGGGTCCTGGAATCGAGCCCCGCATCGGGCTGTCTGCTCTGCGGAGAGCCTGCTTCCTCCTCTCTCTCTCTCTCTCTGCCTGCCTCTCTGCCTACTTGTGATCTCTGTCTGTCAAATAAATAAATAAAATCTTTAAAAAAAAAAAGAAAAGAAAAGAAACACAATGGAATGGAATGGGTGAAATAGGTGATGGGGATTAAGGAGAGCACTTGTGATGAGCACCAGGTGATTAAAATAAGAACTTTTAAAAAAAAATGAGAAAAGAAAAGAAACACAGCAGAGGGAGCCAAACCAACCTTAGGCCTGGCCTCTGAGGAAGAAGGAAAACCAGTCGAGTGCAGTATCATGGAGCCTAAGATAAGAAACGTTTCTAAAGAAGAAGGCAGTGGTTAACTGTGTCAAGAAAAGTCAGGTCCAAGAACTGATGGTTGGATTTGGCAAGCTCAAGATCATAAGTGACCTTGAGCAAAGAGGTTCCTGTGGGGCGGAGGCGGGGGACAAAAAAAACCCTTTCTCTTCCTGGTTCTACCACCTGGAGTCAGTCTTCTCATTTCTCTCCCTGGTGGCATCTCTCCCAGTCTTGTCTCCCACCAGACTGTCCTCACATTGCCACCACACAGACCTAACCATGACTGTTCCTAACTTACATCTGTTGGTGGCACATCTTTATGACAGGGCCCCTTCCCAATCAGGTCCCAAATGACCTTTCTTGCCCCACTTCCCACAGCTAGAACTTATGTGCTGTTTACCTCCATGTACATGATCACATAGGGCCCTTCCATAGCAGGTAGTTTCTCAGACTTTGCTTCTGGAACCATGCAGTGTCCTCAGACAGTTCCTCGCCCTCTCCCTCTTCTGCTCACCTGGCAATATGTACGACCCACAGAGAGATGTAGTTGCCTCAATTCTGAGTCTGGCCCTGCCATTAATAACCTTGTGACGTGTAGTAAAGCCCTTCCCTACTCTGGGTTCCATTGTCTTAATTTTAATGAAGGGGTCAAATCAAGCTGGTTTTGAGAGCTTTTCCACCTGGAATATTCTCTAATTCTAGGAAGAGTGGTGTAGACATATATTCAGGACTTTTGTAAAAAGAGAGGTTACCATCCTCTGCTAATTTGAAACTCATCTGACCTTTGGCTGGTGGAAAAGAAGTGAGGGTCAGGGGCACATGGTACAAACCTCTAGGGGGATCTACCTTTCTGGGTGGTTTTCCAGACCCAGAATCAGGATTATGATGGAGCTGTGTCATTTACCTCTGACAGGTAAATTGGCCGTTATCCAACACTGGCTGATGAACCCTCACTGAGGTCAACATGGCCAGTTCCTGGTTTCAAATACTTCTTTAGTTTACCAAGTCTTTGGGGATTGAAGAATAATTTTATTTTAAAACATATTTATGTAACAGTGAAAGTATTCCTCATTTTGAAATGTCCAGTGTTGAACAGTTATATTTTTATACCCACAATTTCCTTGCAAAGAAATTAAACAAATAAACAGATGCCTCCCTCTTTCCGTCTCTCCCTCTCTCTTTTCTTGGCTTGGGTCCACAGACAATACAGTGATTTCTGCACCATCTGCTGGCTCTGTAAAGGTAATTAACAAATGCACACTATTCCCAGATGAGGCTGGTTTATAAAGGACAAATCACGCCAGGCAAACAGGAGAAGAACAAAATAAGACCATGGCAGGCTAGGCGGCTGGGTCCCAGACTCCACTGGAGTGTGTTCTTACAGCAGCTTGTCAAATTTTAACTCCTGAAAATGAAATCAAATGGATTTAAGTACGGAAATTGAATATCACCCCTGCTGCAACACCCTAAATAAGGATTGAGGACAATTTCAGGGTGTCCAGTATTTTTGTCTGTCAGATCTTATTTTTGCTCTTTATTTATGGTAAATTTTTTAAGAAGGAGAAATAAAAACATATGTCATTGAAAGCTCAAGATATCAAGATAGAATGTCATCTGGGACACAAACTTCAACTTTGGAGGCAGACAGATTCTGTTCTTCACTAATTATCTGACCTTCAACATGTCATTTTGACCCTCTGAGACTTGGTCCCACATGCACAAGTTGGGAATAGAAATACCAAAAGTTTAGGGCTGTAACAATGAATGTGATAACAAATTCAGGTCAGGGGCTTTATTCAGTACCTGGCCACTACTGTACCTATTATAAGTGGTTGTTGTTAAAATTTTCATTTTCAGGTGAGGATCCATGACAGATGGCCTAATCCACCCTCAGCTGCAGGGGATTAATATCCCTTCTAGCAAGACTCACATCCTAAAAGGGGCAGAAATACTGTAAATAAAAGGAGAGACTAGCGAGGTTGACAGAGGGTTAACAGAGAAAGTGAGTCTTAAAGATGTGTTTGGGGCAGAAGATTAAAACTACAGTCTGTATATATTCAAAATACATATATTCAAAATACATGTATATATTCAAAATACATAAAAACAAAGAAAGTGCCCATTTGGACTAAGATTAAGGGTGGGAGTAGGAGATGTGTGGAAATTTGAAAAGTGAAGCAAAATTAAAAGATGGGTTGCAAAAAGATGGGTCTACAATTCAACTGAAGAAATAGAGGATTGCCTTCCTGGGAATGGGGAAGTTCTTATGTGGCATGCTTAGAATTAGACTGGACCAAATAAGAGATGGTCCTCGGTAATCTTACAGGGCCTCTGAAAAGAGACAAGTGTGATGATGATGATGATGGTGGTGGTGATGATGATGGCGGTGAGGATGATGGTGGTGAAGATGGTGATAATGATGATGAAGATGGTGATGATAATGACTAAGATGGTGGTGAGGACAATGATGATGGTAAAGATGGTGATGGTGATAATGCCTTCTTTGTTTTCTTGGCCTCTGATTACCCAAGTCAGAGTTCAAGAAACCTGTTTCTAGTTGCCCAGAGAAAAACACCCCCAAATAATATTGTTTCATAAGACCCTTGAGGCTGGACAAGGCAAAGTCTGAAAGCTGGTGTTTTGTTTCCCAATGGCAACAAAAGATGTCCATAGTCAGGAAAATGATGACACCTGCAGTCCACAGTCCCCTCCTTGATAACTGGAACGTGATATTTCTAGAGGGAAAGAGTCTTAATAAATATCAAATTCACCCACACTTTTGCCACTTGTGTCCAATCTCTTAAAATGTCAGTGTGCTGAGGGACACCTGGCTCACCGCCAGACTAGCCATTAGCCAGCATGCCAAACTAGAAGAACAAGACACTATTGCTTATTTAAGAGACTTTGCCTTCTTCCTACTCGACAGGCATCAATATTGACATTCTTCTTGGTGACACGGGGAATTCAGGGCAGAGTGACCTGAATGCATCCAGTTCTTTCTTTGAAATGCAGCTTAAATTTCACCTCTTCCATAATGCGTTCCCCAAGACCATGGGTAACCATGGAGAGATGCATGTTTCTCCCCTTGTCCCACCTCATGTGAGGGGCATCCTAATATCATTGTTCATCAGCTCAACTTCATAACAATTATAATGGACATTAAAGGGATGGGTTATTAACTGGGTATGGGATGGTTCAGAGATGCTTCCTATAAGAGGAAACACTCAATTCTGAGGCAAGAGTAGGGTGTTCCTAGAGGAAGGGGAGAATGGAATCCCAGCATACAGACCCAAGGAAGACTTGATGGGTGGGGCCATACCCATGGTCCTGTTTGCTGGGCTGGAGTGTGCAGGAGGGTCACAGAAAGGGTTTACAAGGTAAGAGCAGAAAGGGTTTTGCATGGCTCATCAATGTATTTAGGCCTTATCTTGTGGGCAAAGGAAGCAATTTAGAGTTTTAACCAGCAGTAACCTGATTATATCTGTGCTTGAAAGATTTGCTCTGGTGGCCATGGAGAGAATGGACTGTGAAGTGCCAAGGGAGATGAGGGTGCTTGTTATGTAAATCACCTCTGAGAAGTGATAAGGACCTGAATTAAAGCAGCCATGTGGATGGAGAGAAGGAAAGAGGTGTGAGAGGAGGGGGCGCTTGCTCACTGTAAGGTTAGTTGGCAGAAGAAAGGTTTTTAAACTGGGACCATGCTTAGCATTCTGACTGCCATTTAGTACCTGCGTGACCTTGGTACATTTCTCCTGATGAGCTTTGGTTTTAAAATTTCTGAGACAAGATTGTTCTAAATATTAAATAAAATAACAAAGATAAGGAAACTAGCCAGTATCTGGAATATAGAAAGTGCTCACACAGCAGTGCCACAAGTACTAGGAACAATGAGAGAGGAATCTCAGATGACCTCTAAGGTGCTCATCACCATATTTGCTCGTGTCTGGAATTCCTCTATTAACAAGGGAAACGTTGAAGGACAGACTTTTCTCATTCCCTTCTGCATGGCCAGTGCCTACTTTGACGCCATACACGTTTCTTGAATTGAACTTTGTTACTGAATTTAATGGAGTCTACTTCGGAGTGGGGGCAAGAGGAAGAAAGTATCAAGGTAGTGAAGTCAGTGCTTGGAGAATGATTTTGCGCTTTTCACAAACACAAGTTCACTTGATACAACAGTTCAAGTTAGGGAAAATGGTGCTGTGTATTCTTCTGATTTTACAAAAGTGAACATGTGGGATGAGACCGTTGTGTGAAGTTGCCTTCCTGAGTAGCTGCAATGCTGGGAGAGGTGCTTTGAATCCAAGGACCCAGCCACTGGGACAGGCATCCCCTGGCCTGGCAGCCCTCTGCAGTTCTGGGCCTTCATAAAGGAGGTAGTAGCTTCTTTCACAGTTTTCTTGGGGGCACCATTTCCCTCCCAGCTGGGCCTGGCTGCTATTTGCAAAGCATCCCGATACTGAAATTTAAGCTGGAAATCCTACAAACAGCAGCAACAGACACAAGACAAAAGCTGGGCATTTCTGGAGAAAGAGTGGAAATTGTGGGCAGGATATGACACTGCTGAGATCTTCAACTGTAAATGGACTACAATAAAATCTAGGCCCTTTTTCCATACCTTTTGTCAGCTTTCTTCCTTGTCCACCTCCTTGAAAGGGCATTCTAATATGTATGGCAACAAGTCCAAGATCCCTGGCATTGGAGAGCTCTCCTTGACCCACTTGTTTTTCTTCCCCTCCTTACCTGCTCTCCCACCATTATAGGCACTGGCTCCTGTAGCCAGAATCCAGATGGCCTCAGGCTTCCCCACTCTGGAAACTTTGCCCGTACCTGCAATGTTTGAATTCTGAGGCCAGGTAAAGTTGAATTCAAGCCCAAGCTCTGTGATTTATTAGCCCCATGACATTAGGCAGGTTGGCACCATTTCCCCAAGCCTCAGTCTACTCATCTTTACAAAGGATATAACAATCCCTTCCTTGCAGACTTGTGCAGAGAGTTAGGTAAGCAAGCATAGGCTGGGCATACACATGTACCAAGTGCTCAGGATGACTGACCTACTGCCTCTGAGGTCCCTTCAAGACCAGCTTCCTCCATGTTCCCAATCATCACGCAAAGCAATCTCCCTGCACTCTGCCTCCTAGAAATAAAACAGCCAAGATTAAGCACTTATGAGGGGCCCAGTAATGTGTATGGATCATCTCAGCTGGTATGCACCACAATCTTATGAAGTAAGCATCCTATTACCTGTGTATTATGGTCTTAGAAACTAAGACTAAGCAAGACTCAGTCACTTACAGTCAGAGAGCTAGGTGGGAGAGGGTGGATTCAGGGCCCATACTCTTCTTTTTTTTTTTTTTTTTTAAGATTTTATTTTTATTTATTTGACAGAGAAAAACACAGCAAGAGAGGGAGCACAAGAAAGGGGAGTGGGAGAGGGAGAAGCAGGCTTTCCACTGAGCAAGAAGCCTGATGCAGAGCTCCATCCCAGGACCCTAGGATCCCGACCTGAGCCTAAGGCAGACCCTTAATGACTGAGCCACCCAGGTGCCCCCAGGGCCTATACTCTTTACAGCAATGCTGTGTTAGATCTGAGGTATCTATGTCCTAAAGTGACATGCCTCTGAGACGTACCCTAGAGTGCCCCATACTATGTGTTCGCCTCAGTAGGCACTTCCGGAGGCCCTATTATGAGCCAGCAGTGAGCACAGAGAACAAACATGAATAAGGCAAGGTGCAATGGTAAGAAGGTCGGAGTTGACTGAGAGGGATACAGGCCCACAAGCCAATGTCATGCAACATCGCAGTGTGGCAAGTGTGGTCCAGGGTCAACTCAAGGGCAAAGCGTCAATGTGGTCACACATCTTCCCATCCAATATTCTTCTCAAGAATTGACATTTCTCAATTGTCCCTTACCTTTCAATTCCTCTTTTCCTTCTTCCCTCATCCTTTGTGGAGAGGAAATGTCTTACAATCTCAGGCTGCTATAATAAAAGACCATAGACTTGGTGGTTTAAACAACAGACATTTATTTCTCATGGTTTTGGAGGCTGGGAGCCCAAGGTCCAGGTGCCTGCAGATTCCATTCCTGGTGAGGGTTCTCTTCCAGGCTCACGGACAGTCACTTTCTGTGACCTCACATGGCAGAGAGGGCAAGCAGTGATCTAACTGTTCCTCTCCTTCTGAAGTTACTAAGTGCAACATGAGGCCCATATTTATGACCTCATCTAGCCCTCATTACTGCCAGAAGGCCCCCATCTCCAAATACCATCACGCTGGGGGTTAGGGCATCAACATATGAATTTGAGGGATAGGGTGGGCACAGAACCATTCAGTCCAACAAAGAGGTCTTTAATATAACTGAGTTATTGGACTGGATCTTGCTGGCATAATAGCACAGTAAGGTTACGCAGAGACAGGAATCTAAGGAGAGAGAGTTCTTAGTGCTTTGGAGCCTCCACCCTGAAGAATCTGAAGGGCATGACGCTCAGAGGATCCCACATCACTGCTCCAGGCTGGAGAAAGTCAGCAGGCAGGGAAGTTCACGGTTCTGAGGCCACCTGCAAAGACAGAGGCCGTGAAGGAGAAGAGGGAGCATCCACAGCAGGGAGGGACACCCAGTAGCCCTTCCAGCTCAATCACACACAGAGACATAAACAAGAAAGTGAAGATATGTTCCTTATGTACTCCATCTAGACTCCTTATTGAGTGTGACCAGCCACAACTTTCCTTTCTGGAATCAGCCCAGATGCCCGTCCTGACTCCATGAGCACAGTTAAAGAGAGACAGTCTCTTTTACTGAAAGTCAGGAACCCTGCTTTGTTGTGTGCAGAGTCAGGGCTCCCTGTAGCTTTTGCACCCCACGTGTCTTTACGGAGCTGTGACTGCTCATTCACAACCATGAACCCGGCTCATGCCCTCTCTGATGCCCCTCTGATTTCTGTCTGTTGTGGTCCACATTTAACTGCTGCAGCCCCAGCCCTCTGCTCTCCACCCACACCAAAGGATCACCACACCTCTCCCTTTTCTCCTCCCTACAGTTCCCAAGTCTTTATGATTCATGCCCATGGGGCTCTTGACTCTATGTGTTTTTTTCCCTTTGGGTGCCATGGTGCTCCAAGCTTTGGAGCACAGTGGGCAACTTTGCTTGGAGGGGTGGTGAAAGATCATGGGCCTGGTGTCAGAAAATCTTCCATTTTGGTCCCAGCTCACCCACTCATTTACTGGCAGGGAGATTTCGGCAAGTGTCAATCCTTCTGACCCCTGTTGCCTCCTGTCAGATCCGCTCTGGAGACCATTGCATGTACCCCCTCCTGATAAACAAGCCAAACTCTGACATCAACACAGCTTGGCTGGTGATGCCTTTAATGCCTTTGTTCACCTGAGAGGGAGAGGGAAGCCATGCAGCTCTGGGGACTCCGAGCCCTCCAGGCTTTTTTGCAGCTTTAGTAAGGGAAACAAGGTCTCCCCTCAAGCTGCACACTTCTCCAGAGGTCCTTGAGCCTCCTCCTTACTTCTCAGAACCTCCTTAGGCCCAAGAGGCTCTGTGTACTCATCATCAAAAAGTTAGGATCGAAGAGGCTGAGGACTCACGTGAGGTCACCAGAGAAAAGGATGTCCATCTTTATTGGGGTTCTACTCCCCAGAACTGGGTCTGTTCTTTCCAGCCCTATTCCTCATCTACCAATTGAGTCCACACATTCGAAGCAACATTTATGAAGCTCCACCTTCACGCAAAGAGCGGTGAAAACATTCTCACAGGAGAAGTCCTCCATGAGGTTTCACAGACAAGGTCACGGATGACAGCCCACCAGCTCTGAGCAGGGCCAGGGGATATACAGACCTTGGAAGCAGAAGAGGCTGAATGGAAAAGCTGGGTGTGAGCCGTCTGAGGAGGAGGAGGGCAGAAATCTATACAGCGCAGAAGGTAGAGGAGGCGCGTTTTCGCAGCAACCTGCCAAGTAAGGGACATGCGGCCTTGGTGGCAGTGAGCCCTGCCACCTGATGCCTCTCTAGGGTCATCTTCCAACTCAGCCCCCTGGAACGAGGAGTCCAGGGGTCCATGTCAGTCCTGGAACATGCTGGGCTGATGCCTGCCTTCCTGATTTTGTGAATGCCGTTCCCTGCACTGGAACTGTCCTTTGCTCTCATGTCTGCTGCAAGAAAAGAAAATGGTCTTGAGCCTCTCCTCGGGTGAGGCCTTTGCAGACTTCTGTAGACAACGATGACTGTTCTTTCTTCATGGCCCATCTGAACTACAGTAAAAGTAACAGTGGGCTCTTGAGAGCTGTGTGTGTGTGTGTGTGTGTGTGAGAGAGAGAAAGAGACAGAGAGAGAGAGAGAGAAAGAAATACATATGTGAACTATACAGTGATCAATAGATAGATAAAGCCCTTATTCCATTCTGAGAGCAACTCTGCGCTATTTTCCCCCATTTTACTCTTGCCCTAGAGGACTTAGCTCCTAAGTTTGGGCTGAAACTCAAACTATCATCTCCTCTCTCAGAAACACAAAAATGCCTTCTGCATTGTGATGCCTATGCCATCTGACTCATTTACCTAACCACCTCCCTTTCTATCAGGGCCTGGCTCTGGGGCAGAAATTCAATGCACAGCTGTTGCACAGAATTGACTTGAAGACAGCTGGCAAGGAGAAGGCTTCAGAGAGGGAGCTCAGGCCACAGGACAAGACGTTCCAGAATAAGCTCCTAGGTGAGCAGGAGCCAGTTAGCAGAAGAAGTTCCAGCCTAGGATAAGGAGCTTTAATTTGATAAGAGACAGTTGGGAGCCATTCATTGTGGAGCTCAGAAAAAGACAGTGACAAGCCCCTAACGACACTCAAGGGCTTTTGAAACCTTTAACTGCTGCCTGCAATTTTGCTATTTCCCTGCAGAAGTGACCTCACAGGGGAGCAGCTCCGAGCTGCCATATGCCCCAGGCTGCACTGCCCCGCAGCAAGGTCACTGTGGCAGCACTGACCCTCCCCTGCGTGCAGAGGGAGAACACTGCCCAGGACCCCGGGGTCACCGTCCCTACATGTTGCTGAATTAGATCAAGGCCATCCCACACCCCCACACCCTGCATGGCTCTTGGGAAGGAAGGAGCCCATGGTGACCCTCGGACACCTCCAGCCTGTCAGGACCAGCAGTCACCATTGCTGTTGGTCATTCCTGCAACTTCTAGCTCCCCCACATGTCCCACTTTCGACCCCCGCTGGTCTCTGCCCAGAGAGAGCAATCACGGCTTCCCAGAATTTCAACTGCTTATGGGTGGGATGCTTCTCTCCGTCCCCTCACCCCTAAACAGCACCAGCACCAGTCAGGACCAGTGTGGGAAGAGAGGAAGGCGGCTGTGAAATACCACTCAGAGGGAAGTCATGATAGCTGTTTTGTGTTCTTTCCTTTTTTTTTTTTTTTTTTTTTTTTCAGATTTTATTTATTTGTCAGAGAGAGAGCGCGAGCAAAAGTGAGCACAGGCAGACAGAGTGGAAGGCAGAGTCAGAGGGAGAAGCAGGCTCCCTGAGGAGCAAGGAGCCCGATGTGGGACTCGATCCCAGGACGCTGGGATCATGACCTGAGCCGAAGGCAGCTGCTTAACCAACTGAGCCACCCAGGCGTCCCTTGTGTTCTTTCCTTTATCTCTCCAATCTTGGGGTCCCTTCCCTTCTTCCATCTGGCCCAAAGCCACCAGGAGACCAATGGCTGGGGCTGGCCTTCCGGAGCCAGCAAGTGCCAACAGCAGAACACAGTCCAGACACACAGGACAATGGCCTCTTCAAGCCACAGAAAGCTGCTCAGTATTGTATTGTTTGCCTGTGATGCAGCTTCTTGAACACACAAACGCTCCCATTTTCACCAGCCCCGTGACGGTGACTTAATTACTTCTGAAGACGCGGGGCCAGATTCAAACGGCCAACCTCCATCCCCACCCCAGAGGGACAAAAACAAAACCAAACCCTCCACACAAAAAGGAAAAGCCGACCATTGTGCAAAACTGCGGGATGGAAACCTGAAGTGGGCCCAGGTGCGTTAATTACCCTTGATGGCACGTGGGTTTATGACGGCGGTCACTTGCTCGCGCTGATCTGGCCCAGCATCTGTGCTGAAGGATGGCTTTGGTATTCTGAGCCGCGAGAGGAATATCGGCCAGATGGTGACTTCATGAGGACATAATTCACGGAGCATTTTCCTGCCCCAACACAGATTTCTGTGAAGGAATCTTGAATGCCATGCTGAACAAAACAGAACAAGGAAACACAGCCGCAAGTCGAAGATTAATGGTCTCGACAGGGACTCCGACATGAGCCCAAATGGTGTCTGATCCCAAGCTCCAAGCTGCAAGTCTTGCCAACCGATCTCCGTTACCTGCAGAGCAGACTTGCCTCATCCTCGGGCATCTCCAGGGCACTTGGTGGGGGTGGGGGGGTTGGGCAATGAGAAAGAGGCATGGCCCCAAGCGACAGGCCACAGGAAACTGAGTCACTCACCTTTTCTTTCTTTCTTTCTTTCTTTTTTTAATTAACTTTGTGTAGTGACAGGCCTTGTCAGCACCTGCTTGCTAGGTAATTTGATTTTGATGGTGACAAAGTGAAGAATGTGATTTTGGCTACCGCAGCAGGGACTGGTTCTGGGGGAACTCAAAGGGAAAACAGGAAGAAGAACAAATCTCTCTCACTGGAAACTCTTAACAAGAAGCAGCAGCAGCAGCAGCAACAGCAGCAGCAGCAGCAGCCTTGGTACAACCGGGCCATGAGCTAGCAAGCAAAATAGCCCAGTTTCAAGTCAGTTTAGAAAAACTCTTGCTCTCTGAGGAGTTAGAACTCCTTATATCTGACCCACGTGGAATTAGAAAAGTAGGCGTGACACACCTGTCAGGGGCATTTTAAATCCAGTAAGCCTGTCTGGAATCTGTGTAATTTCTACAACCTACACACTTCAAGCCTGAACCATGAAAATAAGGACATGCAGACTGAAGGTCACTCTGCTTCAAAACAAGGTCCGCCCACAACAGTCCAGAAGTAAATACAACCCGGGTGAAGTATGTGGCTTGGGTGTGTCCTCGTCCCTGTGGCCTCTGCCCACAGACCCTCTGTGTTGTAATGATGTGTGGGCCACAAAGAAGGATGGACCCCCACCTCACCCAGCACCAAAGCCAGCCCAGGAAACCACATGACTCTGCTGCGTTTTTACTGTTTGTTGTCAAGGAACACATCTGTTAAAAAGTACATGATAGTAATAACACCGAGGCCATTTCTTGCACACCCACTAGGTGTGAGACCCACTTGTGCACACAAACCCATTAGCCCCCCGGCCTTCTGCCAGGGGCACCCACTGAGCGTGCGCCCTGGCATCAGGCAGCCAGCTCCGCCATTACCGCTGTGTGATCTCACATAGGTGACTTGACCTCTCTGAGAGTCTGCATCCTCAGAGGTTCAACAGGTATAGATCAACCACTCTCAAAAGGTCAGCAACTATTATCATTCAGCATGTGGAACTGGGTAAGTGAAATAAAAGGTGTCTAAGTTTCTGCCAAAGGCACATCTCCCCTAAGTGGTAAAAACAAGATCAGAACCCAGGCCCTCCTAGGCTGCTGCTTCCTGCTCCCTTCCACGAATGCTAATTCAGGGCAAACAGCCCCCATGGCAACAGGCCCTCCTCTCCTGGCATGATTTGGCAGACCAGGTTTTGGCAAACAGCCCACCATGCCCATAAAAAAACCTCTATTGTTTCTTCGGAAGGCTTTTTGATCCCCCCACATAAAATGCTCTTAGCAGCACCCCCTTTCCCTCAAGAACAGAAACAGCTCTGTGGGGAGGGGGCGCTGCTGGCTCCTCCTGCAAGGAGTCTGGGGGCCGGTGGCCAGCCCCAGGGGGTGGCTGAGGAGGGTGACTCAGCAGAAACTGGCATCCTGCTCAGAGCCCGCCCACCCCACTGGCCAGAAAAGTAAGGCCTCTGTGAAGCAAACAGAAAAGGACATTGCAAACCAGTCTTTTGTCTGCAGGGACTTCAGACAGGAATCGCCCATGCTGAATTTTAGCTGGCAGAACAGGCCAGGCCTGGCTGGGAGAGGCGGGAACCTCCCTGGAATTCTAGTCCACACTCTGCAACCCTTGCCACACCCCACAGTCCCTGCCTGGAGCCCTTATGCGTAGTAACTCCTTTCATCTCCTAGATATGAGCAGTCTATCATTATTCCCATCTGAAGACAGAGAAAAGAAAGCACAGAGAGGCCCAGTACCTTGCTCGGAGTTACACAGCCAGGAGGTTGGGGAAGTGGGTTTGAGGCCAAAAATCTAGCTTCTAAAGGGGGTGGACACAGTAGCCAGGTCTCTCTCCTGCTGGTTGCTGGTGATCCCCCTCGCTCTCTGCTCTGCTGCCTCTGGGGAAACGTAGAGCTGGTGGCCAGCATTCCACAGTTTCTTGAACATTTTCCCCATCCACACTGCCTGCCCTGCAGCAGGCCTCACTCTTTCCTGGATGCTGTCACCACCTCCTAACCAGCCCTCTGTCCACCCAAGCTCCCTGTCCTGCCAATCCTGCCCCACAGGTGATACTCTAGCAACATGTTCTGCCTGGAGGGCCCTCACACATGGCTCTGGCCTCCCCCTTCTCATGGCTAGCACCATCCCTACAGCCAGAATGCCTTTCTTCCCCTGCCTTTCCATTGTTGGCTAATAGGACTCTCCTCCGCCACCTGCAGGAATCCGTCCCTCTCTCCTCTGGCTGGATGAAGTAGCGGGTTAAAGTGCACATGCCATCCGTCCAGAGCGTGTTTCTAAGGCTGCACTCGAAGGAACAGAGCTTATCTATGACTTTGCACAACACCATCATGCACCACTCCCAACATATATCAGGTGCTCAATGAATGCTTAGCCCACAAAATGAGCGGTAGATGACCCCATCACTGAATCAAAGCACTACATCTGCTTGGATCAATAGGGGCTGCTCAAGTGGCTGGCTGAGGATTTCCAGTCCTTGGCCCTCCCCATCCCTGGTAGGATGGCACTCACTTCCTTGCTCCGTGAGGCTGGGAGGGTCCTGTCGTCAGTTCTGGGCAACTTGTGAACGGAGTGAGATATGTCCGTTCTGGGCTGAACATTCAATTACAGGGACAAGATCCTCAGAGCATGGTGGCCAGCCCATTGGAGATGACAGCTGTTCCATCAGCCTGAGTCCCCTGGCCGCCTTGAACAGAGCCCTTTGATGAGGATGTCCTTCGAGCAAGAGAAACATCTTTGCTGTTCAAAGCCCCTGAATTATTTTCAGTGAAACCTACCTTATTCTAAGGAAAGTAAACTTGAATCTGTTTTTAATTTATATAAATGTTATTCTAGGCAATTGCCCAGAGTGGGCATTCAAGTACAGGGTTGACTGCAACACCTAACAGTGATTATAGTAAGCAAAGCAGGAGCTCAGCAATTTTAATGAGTGATTTAGAAAAAAGTGGTCATGTACCTTCTGTGTGTTTCTAATCAGTACCTTTATGTACCTGTGTACTCTCGACATCTTTATTTCCTTTGTTCCTCACCACAAACCTGGGAAAGACATAGCACACATCATCTGCTCTGCTTATTATGAAAAATTATGGCTCAGAGTTGTTACCTAGCCAAGATCACAGAGTGAGAAAGGTGTGGCTGAAATCACAAGCTGGATTTTTTTTTTAAGATTTTATTTATTTATTTGACAGATGGAGATCACAAGTAGGCAGAGAGGCAGGCAGAGAGAGAGGAGGAAGCAGGATCCCCGAGGAGCAGAGAGCCTGATGCGGGGCTCGATCCGGGATCATGACCTGAGCTGAAGGCTGAGGCTCAACCCACTGAACCACCCAGGCGCCCCAAGAAGCTGGATTTTTGACACCAGGATAAGACTCTTAATTTTGGAACAAACCTCCAAACACATGAGGTCTTTAAATCTTATGAGCTGAGAATTCAAACTGAAGCCAATATAAGGAATAATCAGATGCTAAATCATTCGTGGAGGGTTTTATTAGCCTTTTGTCTCCAAATCACAACCAAAGAGTGATAGTTATTTTTGTTATTTTTCTTATAATTAGTGATTTTTTTATAGCAAATAGCTGACAAATACCAAAACGGTGACTACTACAAGATTAATAACTGACTTTTAGTTACAATGATGGGTGGTGGGTGGCCTTAGCCCATGTTTTTGGGACCTGAATCAGAGGACAGATGCTGGTAACTTGAGAAAATGTCTAGGAATTCAAATCTGGTGTCAGGTTAGCTCCGGTCTGGACCACTCATGTCCAATCATTCACTTTTATCTGGGGTCATCCAAGTTCAGAGAAAGTTAGTGGTCTTGATAGCAACCTCTTTGACCTCAGCCTCAGCAACTTCTTACAAGACATGTCTCTGGAGGCAAGGGAAACAAAAGCAAAAATGAACTATTGGGACATCATCAAGATAAAAAGTTTCTGCATAGTGAAGGGAACAGTCAACAAAACTAAAGGGCAACTGACAGAAAGGGAGAAGATATTTGCAAAGGACACATCAGATAAAGGGCTAGTATCCAAAATCTAAACTTATAAACTTATCAAACTCAACACCCCCCCCCCCAAAATCATCCAGTTAAGAAATGGGCAGAAGACATGAATAGACATTTTTCCAAAGAAGACAACCAGATGGCTAACAGACAGAAGAAGCTCAGCACCACTCACCATCAGGGAAATACAAATCAAAACCACAATAAGATACCAACTCACACTAGTCAGAATGGCTAAAATTAACAAGTCAGGAAACAACAGATGTTGGCAAGGATGCAGAGAAAGGGGAAGCCTCCTACACTGTTGGTGGGAATGCAAACGGGTACAGACACTAGAAAACAGTATGGAGTTTCATCAAAAAGTCAAATATAGAGCTACCCTATGACCCAGCAATTTCACTACTAGATATTTATCTAAAGGGTACAAAAGTGGTGATTCAAAAGGGCACCTGCACCCCAATGTTTATAGCAGCAGTATCAACAATAGCCAAATTATGAAAAGAGTCCCAAATGTCCATCAACTGATGAATGGATAAGGAAGATGTGGTATATATATGGTCATATATATGTATGTGTGTGTGTGTGTGTGTGTGTATGTATATATGTATATATATCCCATTATATATGCCTACGTATATAATGGAATATTACTTGGCAATCAGAAAGAATGAAATCTTTCCATTTGCAACAACATGATGAAACTAGAGTGTATTAAGCTAAGGGATATAAGTCTGTCATAGAAAGACAAATACCAGATGATTTCACTCACATCTGGAATTTAAGAAACAAAACAGATGAACATACAGGAAGGGAAAGAGAAATAAAATAGGGTAAAAACAGAGATGGAGGCAAACCATAAGAGACTCTTAAATATAGAGAACTGAGGGTTGCTGGGGGGAGGGAGAGGGATGGGCTAAATGGGTGATGGGTATTAATGCAGGCACTTGTTGGGATGAACACTTGATGTTATATATAAGTGAGGAATTACTTAATTCTACTCCTGAAACCAATATTACACTCTATGTTAACTAATTTGGATCTACATTTTTAAAAAGGTAGTGGTCCTGAGAGCTCCACCCTCAGACCAAAGAACTTTAGGAAGGTGTCTGACATTGACTTCAAATGAGACCTAATTCAAATCAGGTTGGGAAGGCATTCGTAATCATAGTCCTTGAGCAAATGTTTCTTGTCCTCTTTCCCCTTTGGTGTCAAGGTTCCTTATGATTTTCCTTCTTCTTCTCCCTTCCAGATTCACCACAGTTCTTGTCTCTCCTTGTCCACATGATAAATGACTTACTAGATTTGTTCCTCTGTATCTTCCAATGGCAGGCTTCATCTCCTCTGTATCTTATGGCTTCTATTGGTGACATGATCCACAATGAGAAACCTACTTCTTCTACCTTTACCACTCCACCCTGTCAGGGTGGTGGTTCTTATTTGCTCATACCAAGGACATTATCTGGCAATGTCACTGGCGCTCAGGAGAACTTTTGTAAGAAAAGAAGAGTTCTGTTTTAGAGCTTTAACTTTATAAAATCACACTGTTCTTCCTCCCTCCTTTTCTGTCTCTTCCTCTCCTTCCCATTCTCTCTAATTCCAAATACCAGTTGTAATAATACAAGTATTGACTTCCACTGTAGGGCTGGGGGTTTGGAGCAAGCTCTGCGCTTGGCTTTTCCTACTTTGCTTTTTATCGCTATTTCAATGATAAGACTTCAAGGACAAACTTAGGTTCAAATAATGGGGTTAAGAGGAAAGGGCCAATGTGACTCCAGTCTTGCCTTGTACTTGGTGTCTGACCGGCCAGACCCCCAAGTTCTCATGCTTGTTGTCTGCCCTGGTCTATCAGACCTGGGGTTCACCTGTGGGATTTAGAGCCCAAGCACCTTAATGATAAACTGTGTGGACTGGCTCAGACTGTCTTCTCTATTAAGCTTCCTGAGAGGTCTTTGGTGATAGTAAACAGCTGGCTGTAATTTAGAGACTAGCCATACTAGTTACCCCTTTCCCTTCTTCTCAGGAATAACTAGCATCTTCAGTTACCACTTCTAAAATGAGTCCAACCTCTTTATCTTCATTCCTTGATAGATTGGAGTGCTTCACTCCTTGCTTCCAAGATAATCTAAGAGCTGGAGTAGAGTTCAGCTAGAGTTACAGGTAGATGGAGAGATAGCACACACAAAGTCTGGCCTTTGTGCTATGCGCGTTCATTTTAGCTCATCCTTGCAACTATCAGGTGAGGCAACTAAGGCCTAACAGAGTTTAAACAACCTGCTCAAAGTGACTTAAGAGCCTGGGAGATGGGGATCCCACCTGCACACCGGGAGTAGTGGAATAGATAGAACCCTGGGGTCGACCTCCAGGACCCATGGTCTTGAGCCCCTCACTGTAAGTCCTTTAGGCCTACTTAATATCCCACCATCCCTACACATTCAACCAGCCAAACATCCACCTGGGTCCTCTGAAGTGCTTCCCTCAGAGATCTTTGTTGTCATCATGAGCCTGCCCAACCAGGCTTCATATTCTTTCCTCATTCTCAGCTCCTCTCTCCTTACCCACAACCTCTGCCAAATCACTGAGATTTATTGTTTCTTCCTCTGTGTGGTTCTTCATGCCCTCCTCTTCCTTTTGGGTCTCAGTTCCACCCCCAAGTCCAGTCCTTCACGAAGTCATATCTTAAGGACTGTGATTGCTTCCTAATTTGTTTTCCTGATTCCTCCCTTCATCCTACACTTATAACTTGCCAATCTCCCCAGAACATTACTCTGCACACATTTTAGCTCCTCCATGCTTAAAATCTCCAGGAGGCCCCTTTAATAAAATTCATCCCCTTCCCCAGCATCTCTGATGTAATGTACCTTTCTCTAGTGGAATCCTCATCCCCTACCAAGCCGGTTGATTCTACAACTTTCTTTTGCTTTCCACATATATTGTTTCCACGTCCCCCATACCATTTCCCTGTTGAATTTCCTCTGCAATGAATGGCCTTTATTTCTTTTCCATTTGCCAGTGCTCGAGCCTTCCTTCTATGGCTATCTTGCGTACAATACCCTTCAAGGAGCATTCCCCATGTGGTCCAACCTTTCCAGATGGTTACCCCTTTAGGAATCCTGTAATACTGTCTGGACCATACATTGGGTTTTAAGCCATGAATCCTTTAGCCATCCATTGTGATGGTATCTGATCTCTTTGCTACTAGCACCAGAGGAAAATAATAGCTAACATACATAGACTATGACCAAACATCTCTAATTTTCCAGGACAATTTTGATGAAAATATTTCGCTTGTCAGAAGATGATAAGCCCTGATTCCAGGTTCAGAAAACAGAGTAGATAAAGATCATATATCTTACTTGTATTGCCAGTGCCCCAGCTGAAGGGTGTGTAAGGCTGACCAAGTCAGAGAGAGTCTCTCTTCAGCTATATGGCCATACACAAGTCTCCTTCCTCCTCTTGGTCTGTTATTTAAAATGGTGAAATCAGGGGACCTGGGTGGCTCAGGTGTTAAGCATCTGCCTTCGGCTCAGGTCATGATCCCAGCATCCTGGACTCCCTGCTCAGTGGGAAGACTGCTTCTCTCTCTACAGCCTCCCTGTGCTTGTGTTCCTTCTCTCACTATCTCTCTCTGTCATAAATAAATTAAATTAAATTAAAATTTAAAAAAATAAAATGGTGAAATTGGGTTGCATGAGTGGTTGTCAAAGTATAAGCCTTGGAATACCAAGAGATCTAGAGACCTTTTTCAAAAGTGTCTTGGGAAGAAGGAGGTGGAAAGGAAGGAAACCCAAGCAAGTAGGACCTTACATCTTGTGAGTCCTCATACCTCTACGGAAAAGTTCCCCTTGGATCTATTTCTTAGGACTATGCTCCTGTGCACAGTAAATTAAAACACTGGTTTTAAAATATTTGAAAATTACTGGACTAGATAATTATTTCTAAAGTCTCTTCCAGCTTTTCCATTGTTTATCTGATGATGAGGATGAAGGAGAATAATGGCTAACATGGACAGAATCCATCCTACGTGCCAGCACTGGGTTAACTGCACATATTCAAGTTACTCCCATTTGATAGAAGAGGATGAAGACTTGCATTACGATCACATGATCTTGAATAAACTTGAGATGTGAGTTGAAGTCTGTGATTTAACCATTTACTGCTGTTTTTTGAGTTGTCTGGGGAGAGAGGTTAGGAGCTGGGACACACCCACTTGCCTACTGTGATAAGAAGACAGCGCAAATGACAAAGCCAAGTGTAGGGTGTAAAGAGCTGTTTGGTGAAGGTGGGTCAGCCAGACAGTCAACCTTAATCTCCTCTAGGAATGACGAGCTCGGAGAGACGGAGAGACAGGCGTCTGAACTACCTAGGGCTGGCCGGGGAATGGTCTTATCTCTCGGACTCTTGTTTGGAGTCTGGAGGAACACTGGGCTTGCAGGGATTTAAAGAGACCTGATCTTCTGACAATTTCACATTTCTGGCAACACCACTGACCCCTCCAGGAAACCACAACGTTGCTCAGAACTCAGGGTGTTGAACTGAGCTCAAGAAAACCTTCCTTAAACCAGCCTGCAAACCAAGATACACAAAGCAGGTGGTTCTAGCCAGTGAATATCTTCTACACAGCTATGCAAACCCAAGACGAAGGGAAACCATCTTTCTTAAATAAGAAAGATGAACAAGATGAACAAAGGAAGCTAGCGATCCCATTTAGAGGGAACTGGTTATCATCTGAGAGTGGTTCCAAGACAAGCAAGGTTTCACCAGCGCCAGACCATGTGCCCTTTAACCTCTGTCATGGGGAGCAAAGCCGCACAATAATGTCTGTGAGGTCTGTACATCCAGGGCTGCCCAGATGGCGGCTGGGGGCTGGCACAGCCGTGCAATCAAACCCATCAAATGACTTCCCCCCTCTGCTAACAGGGGTTCTCTGTGGGCTGTGGCCTGATTGGAAACCAGATTAGAGTAGAGCAAAAGCTGCTCTTGTGAGGCCGATTTTCTAGGAGCCACGGGGTAATTTTGCTCAGAACTTGTGAGCCAGATTTTAAAACTGTTGATATTGTCATGGAAATTATCACTGCCCTTCATTCCAATCAACTGGCTTCCCCCCACCCCCCCCCCTTCTTAAACTAGGGCAGAGGAATCGCATGAAGGGGGAAATTAGGCCTTTCACGGAGAAAAAAAATACAATAGAGCTTTTCAGGGGATGAATATAGTAAATTAGAAAGCTTTTTTTAAAAAATAGCATTTCTCTCCAGTTCTTGCCAATTTCCCACCTCCTCCTGCTCATCTTTCAAGATATCCCCCCTTCTCGCCACAACACACTCGCAGCAGCCTTAGCTTAGGTAGCTTTTGTTGAACTGCCTCCTGATGTGGGAGTGGTGTGATAATGAAGGCTCCCAGGCTGGATTCTGGAGGACGGATAACAACTCTTTGTTGGCTGGTGTTCATTCCACCTTTCTTCCGAAGCTTTCCATGGCCTAAAATAAGACTCTACTAAAGAAGTATAACAAATGTTCTTAACTTTCACTTTTGTGAGGAGAAAACGAAGGAAGTTGCACACTAGGGGAAAGTCCATGGCTCCTAAGGTCAAACAAGGAGTGGTTTTTTGTTTTGTTTTGTTCTGTTTGTTTGTTTGTTTGTTTGTTTTTTAAAAAGAGGGCGTTCTTTAATGGCTTCCTAAAAATCAAGCAGGGATTAAAAGAGAGAGAGAGAAAGGGAAAGAAGGGAGGGAAGGAAGGAAGGAGGAAAGAATGGAGGTTGTAGAAAGGGAGAGAGGAAGTAGGAAAGATGGTAGGAAGGGAGGGAAGGAAGGTAGAAACCTACGAGGGGAGGGAGAGAGAGAGAGGGAGGGGGAACAGAGTGCAGAAACAAAGCCAAGACTAAAATCATTCACTGTGGAATGAACCTACCAACACAGATTTCCCCCACAGTCTGTGCAGTTTGCAAACGAGTGTAGAAAAATAGATGGGGCCCCATCTTCTGGCAGTGTGAGGTAATAGCTGCAGCCATCAGGTGGATTCTTCACAGGTCTTTTGTTTGTATTTCAAGCCTCTTCAACGTTTGTCTTTCCTCAAGGTAATTGTCATCAGAAGGCAAATATTACCTTATCAATCATTCTATTCCCAAAAAGAACAAACAGGGGAGAGCGGAGTAGCTATGAAGGGAGCTTCGGGATCCTGTGCTGAAAATCATCACTCACCTGTCTCTGTGCACCAGCCTGGCTTCAGGGCTAGGAATCTGCGCATGGGTAGTTGCCTTCTATGCCTAAAAGCAGACAACACCCTTTGGATTAGCTGATTGAAACAGAGAAACACCACGGATCTGAATGTTCTAGAAAGATATTTTGTCTGCCGGTGCTGGCGACAATCTCCTCCCTGCAGCCCCAGTAGATAACTGGACAGTTGTCTAGTTCTTCAACACACACACACACACACACACACACACACCCCTCACCGGCTTCCTGGCAACAATTAATTCTTCCCCAAGACAGGGGCTGGAAGAGTGTAGACTCACCCAGGACTCCTTCATGACCAAGAATTCTGCTAAGTGATTGTAGGGGGCTGTGGAGACTGGGGGACAGGCAGTGGCAACAGAGAGATGCTCATCTGTTCCCTGAGATAAAATAAAGAAAGTGTGAGCATCCGCTTGTTTTCTCCCGCTGAGGTGACATTGCGGTGGGGGGGCGGGGAGTAGCCAGGGGGAGGGGACATGCCTGACCATAAGCTTTGTAATGGGTTGGACTACAGGGTCTTCCTAGCTGAGAGGATCTGGATGAAGATCTGTACAGAAGGCATCTTTCCCTCCTACCTCACCTGTCTGCCAGTCACACGGGAAGGCTCCCAACCTCCCACGGAAATGGCAGCGTGGGCAGAGAATAGATAATAGCCCCATTGTAAAGCCTGAAACAAGAGTCCGGGGTCAGGATCTTAACTATCCACCCAGATTATAAAACCAAGGAATCGCATCAAATTGCATCTCAATCCACAAACTAAAACCAAGAGCACCCAGAGGTGAGATTTTGCGACAACAGTGACCACCATCCCTCTAGAGCATGCTGGCACCAGCTAGCCCTGTCTCCACTACTCAGTCCTGCTCCAAGAGGGACTAGAGAGCACCACTGAGGATTAGCCTCAATGTAATCCTGATATTGGCAACAACAATAATCCTAACAGAAATAACTGATAGATACTGTGCTCTTACCATATGCCAGGTACCAGGAGAGACCCTTTGCATGAGTTATCTCCTTTAACATTTAAAACAAAGCTGTGAGGTAGGTATACTTATTATCCCCTTTTAAGAGATGAGAAAAGGGAATGGATGAGGGCAAGGATACATGAAAGATGATCCAGTTATTTTGTGTGTGTGCACTCATGAGTTCACAGTACTTTACTGAGCTCCCACTATGTCAGCCCGTATTGAAGGCACTAGAAATGCAGCAGCCCATGAATGTCAGTAGGTTCCTGTCCTCGCGGAATATTCATCAGACAGATGATAAAAAGATAAATGGGCCATTCCGTGGACTGATTCGTGTCCCCCCCTCCAAAATTTGTATGAAACCCTGAGCTTAATGTGACTATATTTGGAAATAGGGCCTTTATGGAGGTCAGTAAGTTTAAATGAGGTCACAGCGTAGGGTCCTAATTTTATAGGATTGGTGGCTTTATAAGAAGAGGAAAATCTCTTTCTCCATCCCTTTCTCTCCCTCCCTCCCCCTCTCTCTCCCTATCCCTAACCCTCTCTCTCCCTCTCCTTCTTCCCCAGCTCAAAGGAAAGGTCATATGAGGAATGAAGAAACCAGAGAGCCAACTACAAACCAGAAGAACAACTTTCACTAGACATAAAACTCTCCCAGACATTGACTGGGAACTTCTAGTTTTCAGAAATATGAACATTTGAAATATGAAATATGTTGCTAAGGCCACCCTACCTGTAGTATTGTGTTATAGCAGCCAAAGCTGACTAATACATGTCATATGTCAAGTAGTGGTAAGTACTATGGAGATGGCTACTTTATATTTCAGTGCAAGGAGGAGGTGTTTCGGGTGTTTACTTTCTGATAAGGAGACTTCAGGGCAGAAGTTTGAGAAAGTGGAGAAGCAAACTAAGTGGGTACCTGGAGAAGGAGTGATGTAGACAGAAAGCACCCACATGGGAGAGAAGATTTCTGAGGAAGAGCTAGGGCACCATGACTGAAGCAGAAGAATGCAGAGGGGAGGAGTAGGAGCCTGCTGGGGAGCAATGAGCAGGAATTCTCACCCAGGCAGCCTGCTCTGAACCAGGCTCCTACGCAGCTCACCCAGAAGAGGTAACTAGCTTCCTTTGATTAGTTCCATTTGCCTATGAAATGTTTGTCATCTCTGCTTCCCTTTTTAATCACTCATTTAAAGAGTATCTCTCAAATATAGGATAGAGTTGTGTTTTGCTTTATAAACCAATTTGAAAGAATTTCCTTCTAATAGGGGAATTCAATCCATTCACATTTATTGATATGATTAAGATGTTCAGTCTCGGGGCACCTGGGTAGCTCAGTTGAGCCACTGCCCTCGGGTCTGGTCATGATCCCAGAGTCCTGGGACCAAGCCCCACATCAGGCTTCCTGCTTGGCGGAGAGCCTACTTCTCCCTCTCCCTCTTCCTGTCACTCTGCCTACTTGTGCTCTCTCTATCAAATAAATAAATAAAGTCTCAAAAAAGAATGTTCAGTCTCAATTTACTACCTTAGATTATTTTTATTGTTTTTTTATTCCAGTATACATACAGTTGTTGACATACAGTGTTAGGTTAGTTTCAGGTGTACAATACAGCAAGTCAACAGTTCTATACATTACTCAGTGCTCATCACAGCTAGAATGCTCATTAGTCCCCATCCCCTGTTTCCCCCATCCCCCACCCTCCTCCTCTCTGGTAACCAGCAGTATGGTCTCTATAGATAAGAGTCTGGTTCTTGGTTTGTCTCTCTCTCCCTCTCTTATTTCCTTTGCTTATTTGTTTTGTTTCTTAAACTCTATATGTGACTGAAATAATACAATATTTGTCTTTCTCTGACTTATTTCACTTAGCATTGTACTCTCTAGCTCCATCTATATTGTTGTAAATGGCGAGAACACATTCCTTTTTAAGGCTGAATAATGTTCCACTGTGTATATCCATTCTTCCATCAATGGACACTTGGTCTGCTTCTGTATCTTGGTGATTGTAGATAATGCTGCTATAAACATAGGGATACATGTATCCCTTTGAATTAGCGGTCTTATATTTTCTAGCTAAATATCCAATACTGGATTGCTGGATCACAGGGCAGTTCTATTTCTAAATTTTGGAGGAACCTCCATGCTATTTTCCACAGTGTCTGCTCCAGCCTGCATTCCCACCAACAGTGTATCAGCATTCCCCTTTCTCCACATCCTTGTCAACACTTGTTTCTTGTTTTTATTATCTTATATTATTATATATATACATATATTTACATTATATTTACTGTGCTTCCTTCTGTATTTGATGTATTGTCCTTTTTCTTTTAGTATTTACAAAAAGTTTCATTTTTAGTCTAGTAGTTCTTTTGGTTTTAATACTTTTTGTAGTTCTACCAATTTTCTATTTTCTTACTCCTCTATCTTCTATGTTCGTTTTAAAAGATATCCTCTTATGTCTAAAAGAGTTATCCTACTTTCCATTACCTCTCTCTCTTCCTATTTAAACATTTTTTAAAATTTATTTTTAACTTTTTATTTCAAAAATAATTATAGATTCACAGTCGGTTTTCCCGCTTTCTGTGCAATTTCTGTTCTGGATGATTTAGGTGATGATAGGGTAGAGAGAGGAAGGCTTATTTCTCTTGGAGAGTTCTTAATCTTTCCTACTTATTTCCTTCACTGATTTGTCTCTAAGGAACACCAACCCTTTTCTGTCTATCTGTGTCTTCCACAGCAGAAGAGCTTCTCAGATTACACCTTTCCATTCTCTTACCCATTCAGAATCCTTCCCTTTATTCAGTGCTCTGAATTTCCAAGCTGCAGCATGGGGAGTTCCGTATTTTGTTTTGTTTTGGTGTTTGTTTTGTTTTTGCATTTAATATTGGAGTTTCTATTTCTGGGGTTATTTTGTTCATGCTTTATATAGTCTCTCTGCTATTTTCTACATTTCTCTTAAGCCTCCTCTTTTCTTCTCTCATCCACAGGCAGGGCCTCTGTTGGGATTCATCCCCTCCTCTACTTATGGGGAAATTAAAGGCCATGGGGCCTCTGTCTCCTAGTAATGCCAAAGGCATGATCATGTGTGCTTCTACCTGCTCTCCCTGTTGTCTCTATGTGTTTCCCTTTGGGGAGGGTGAGGGGAAGTTTTGAAACCAAGGAGCGTCTACTGTTCTCTAAATCTAGAAGTCTTCTTTGCCTGGCTTTATGTAATGTACTCTGCAGAAAAACAGTGCCTACCTAGCTCCACCTAGCTCCTAGCTCAGTAGAAGATTTGGTAAGACCATGGGACCCCAAAGTTCTGGTTGCCCATTTCTTCTTATTGTTTTTCCCCCAAAAAATGTAATGTTTTCAATAATTTTGTCTACCAGGAAAGAAAATCCTATTCACTAAGTAATAATTTCTTTATTGACTCACTTACAGCCAATAATATCCCATCTGACAGCAGTATTAGCACAGAGTTAATAAAACCACCACCAAGCAAAGAGGCATTTCACATAACCAGAGCTAAACTCTCAGTGATAGATGTCTAGTATTCATTAAAGTTATTCGATATTGAAGATAGCTTGTGAATGCTAGCTATTGCCTTTGTAAGTGTCTGAAGGATCAGTGGTCCTTTGGTTAGGGATTATTGCCCCACCCATTCAATCTTATTTAATCAGCAAACATTTACAGATGAGTAGGGTTGTAGAGAGGAAGGATTCTACCTGAGCTCACAGAGAATGTCTTTATGGACAGGAGGAGACAGATAAGCATAAACACTTTAGAGGATTATCACCACCTTAATAAATGATTGTTTATGGTGGAGAACAAGGATCAGTTGGCTTGAATGAATCAGAAGAAGCTTCAAGAAGGATATGTCTAAACCAGGTCTTAAGAGGATGAGTAAGGAAGTTTACAAAAGAAGCTTATTTCAAGAATAAGACTTTCAAAACTTTCAAAACTGCCTTCCAAAAACAGTGAGAAACGTTAAGTTAAAATTCATCTCCACACCTTTGCTCCTCAAACACATGCACACACCAAACTAAAGAAAAAAGAGGATACTTTCTGTTCTTTTATTTTTAAAAAGGAGGGGGGTGCTGGTGGCATTAACTATGGGAGAATATCAGAATCATCTAAAGAACTTTTTTGTTTTCAAAACACACAAATAAGAGGCCTCTCTGCTCATAATCTTGCATCACGTTCAGTGTGAAGTGAGATTGAGGCATTCGCTGGTTCCAACGTTTATACAACATTAACCCCTAGTGTGGAGAAATTTGACAGAAAGGAACCCTATCTATCACTCTAGATTTCCTCAAGGCACAGAAGAGTTCTCTTCACAGAATTAGAAGATTCTCATATAGAATGCAAAGCCACATCAGTCACATCTTTGAGTGTTTCCCGAGTAAGATATGGGATGACTTCCGTTTTAAAAGAAGTTCACGTCCTTCATGTCAGGGGTAGGGCTATGTCCCACAAGCCCATGTAAGGTGATTCCAGTCAATAATAGCATCCGAGTATGCTCAGAAAAATAGCAGGCCACCTCTTCTGGTGCTGCTTTCTTCCAAGAAAATAGAAACCCATTGAGTTGGTTGTTAGTTCATTCCATTGTATTTAATCAAAGGGAACAGGGAGTCCTTTGAGAAACTTCTCTTAGGTGGAAGGGCCGGCTGACTGTCATTCATTATCTACCCCAGTCCAGTGGCACCTAATTGTATCCTGGCTAAAAGCTGTAGGACTTTATGAGTCAGTCTTCCAGTTTGGCAGGACAGCCCCAGCAGGATGATGAGCAGTGTGTGGGCACATAGCCCAGGAAGATGCTTTGTATTTTAAACCCAGGAACCTGTACTTCAGCTTTTCAGGTGTAAATACCCTGTATGTTAAGGTGGATGGGGGTGGGGGAAGTATGAAAGGTCAGAGACAAATTAAGTGTTGAGGAGTGCTTCCATTTGCAAAGTCTGGACTCTTTCTTAGGGACATGCCTATAGCCATAGCCTTTCTTTCTAAACTGTCTCAGGTCTTTTTGAAGAAACATAAGAAGACATCTGCTGCTTCTCAATCTTCTCTTTTAAATCTTAAATCTGGGAGGGTTACAAATATTATGAAAGAGATACCAAAAAAGAACACAAACAAAAAAACAAACAACAACAACAACAAAAGGTATAAACAACCATTTGTTTATTGAGCATTTACTGTTAGCTGGCTACTGGGTGAAGAGCTGGGGGAATATCAATGATGAGACAGCGTCCTTGTCTGCGTCAAGCTCCCTGGCTATGGGGAGAGACAGAAAAGGAAACAGCTGAATTACACATAATTCAGAATTACTTCAGAGCTTCAGACAGAAATGTGGGTGCCCTAAAATCAAACATGATTTATAAGGCACTTTGCCTCCCTCTGCAACCCTACCTCAAAACACTCTCTTACTTACTTTTTACTTTTTTCATATTTATCTCCTACTTGCTATTCCAAATCACTAAACACTCTACCAACTCAGGACCTTCACATTTGCTACAGCCTCTGCCTGAAACCTTCTTTCCGCAGCTTCCTGGAAATCTGCCTCATTTACGTCCTGTGGCTTAAACGTCTCTTCCTCAGAGACACTTAGGTTGGGGTCTTTTCAGATTCAGACTATACACTTTACTTTTATTATTGTACTTCTCACTCAGAAACTTTCAACACTATCAAAGAAAAACAGAGCCAGGCTCTTGTTAGGGCAACAAGACAGATTTAGGCTACTATAGTAGGGGAGAGAGACTCCAGTATAGATGGGGCTCAACTCCAACTAAGAAAAGGTGACTGGAATTGTAAAGGGAAAACAGAGAGGGGGGAAAAAGGGGGCTATAGGAAAGCATAAAGTGGGGGCAGGACTTGGGGGCTATGGGGGAACAAAATTACAGAAGGGGAGTAGCGGGGAATAAATGAAAATGGCGTGGCAATGTGCATTGGGGAATGTACATTTTGCAGTTTGTCAGCATTGTATTATCTTGAATAAACATTCAGCCCAAGGGCTGGCTTACCTTTAGGGAGATGACCTAGTGCAGGTAGAAACCAGGCTAAAATATGGTCAAATCTCTTAGCACAGTGCTCAGCAAAGTCTTTTGTTACATGGGGGTTCACAGTTCCCAACTCATATGTTTAGGGATAGTTGTTTTTTTTTCTAATGAATATCAAGAGTTAATTAGTATCTATCACTTCTTCCAAAATAAGACAAACCTAACCTAATTTCAAATTCCCACATTTTCTTGGTCTTCTTTCATATACCATACAGAGATCATCTGAGATTTACTTATCAGATATTTTAAGAATCAAAACATTTTTATTCTTTGTAATATATTTTACTGTTTTTACTTCCTTTCTTTTCTCTTTTACCTAACATCTTTCTGTTGGATTCAATTTGGTTTGTTTTGCCAGATATATTTTCTAGTAATTATTTCAATTAGAGTTTAAGAATGGTAAAATATCCGAGTAAGTGAAATGTGTCTATTTTGTCTTTACATTTGAATTAAATAATAGTTTAGCTGGGTATAGAATGCTGATGATATTGTTATATTTTCTTCTTGCATCCAACGTTGTGCATTAGAAGACTTCTGCCAATATGATTGTTATTCTTTTGTAGAACAGCATTTTCTCCTCCTTATCTGGAAGGTTTTTGGATTTCCTCTTTATTTTTGGTGGTCTGAATTTTCCTACAATATTTTTCTATGTGAATCATTTTATATCCTCCTGTCCAATCCCTAATAGTCCCTTTTAATCTGAAAACTCATTTCTTCCTCAAATTAGGTATGTTTATTCTATTATTTTTTTACTGCTTTTTTCTATCTATTCTATGTTCTTTTCTTCCAGAATCCTTCTTAGAACTCCTAATTTCTTCTAGTTTCTTAATTTTTATTTTGTGTTTTCTTTTTTTTTTAAATATTTTATTTATTCATTTGAGTGAGAGAGAGCATGAGAGAGAGAGAGTACAAGCAGGGGGGAGGTGCAGAGACAGAGGAAGAAGCAGACTCCCCACTGAGCAGGGAGCCCAATATGGGACTTGATCCCAGGACCCCGGGATCATGACCTGAGCTGAAGGCAGACACTTAACCAACTGAGCCACCCAGGCACTCTGTGTTTTCATTTTACTTGATGTTCTGAGGGAATTTGTCAAAAAGATCTTTCAACTGCAAGTTCTCTTCTCAGTTCTGTAGATTCTGCCTCAGTACATCTACTAAATATTCCTTTTATTTCAACAGTTTTCTGTGTCCAAGATCTTTAGTTGTGTCTCTTTATTTGAACACAATGTCTCTCCTTTCTCTCTATATTTGCTATATTTATTTGGTTCCCTTAGTTCTCATAACTTGTGTTTGTTGAGTTTGCTGACTCGTATTTATTAGATTGACTTTCTTAAATGTTATGTGAGTCTTGGTTTTGTACTGATCTTTGTATTTTTGATTCTCTCTTTGCCTATTTGAGAGCTAGATTATATTGTCTGTTGCCAGTGATGATAAAACAAAGGTAGAATGTATTGTTGGGTGGTTATTATCTAGTCTTCTGGTCTGGAGACTCCTCCTTTCCTTTGAGTATTAGCAGCCACTCGGGGACCATTTTGCTTCTCAGGCCTAATGTCTCCATGTACTGTTTCTGGCTAGTGACAGACTCTTCTGCCACTGCCCTCACAAGTGTGGTGTGTGTGGTAGTAGGAAGGGGGAGGTGGCAAGCCATCTGGTCTCTCCTACTATGGTATTGTAGAAGTCACCTTGACTGCCAAGAGTTCCCTAGAGCTCCCTCCTGCTCCAGAATTCAATCCTCAGCATTTAGAAAGAATATCTGAAGCTACTCCCAACTGGGAGCAGGCCCCCTCCTGAGTGGTTAGGCTTCATCAATTATTCACATTCCATCTGCCTCAAACCTTTCAGGAATTCTTTATAATTGCTGGTCTGTGGAGAGTACTCCTTCTTGGTTTACAACACTATTATGGTTAATTTTATTCTATGTATTTGGGGTAGAAAAAGGACATTGAAGCATATGCTCAGTTTATCATCTTAATAGCATCTCTTGTATTTAATTTGCAAATTTGTCTTTGATTAATAGCTATAGAAGAACTGCAAGCATGAGGTTATATATCCCATTTATTTGTACACATTTAAGTAATAGTATAATTAAAATAATTGAACACAGGGAAATCACTATTTTTAAAATATTCTTGGAAATTGTGTCTATATGTTGTCCCTATCTGAGAAATATTATTTTTTTAAAGATTCTATTTATTTATTTGAAAGAGAGAAAGAGGGCATGAGCAAGGGGAGGGGCAGAGGAACAAAGAGACTCCCTGCTGAATGAAGTGCCCAGTGCTGGACTCAATCCCAGGACCCTGGGTTCATGACCTGAGCTGAAATCAAGAGTCAAACACTTAATTAACTAAGCTATCCAGCACCCCTATTCTGGGTTTTTAAGTAAGAGCTTACTTCATCTAGCCTTGAATCAAAAATTACAGAAGGAGGCACTAAATACTTCCCCTGCCATGAAGCTTTATTAACAGAAAAAATACAAGTGCTATGATTTTCTGGAACAACCCTTACCTATATTTTGGCCCTGCCAACATGATGGCCAAACAGGTAGGTAAGGAAAGAAAGCTGAGACATAAATGACAGGGCTTATGCAATATTTTTTAATATGCCAACTAATATTCAAACATTACATTGATTTGTCCTGAAAATAACCTAGATGTTTGGATTTTATTGTTTTGGGTATTATCTCAATTTTACAAATGAGATAAACAGAGACTCAGAGAAGTCTACTTGACTACACTTGACTAAATAAAGCCAATCCTTTATGAGTTATATCAGTCAGTGTTTCAGGAGGACATGAATGGCACATTGGACTTAGGATAATTTAGGAAAGCTTTAATAAAAGGCCTACTTACAATAATGTGGCAGGTTATAAAGGACCCCCAGGCTTGTGAGAGGGGAGCAGTTACCACCATCACCTGAATGGAACAAGGGAAAGAAATGCTTAGTATATGGGCCTCTCAACTTTTGACATTCTAGTGGAACCCAAAGACTCCATCTCAAAATAATGTCTTTAAATGAATTTGGTAAAATACTTCCAAAAGAAACTGATTGCATTGAAATATGATGAATAAACTATTTAAATAAGTTTGGGATGTATTAATATAAATGTTTATTAGTGCCTTACCTAACAAGATCTGGCAGTGAATCCAATATAGACTGTAATTTCAAAGTAGTGATGAGCATAAAACATACTTGAACTTATCTGTACCTTCTGCAAAATGATATGAAAAAAAGCCATGACAGCAACCACAGACATTGCTAATGCCAATATGATATGTTTCCTAATTTGATAATTGAAGGAAATGGTAAATTTTGGACACAGGTTAGTGAATATAAAGATGTATTTTTGTTTTCTTTAAGTTCACAGCCTCCTGAATTCTATCCACAGACTCTTGGTCATTAAACCAGAAGGATAAAGTCATGCAGGAAGGCCAGTGTTCTTCTTAAAAAGAAAAGTGACCTCTGATAGAAGCACCACAGCCACACAGCTGGCCAAGGAAAACACTGGCAGGAAATGGGAAATAAATACCCTAATGTCCTTCTCCCCCTTATATCTGATCTCATTCAAATTCTTCACAATGATGTAGTCCATATAGACTGGATTCCTAAGGCAGAGAATTGGGTGAAGAGGGCTGGAGAATCAATCCAGGAGCAAACTGAAAACATCCAGCCTTCAAAATTCTCCCAATCTGCATATTTCTATCCCTCATTCTCATTATTTACCTTTTGCTCTATATAGTTGCAACTGAATTATTTTAGTTCTAGAAAGCACTCAACTCCTTCCAACTTCAAGAAACACCCACTCCCTGGGATGCCTGGGTGGTTCAGTCAGTTAAGGTCATGATACCAGGGTCCTGGGATCAAGTCCTGAATCAGGCTCTTTTCTCAGTGGGGAGCCTGCTTCTCTATCTCTGCCTCTAGCTGCCTCTCTACCTACTTGTGATCTCTCTCTCTCTCTCTGAGAAATAAATAAATAAATCTTTTTAAAAAAATGAAAGAAAGAAACACTCATTCCCATCCATATGAGTGGAAATTTTGCCTGACCACCATCCATATCCAATTACGCATTTTCATTAAATTTGTTCTCATTCAAATAAAATAAGTATATTTTATACCAATGGGAATTACACTTGGTTGCATGTAACAGAAATCCAAAACAAAAAAACAAACGAACAAAAAACAAAAAACAAACAGAAAAACAGAAACAGTGGTTCAAGCATATCAAGAGTTTTGTTTTTATTATATAACAAGAAGTCCAGAAGTAGGCAAGAAAGGGGTAACTGTTAGTTTTAGATAAAGGCCCTGGATCTTTTTATTTCTGCTCCACAATCTTTGGCATGTGGCTCTGATTATTGAAGTTGCCTTATGGTTATAAAATGGCTGCTGGAGTCCCAGCCAGTATACATTGAGGCAAGAAGAAGGGAGAGTACAAGGGGGAAAAACTTATTCCATATTTTTAGAGCTGAAGAAGCCACATGAGAAAGAGTATGCAGGATGTTTGAAGAGTGCTATTGAAATTGACTCTGTGGAAGGAGGTGGAAATAACTAGAAAATGCAAGAAGTGGAACCTCAGTGTAGGTCCAACAACAGCCTTGGCTGATTCCTTGAAGAGTTCCCCAGAGACAATGGCTCTTCAGAATTGTCCTTATTGGTCTGAGATGATCAGGCCTTTATATTCCATCATCAATCACTGTTGAATGACCTTGGGCAGGGCAGCTCTCCTCAGTTGAGGCCAACCATGAAGGGGACAAGAGCTGAAGACTGTACATTCCTAGCACTAGTGGATGTTGAGGCAACAAACCCTTCAAAGAAAAAGGATCCGGATGCTCCTCCAGTGCTCACAACACTATACTCCACAACTTCTGTTAACATTTCCTTGGCCAGATCTAGTCGTGTAGTCATCCCTTCTGCACATGAAACTGACAAATATTCATTCATCATATTGTTCAACACCAACAAACCAGAGTTCTGTTAACAAGGAAAAGGAGGAATTATATATTGGAAAGGCATCAATGTCATATCTGGTCCTGTACAAGATGGTGACTCTCAAATTCAAAGAGTGGGTTTGAATTCCACTAATGAACAAAAACACTGCTTGGGAAATGATAGGCATCTAATAAGGAACTGACAAAAAAATGAATGACAAACAAATGAATAAACAAATGAATGAAAGAACCAGAATTAGAGATTATGAGTCCAAGACCCATGTTTTGCTCTCTAAAAGAAATGAGGTCAGGCCATTTTTATTCCCAGACATACTTCTACCTTTCTTATTTAAGAGACACTGAAGGATGAAGAGGAGTCTTTTAGTTGGTTAGGGATACCTTAACAAAGTACCACAGGTTGGATCCTTAAACAGCAGAAAGTTATTCTGGAGGCTGGAAGTCTGCAATAAAAGTGTCAACTAGATTGGTTTCTTCTGAGGCTTCTCCCCTTGGTTCGTTGATGGCCAGCTTCATCCTGTGTCTTCTCATGATCTTCCCTCTGTGTCCTAAATTCCTCTTCTTATAATGCCACTCAGATTGGACTAGGGCCACCCTAATAACCTTATGTGAACATAATTACCTCTTTAAAGACCTTGAATCCAAATTCAGTCACATTCTGGGGTACTGGGGGTTAGGATTTCAATATACAAATTCTAAGGGAGCACCATTCAAGGAGTACCAGAGAAGATGGCTGTGAAGAAGATGGGCATCAGAAATCCCCACCCCATAATTTATCTCCTAGGCATCTTGATGGTTTTTTATCTGCTTCAAGAAAGTCCTACCCCTGAAGCATCCCAGCAATCACCAGTCTGAAACCCTTGCCCAGAGCCCAGATAGGAACATGGCTTTTCTCAGAACTATGCCCTACTATAATGTTCTTTATACCATACCGGTTGCATTAACTAATCACTGTATGATGTCTCTTTCTTTGAAAGAACTATAATTTAAATTCTTCTTGATATTCATTGGTCTAACATATGTCAGGGTTAAGAGCTGAGTCTCTCAAATTAAATAGACACAGCTTTGAATCTCAACTTCTATACTTCTCAGTTGACAGCTATCAAATTCCCTCAGATTCTTCATTTTAATTATAAGTATAATTATATATAAATATATATACCTATGTATGTAAATATATGCATTTCATTTATGTTATATAAGATATATTTTATAGGGGCGCCTGGGTGGCTCAGTGGGTTAAGCCGCTGCCTTCGGCTCAGGTCATGATCTCGGGGTCCTGGGATCGAGTCCCGCATCGGGCTCTCTGCTCGGCAGGGAGCCTGCTTCCCTCTCTCTCTCTCTCTGACTGCCTCTCCATCTACTTGTGATTTCTCTCTGTCAAATAAATAAATAAAATCTTTAAAAAAAAAAAAAAAAAAAAGATATATTTTATAAGTTTTATTATATCAGATATAGTTTCTATATTACACATAAATACAAATATATATTATATATGTAAATGTGGTCATAATTACAGTTCCTATATCATGAATTATTGTGGATAATAATAAAGTAATCCATTTAAAAGTTACATAGATGAGAATTGTTATTTGAAAATGCTTTGAATATGTACTATGTTCTGTATAACAGGGATGTACAAATAAAGGCAGATTTCCTATCCCAAAGAACTCCATCATTTAAAAAGGAATTAGCCAAATCATTATGAGAAGTGCTATGAGAGAGGTAAGAATAAGCTACCAGGAGAACACAAAGGGTGAAAATTCACATGGATTTAGAAGTCTCTCTGGAACAGACAACATTTTCTCTCAGCCTTAAAAGAAGATAATGAAAGAGAAGAATATTGAAGAACTTTAGAGGCACAGGGAACAGTGTATGCAAATCCATACAGGCATGAGGACCTGGCCTTTGCAAGGAATCAAAACCGGTCTGCATGCTGAGAAGATAAAGCGTGGGGGGAGATGAAACCAGAGGTGGAGAGTGAAGGGGAACAGGTCTTGAATTTCTGCAGTGGGCTGGGTCTGCCTTCAAAGGGAATGATTCATGTGGGAAACTAGGTCAGAGCTGTTTCTGAAGAGGGCGAGGATTAATGGTGATCTATGTGTTACTGTTCTTGTAAAAAAAAAAAAATTAATAGTATGACTGTCTTTCTGTAGGTCTGATGCGTGCTCCCAGCTTGGTCTTTCATTTAATTGCCTGCAAAAGACACGAGCACCAACATGATCTGCCTCCACCTTGTTTGTGAGTCATGATGGGAATTCTGAGTAACAGTCCTTGTCACTACGAAACCTCACCTAAGATTAGGCATAGGGAGAGACATGATGGAAACTGCTGGTGCCAACACCCTTTGTCAGCTATATCTTCCCTCCTTTTTGTCTTCTTTTCTTTCTTTCTTCTTACCCTATTGTTTCCTCTTGCCTTTCAGTCATCGGGTTATTCCTTGGACCTTCTCAAAAGCCTTTCATTAGCCTTTCCAATGTAACTTTGAAACTAACAAAAGTTTCCTACTGCTCATGAGAAGCTGAGAGTCAGAACCAACAGAGACTTTCATCAGCTTCTGTGTGTTAATTTTGCAACTGTCCTGTCATTGCCATTTTTTTAATAGATGAGGAAACTGGTTTTCAAAGATATCAAATGCTTTGCACTCCACTATCCATGTTCACCTCTTCCTTACTAGACAACTTTATCTTTCCAGTCTACTGGCATCTGGGTGGGTCATGACAAGTTCTTGCCAATGGATAGCAGTTGTAACAATGTGTTATCTCCAGCCCAAAATGTTAGATGGTGTAGGCCTTCTCTTACTTGCTTTATCTTCATCACTTCCCAAGATTCAGAGGAGGACACCAAGACTCTTGGAGAAGGCAAAGAAATCCATGAAGAAAGGCCACTGATACCCAAATGACTGCATAGCAAAGAACTCCAACCTCATCAATCTTCCTTAATCCACCACCGGACTACATGGGACCACAATATGAGCAAGCAATAAAACTTTACTCTTTTATGCCACTGAGATTTAGGGATTGTTTAATACCACTTAGCTGACACTGACTAATACATAGCTGGGGCAAGATTTGTGTCAATCAACTAATATATGTGTAACACCTTCTGTGAAAATGTAGCACCAGTGCACTTTAAAGAATTGTATATAACTTCCAAGTCAGTGATGTAGAGAATGTATAGTGGACTAGGGCTTAGGGAGATGGCTGCACACAGCCGTCCCAAAATAGGAGTTTTGAGTAGGTAGAACTTGAATGGTATCTTCAACCACACACAAAGCAAACATTTTCTGTTTTGTTTTTTTTTTAATTTTTTATTTTTTATAAACATATATTTTTAGGCCCAGGGGTACAGGTCTGTGAATCACCAGGTTTACACACTTCACAGCACTCACCAAAGCACATACCCTCCCCAATGTCCATAATCCCACCCCCTTCTCCCAAATCCCCTCCCCCCAGCAACCCTCAGTTTGTTTTGTGAGATTAAGAGTCACTTATGGTTTGTTTCCCTCCCAATCCCATCTTGTTTCATTTATTATTCTCGTACCCACTTAAGCCCCCATGTTGCATCACCACTTCCTCATATCAAGGAGATCATAGGATAGTTGTCTTTCTCTGCTTGACTTATTTCACTAAGCATGATACGCTCTAGTTCCATCCATGTTGTCGCAAATGGCAAGATTTCATTTCTTTTGATGGCTGCATAGTATTCCATTGTGTATATATACCACATCTTCTTGATCCATTCATCTGTTGATGGACATTTAGGTTCTTTCCATAGTTTGGCTATTGTGGACATTGCTGCTATAAACAGACATTTCTGCAAAGAAGACATCCAGATGGCCAACAGACACATGAAAAAGTGCTCCATATCACTTGGCAGCAGGGAAATACAAATCAAAACCACAATGCGATATCACCTCACACCAGTCAGAATGGCTAAAATAAACAAGTCAGGAAATGACAAATGCTGGCGAGGATGCGGAGAAAGGGGAACCCTCCTACACTGTTGGTGGGAATGCAAGCTGGGGCAGCCACTCTGGAAAACAGCATGGAGGTTCCTCAAAATGTTGAAAATAGAACTGCCCTATGACCCAGCAATTGCACTATTGGGTATTTACCCTAAAGATGCAAACGTTTTTATAGTAACCAAGACCCTGCCTCTGGAGCCAGAGATACCAGATTCAATTCTAGATTTACTCTTTACTAATTGAATGACTTTGTGGGCTCTAAGCCTCAATTTTCCCAACTGTAAAATTGGGCAAATAATACGTTTCTCCCTAGATTATTGGTTATTATGAGGATTAAATGAAGTAATGAGTGTCAAGTAAACATAATTGGCCCTTGCTGAAAGATCATGATTTTCACTATTATCAGTGCTATAAATATAAGGGCAACTTTAGGTTCTCACTGGCTTAGACACAACTAAATTAAGTAGTTACCTTGACCATAAGTATTTTTTTTTTCTGCTCTTGGATAGTGGCATAGATGTTTGTTCTTATTTTCTCTGAGAATAATCAAAGTCTGAATCTAAAGTTTATTACTTAAAGGATTCCACGTACTTTTGGCCTCACCTAATTCCTGCTTCTTAGATCTTAGCTTATTTCATTCAAAAAAACCATTCTCTCAAGAACAGGCTTGGCCAAGAATATATTTGTGTCTTCTGGCATGTACATTGTTATGCAAATTATCATTTTATTCTGTCATTTAAGTTAATAAGATATTACAACTGACTAGGAATTTGGAGGGTGTCAGATCCAACCTACTACTTTCCATTTACAGAGGAAGAAACTGAGGCCCAAAAATCAGTGGGCCATAGATGTCAATATACATGTTATTTCTCTCCTCTTCCCAGAAATTTTAGGGACTCTGGCAACTTAACTAAATGGTCTTAGTCTCATCCACAAGTTCAATACAACCTCCATTAATCAAATCATGTGGGAAATGAAGAATTAAATAGCCTATCAAATTTTCCATAAGTGAATTAACAGAGAACATGTTACATATGTATATATGTATTTTTTTCCCTAAAATACACTAGTTCCTTTTTCTTGACTTAGTTCAGACAGTCTGGTGAGCAGAATCAAATGTCTGTTTGGTCAGCAGTGAAAGAGACATCTTGTTCACTTTGCAATGAAGAAGATGGTTCTATAATCGTCATGGAAGATTATTTTTACAGTTAACTTTTACAATTGTAATTTCCTCCCTGACATAGATGAGAAAACTAAAGCCCACAGCTCTTGAATGACTTCCTTTAGATCATAGAACTTGAAGTAGAGACAATGACACAGACATCAAGCTCAGTTGCTTCCTTTCTAGGCTTACAGACCACATTTCCCAGCTGCCCCTGTAGGCAGGTTTGACACAAGATGGGGTTCTGGAGAATAGAATGCAAATGGATCATAGAGTGTTGCTCCTTGCCCTGGTTGATGAACATCTCCCACATGTCTCCTCCATGCTTTCTTCCTTTTCAGTTGGTTAGAATGACGATGATTCCCAGTATGAAGCTGGAGACCATGAATTGAAGATGATGAGACCAGAAACGGAAAGGAACCTGGGTCCTTGAAGCACTGCATGGCAGACAACCACCTGTGGATAGGTATACTCATGTTGGGCTGTCAATAATGAGATATAATCTATTATGTTTGGTCCATTATGTATTTTGGAGTTTGTTTGCTAAAACAGCTAGTGTTTCCTTAATCAACATATAGTTTAACAATTGCAGAATCAGAAATACCTACTATGAGGCAGGTGCTGAGGCAGTGGTAAAAGATATGAACGTGGTTCTTTTTGTTTAACTCTACTTACAATTGAAATCATATGATATAAGTTTTTCTCAGTATGACTTACTTCACTTAGCATAACTTCTTCTACATTCATCCAGGCTGGCATGATTTCATCTTTTTTTAAGAAAGACTTTTTGCATTTATTTGAGAGAGATAGCAGGAAAAAGGGGAGAGGAAAAGAATCTTAAGCAGACTCCGAACTGAGCACAGAGCCCCATGTGGGGTTCAAACTCACGACCCTGAGACCACAGCCCAAGCCAAAACTAAGAGCTGGATGCTTAATCAGCTGAGCCACCTATGTTCCCTGATTGCATCTTTTTTTTATGGCTGCACAGTATTTCATTGTATAGATACCACATCTTCCTTATCCAGTCCTCTTTCAATAGACATGTGGTGGGGTCTTAGGCAAAATGGGTGACACAGGCTTCCAGTTAATGAATAAGTCACAGAACTAAACAGCACAGTATACTGAATACAGCCAATGATATTACAATAGTGATGTATTAGGACAGATGGTGGCTACACTTGTGGTGAATATAGTATAATGTATAAACGTGTTGAATCACTACATTGCACACTTGAAACTAATGTAACATTATGTGTCAACTATGCCTAATTTTTTAAAGATAAAAAATCAAAAACTAAAAAAAAAGATATGAACATAAATGAAAACAGATGGGAACTTGAGAAGCTTTACAGCTCATGGGAACCTGGGATATGGGCAACAATCATGTAATACAACATGCAAATTAAAATATATATGCGCAGAAAAATAAATGTGAAAAGACATAGGAATTAAGAGAACAAATAAGTGGTGTTCTTGTGCAGTGAGGGACAACTTTCAGGAGGAAGACGGGTAGCATGCAGAAATGGAATTCTCATCAGGAAATAAAGGAATGAAAACAAGGAAAAGCATAGCACAGTGAGCTGTTCAGTGGGATGGAGACAACATACTCGAACAAATGCAATGGTAGGAAAGAGCCTCATCATGAAAGACACTAAATGCCAGACTAATGAGCTGGAGCATCATTTATGTGTTTGGCTAAGGGCTGTCACCAACATCTGTTGGTTGAAAATCTTAAGTGAATAGCTGGTAAGGCCCTCAGAGTTTGATGACCATTTATGGGGATGGTTTATCACCCCTTGGAACTCACACCAGAAAGTTTTTGTTTCTGAGAGCTGGTCTCCTAGGACTTAAGTAGACAAAGAAGATCAGAGATTGTTTGGTGGGGTGAAAGAGGGGGAGGGAAGAAAGAGCATCCAGAATCAGTCCACCCTGGCCAGACTCCAGACTCTGAGCAAGGGTGAAGATAAAATGATCCAAAGACCTTTTAGATCCTGTTCCATTTAGGCCTTATTCAGTGGAAGTATGTCGACAGCTTTCTTTTTTTTTTCCCCCTTAGAAATACACATAGGTTGGCATTGGGTGTCATGGCAGAGAAGACCATGCTGGGGAAACCATGTGCTTTGAAATCAGGTCACTTAGAAAAAAATTCTTGCAAAGTAAAGGCTTAAACGAAGCTGGCAATTTAGGTACTTTTCACAGTCTGACTTACTGGTTCTTCTTCTGACTAAAAACTAGGAAAGGCACTTTCTGAGTACATACCTTTTTAAAGTTCGTTTGAGGGTCTCTTTCATTATTTTTATGGTGCACACATAGATCTCAAGCTGTAAGTGTCCTTTTTATCACTGTAGCTAGAAGCAAAAAAGCCATCCAGCTGCTCAGTCTGTTTGTGCCAAATCAGGTCTTTTCTCAACACAATTCTCTTCCATCAAGATATCCCAGATGTACAGAAGGGTCAAGCAGGAAAGAGATAGTGATAGCTCTGAATTTTAACTTTTTATTTATTTTTTAAAGATTTTATTTATTTATTTGAGAGAATGAGAGCATGAGAGTGGAGAGGTCAGAGGGAGAGCAGACTCCCTGCGAGCAGGGAGCTCAATGCAGGACTTGATCCCAGGACTCCAGGATCATGACCTGAGCCGAACGCAGTTGCTTAACCAACTGAGCCACCCAGGTGCCCCTGAATTTTAACTTTTTAAAAAAATATATGTATCAGTTTGGTGTCAGATCCTTGTTGGCTAGAGCAGACACTTCCCTCATCCCCCAAGTCATGTTACATTTCCCTATAGGAGTGTCAGTCCAAAGTGTCAATTGTCAGAGAACAGGCACTGGCATCATGTCATGTTTATGTAGAAGGGAGAGAAGGAAAAAGAACAGCTAACATTTATTTCACATATCCTACCTCCCATGTGCTTTATATTCATTATTTTATCATCAAAAGCACCCTATAATAGAGGAGTCCTTTCTCCCAACTTCCACCGAACAGAGAAGCAACGTTTAGTGAACTTAAGGGACTTGTTCAAAGACATATAATTGTATAGAACAGAGGCAAAAGCAAGTTTGTCCTGGCTTGAGCATTTGCCATTAAGTTGCTTATAACAGAGAATGCAGTCCAACTGCAGAGGTTTCATGAAGTGCTCTAAGAAGATAAACCGGCCATATATGTGTAAAGGCTATGTAGCACAGTGTCAATCATCCATAAATATTGAGTAAACTAATGCAAAGTAATACTAAAATGAGATTACTTTAAGATTGTACCTAGGAAAGGTTAGATTTGAAGAGATTTAAGCCTGCCCATTTACAGATACAATTAATTTGTAAAGGGCATCATTACAATATGAGTATTACAATATGGAATAGTATAATATTTTGCTGTGAAATCTACTGTCATGCTCTTTTCTTAATGCATTTATTTCAAAAGATACTCACCCAAGCTTGTTGCCTTTAAGTCTGAGTAACCCTAATTAAATATGATCCTTGACAGATTTATGCACAAAGCTGGTCCCTCTTAGATACACTCACATATATATTCACCCAATGCTTACTGAATACCTCCCAGGTTTTAGAATCAAGATGCTAGAGCTTCATTTTCCAGAAATTTATGGTCTCACAGGAGAAAAACACAATCGTGAAATAGCATAGCAAGTGCTATGATAGAGATTCTGTGCAAGGCATGGGATCAGGACAGGGGCGCCTATGTCACTCAGGAGAGGCCTCATAGAAATGAAGACACCAAGCAAACAAACCTCTGAAGGAGAAGGAGGAGAGAGCAAGGTGGACAGGCTAAGTAGGGCATCACAGATCAAGGCAAAAGTGTGTTCAAAGGCTCAGGGAAGTGACAAAACATTTGGGGTCTTACCTGGTTTATTGGAGAGTGGCAGAAGATGAAGCTGGACAAGTAAACAGGAGAGAGACCAAAAAGGTGAGCTTCGAATGCCTTGGGGTCCACTAGATACATTAATCCTTGCCTTCTTTTTTCTACATTTTAAAAATTGCATATTTAGCCTTGCTCTTTCCTTCAAAGCACTTTCTTGCTACTCCCTTTACAGCCATTTGGGCTCATTCTGACATGGGTCGTTACTGGGGACTCAGATATTTACTTGCTTAATCCTCTACCATGTGGAAAGCAAAAGAGGGTCTTCAGTCCATCTCACAAAATAGACATGACAATGAACGTTGGAGGCCCTACTTTTCTCCTAAATCCTTCATAATAAAGACATTTCATCAAATGCTAAAGAAATGCCAGCATTCTGAAAGTACTTGGTGACTCCTGAAGGGTAGCAAGATGCTGTATGCTAAGTAACCTTGGCCGTTGGCTAAGGAACATCAAAAACAACATCCTTCTAGAGAAACACTAGAAAACCAAGTGATCGCCACTTCACACAGTCCTGTCAGAAGCCAAGAATTAAGGCCGGACACTGTCAAGGTCATTTCAGATCCTAGAATTCTGCTTCTCTATGATAATGATAATAAAAATAGCACCGTTTTGTGTGACTTGCACAATTTTCAGAGCTCACCTACCTCTAAACTCCTCAAAAGAGCTGATGGGTAAGGCAGGACTGGTAGGACCACAGATGCTCCCACCCAGACCTCATGGTGAGATGACACTTCAAATGTACATGTGAGATACCAAACAATGCATGATCCATCCTTCTCTGGTACTGAATGATGGTTTCATAGAGAGCAGAGCTGACCTCCACATTTCTGAACTTAAAATTTGAGAATAATCCAAGGATATCTTATTATTCTTGTATAATCTATTACTTGTATTTGTTTATAAAGGCACTTAAAGTTTAGATTTTTAGCTTATTTCTATAATGGAGAAAGTTATTTTAAATTTTGCTCTTTTCCTCAATATACCTGAAATTTTCCTCTTGTTTGCACTAAACTTACCTTTTTGTAAATGTAAGCAGTATTCCATAATTAATGTGATATCACATTAATAAAGAGAATATGTTTCAGAGACATACTCATTTGAAAGAAACATAATAATCAGAGGCAGAGATGATGTAGAAAACTTGGTGGAAATCTTTGGAAAACAATAGATAGATGCAAGAATTAGAAATCATACACGTGTGTGAGCTAGGGGAAAAGAAGAGGGCAGGATTTAGGTAAAGGTATCCTTCCCCAAAGTGAATTCTGTGGAACCCACTCTGCCACATGTTTCTCAGAAGAAAATTGAGCTCTTATGGTCAAATAAGTTGAATATATCACTTCTGAGGGTATACATATTAGCCTAATAAGTCTGCTGAGTCCCTGCAGTAGAAAAACTTGCAAAACTTTATTTAATTCAGAGTTTTTCTAAAATTTTTTTAACACAGATACTTGTTTTTCCCATAGATAACTCTGCACTTGGGTTCCATGAAATAAACTTTGAGAAATGAAGCTTTAAAGTTAAGGAAAGTGAGAGAGAGGCTGACCTACATTTTTGGCAGAAAAGGAGACCTACCAACACTCCTATCAAATACAAAAAGGTATTTTGCAATGTCCTTCTCAGAAGGTCTTTTAAAAATAATCATGGTGAGGTATTTGGGGAGAGGTGTACTGACCCTTACAACTCACCTTGAAATGTATTAAAAACAAGCTGAAATGATGGATGGACAGAGGGATAGATAGTGACAAAATAAGTATAATAGGAGGCCAATGTCTTATCCATTAGATGACTGGGGCTTCTGACAAAATAAGTATAATAAAACTCTAAAATAATATTCTATAATATAAATATAATTGTAGCATCTAGGTGGTAGGCACATTAGCTACTCACTGCAATTCTTTTTCTTTCTTTTTACTTTTCTGAGTGAAAAATTTTTTATATAACATGTTGAGAAGAAAAAGAATACCTATCCAATATATACCAACACTGCACAAAGTATGACCTAGAATGAGGTGGAAAGATTTGTTGAGTTTGTTTTCAACTTTCCATCATAGTTCCCATCTTTTGACCACATACCAAGGACTATACCAGACACTTTTCAGGCATATTTTATACCATTTAATGTTCAAAGCAAATGAAAAGGAAGTTTGGGGATCTCCATTTTAATGAGGAGACAAGTAAGACCCCATGGGTAAGTAAGACTCATAACAAAATTCACTCTGGTGAAGCCACGTTTTCATGCCCTGTGTATATGGTGTCTACATTATCATTCCCTTTTTCCCATCTCCCTGTTCACTCAGGAAAACAGCACAATGCCTGGGGGGTAGTTTCTGGCTCTTTCCCCACTCTTCAGCCTTATTCTATAGTTAAGTTATTTTATAGGTCACAGGCAAGTAGCAAAGTAGAGGGGAGAAGCAGAAAAGTAGAGGTGAATTATCTACCCAAGAAAGAGTCAAGATTTACTGCAAGGAGGGGGGCAAAGAACAAGGAGAAGAAGCAAAGATAAAAGCCTGCGGGGTACATGTGTAGATCATGGTGGAGGACAGGGAGATGAGGGAGGAAGAGAAGAAGATTTTGAGACAGTTTGAGGAAGTAGATGAAAACAGGAAAAATAAAAAGGAGGGATTCAAAAGCATGCTGTGATGAGATTCTCTTTAATATTCTTTAAGAGGCATGGAATAGATTGAGGTTAATTTTATGTCTTTGTTTTCTAGATTGTATTTCTTTGACTATAATATTTATTTTTTAAAAAGATTTATTTATCTGTTTATCTATTTGAGAGAGAGAGAGCATGAGTGGGAGGGACAGAGGGGGAGAGAGAGAGAGAGAATGAATCTCAAGCAGACTCCACACCTAGCACAGAGCCAGTGCAGGCCTCGATCTCATGACCCAGAGAGCACAATCTGAGTCAAAATGAACAGTCAGAGGCTGAGCCAACTGCACCACCCATGAACCCCATCTGTGATATTTCATTTTAAAAATGTGTAGAGGAAGGAGATCATTATTGCTGTATCAACCTCAGAGGAGTCATAATTCACATTGACCCATTGCATCTGTGACCATGTGACTTTTTCATCACATGGAGGGGAATTGCTGGATTGGACCCTGGGATGGGTGAGTGTTGGCAAAGTACTGGCGACAATATGGGACAGACATCCTCCTTCTCTTCTTCTAACTTTTGGATTCAGGTAAGTAAGCTAACCACTCAACATAATCACACCAGTAAAATGGTCTTAACTGTGGAGATCTTTGGCTAATGGCATTCTTAGAGTCAATAAAATGTCATGAAGTGTTACCTGAAATTGGTAATTCAAACCTCTAGTACCAGGGAAGAGAGGCCTGACTTAAGCCCCCAAACAAGATCAGTCTTGGACTTGCTTTCTGGATCCTTCAGCCCTATAGCCACCACCCCCTACCCCAAAACTGATAGAGTCTTAGTCTTTAGCCCAGCTATTGAAAGGCCATGATTTTAGGTCTTTATATTGAGCTAGGAATTTAGAACTGTATGCTTAATTTTGTCCTTCTTTAAGCTATCCACTTGCATCCAAAGAAACTGCTCACTCACAGAGTGTTAGAATTTCTTAGTCCAGGTTCTATGGTACTACCCACGAGGTCCCCACACCTCGCCTTCACTAGTCACTTTATTACAATTGACCATGTATGGTAACTGGATCAACTGTTTTGCCACTGGTCCAGCCAGCAGAGTCCCACCCCTGAAGCTGGATTTTCACACTCCATGACCTAACCAGGCCAAAGAAGGAAACATCATTTCATCCATTTCCAAGAGCCTGATGCTACAACCATGCCAATTTTGGTCCTGATGAATGCATCATCAGAGTTCTTTATCACAAGACAGTGATGCTGAATAATCTAAGCAGAAAACAAACTTATCAAAAGCATATTGGTTGATAGTGGGGAGGCTGTGCCTGCGTGGGCAGGAGGTACAATGGGAAATCTCTGTACCTTCTGCTCAATTTTTCTATGAACCTAAGACTGCTCTTAAAAAGGTAGTCTTAAAAAAAAAAAAAAAAAAAGGTAGTCTTAATTAAAGAAAAAAAAAAGTACATTGGATAACACAGACTTTCTAGAGAATGCAGAAACCAGACTCTGAACTGGTACCCAAGCTGCCATTGCCTCCGGATAGACACTGGATGCTACTCCTAGAACCTCTAGTACACCACCTCTGTAAGGTAATTTTAGTTGTTGTTAGTGTCACTAACTAATGGCCAGAAGGCAGTTAAATATGGCCTCTGATTTTGAAGGCCATTAGCTTCCCATTCAAAGTCAGGGGACAATTCTGAATGAAGGAGCCTAAGTCATTTGTTGCCTTAGAATGGTTTCCCCAGAAGTAGACTCTGAGATAAAGATTAATAGACAAGCAATGTATTTTAAAAGAGCTTAATAATATCTGTTCTATTATGAGAAAATACAGTATATTATGTAATGATAAAATAATCTCATACAGAGTTAATTCTTGCATTTGGGAGTCTGTATAATGGAGTAGAAAACTTTGCAACTGGAACATCCTCAGTTTAACTAGCTATATTTAAGTAGGATAGCCAGGAAAGAGAAAGAAGAAAGAAAGAAGAAAGAAGAAAGAAGAAAGAAGAAAGAAGAAAGAAGAAAGAAAAAGAAAGAAAGAAAGAAAGAAAGAAAGAAAGAAAGAAAGAAAGAAAGAAAGAAAGAAAGAAAGAAAGAAAGAAATAGAGAGAGGAAGGGGACAAGGAAGGAGGAAAAGAAAAGGAAGGAAGGAAGAGAGAAAGAGATTGGGAGGGAAAGAAGAAAGAAAAGGAAGGAAGAAGGGAAGGAAGGAAGGAAGGAAGGCAGGCAGGCAGGCAGAAGGGAGGGAGGGAGGGAAGGAGGAAAATGCAGAACACCCAGTTAAAGTTGTATTTCAGGTAAATAACAAGTTCTTTCACAATGCTAAGTATGTTCCAAATATTACATGGAACATACCTGTCCTAAAAGTTGTTCATCGTTTATAGGACATTTAAATTTAACAGGGCCTTCTATAATTTGTTTGCTAAATCTGGCAACCCTGTATTTGAGTCACTTGACTTCTCTGATCTGACTTCCTGTCTGTGAAATGACCTCCTCTTCCATTAGGCCACAGGAGAGCCTCAGTGAGCAGCTGTGATTCAGATTTTCTAGGACAGTTTACTCCTAACACAACAAAATAGGAGACAAGATATCTTGAAAACTCAAGAGTGAAGGTGTTTCTGTATTTTCTTCCTTTTGTGAAACCTGATCCAAATTGTTTCATTATCTGATGGAAGCCTGTAAGACGTGAGCCAGTTTGGTGGCTCAATGCATTGTCTGAGTTACAGCTGACTGCCTCCCCAGCTGGTCGGCACACATTATTGCCAGTGCTCAGCCAGGCTCCTGGCTTGCAACAGGCAGCTGACAGCAAGATTGGGCGGCTCAGTCCCTACATTTTTCCCAATAGCTCCTCTTCCCCTTGCCTCATGAATTCTGCTCATGAAGTTAAAAAAAAAAAAAAAAAATCACAACCTTCACTTTATTGAGCAGCTGCTTCTCTGGGACTAATCTCTCACTACAGGGAAACCCACAAAAAGTGATGCTGAGACAATGTTTCACATCATCACCACAGAACTCTGATTTTTTAGGTTAGAGAATAAATTGTTAGGCTTATTAGTTTTCAAAATGTTTCAGTTCTGTCATTTCTAGGGATCTTTTGAAGGAAGGGGGAAGCAATACCATGTCCTTGGTCTGTGATCTTGAAATCCTCTTCCTTACAGCAGAGTTTATGAAAAACTTTCTGCAGGCTCTCAGTCATGCTGGTAACCCGAGGCTGGGCACGGTACAGTCTGCATCTGTCCCCAAACCAGCTTTGATCCACGGCACCCTGGAGCTGACCTGTCAAGGTTGAGTGGCTGGCCATTGGCAGAGCTGGGAGCAGAGTCTGCCTCTCCCCACTGCTCCCTGCTGCCCATAGGGATACAAGACACTCAGTGAAGTCTATCTCCCTGTTCTGATCTGTTCCAGTATTGGTCTGGGTCTTTCCCCCAGGACTCCTACGTGATAAGGTGAGGGCCTGGGCTCGGTATGAAAATATGGCTCAGATTTCCCAAGGAAGTTAAGCTCACAGCTCCTGGGAGGAGCCTTGCACAGGAGTTAGTTATTTACTGGGGGTGTTGATTCCTAAATTCTATTTTCATCAGTCCATGTGTCAATGAATGATTGAGCCCTGTCTCAATTTGGAGCACCTAGGATCGACCCAAAGACAAGGATATGTGTGAAAATGATTGCTTGGCTCTCCTGTTGAGGGGCACGATTGATTGACAGTCCCAGGCTCTGCCCTTCTGGATCCAGCTCCTCATCAGTGACGGGGGTGAGGGGGCACACTTCTCATGGGCTAGCAACTGAACATTGTGAGGTTCAACACAGACCCTTTGCTGTGTGACACGAGATTCCTCAATGGACTGACTTCCGCTCAAGGACCCTCCATCTGTGTGGTCAGAACTGTCTCAGAACTGCACTGCAGGCCTGGAATCTTCCTAGCCAGAACGACTTCCACCCTCTCCTTCCAGGGTGGGGGACAGGGGGCTCTGTATCTCTATGTGAAGACTCCCCCTGCCTACTCTGTTCCTCCTCTTTTTCCAGACAAGCATTTCCCCTCAGTAACGTCCTTGTTCATTTGAAGCTGTCTTGCCATTTGCTCCTCTTCGGAGGATCCCAGCACAGAGGCCATCCCAGGAAGCATGAGACAGACAGGGAAGGAGAGTTGGAGAAGAGGGGAGGACAATGGAGGGCGTTGACACAGCTACCACAGCTATTGTAGGCAATTGGAGGACACTAAGCCCTGCCCAGAATCTTCCAGAAACCTGTGTGCAGCTCATTTCAGAATTAGACTTACAAGGGGACAATGGAAAGAAACCTAGAAGAATATGTATTGACAGCTCTCCCTGCCTCAAGTTGGCGGGGGGAGGGCCCTTCCAAGGACATTAAGTGTCTTGCGGTTAGTACTTCCAGATCCCTGGGTTGCCTCTTAGGGGTGACTCTGGGACTAGGCCAAGCAATATGATTCAACCTCTTAATCACTAAACTATGTTTCTTAAACTTCTTGCCAACATGCTATCCATTCGTTACTTTTTTCTCAGCCTATATTGGGAACAATTGGGCAATAAACATCTTTATTACTAAAATGTTCCATATTGGTAAAGTGAAAAATCTATCCGCTAGCTGTCAGAAGGCCCAGCTACTTGCCAGCTATGTGAGCTTGGGTAGAAGACTTAACCTCTCTGTGCTTCGATGTCTTTATCCATCAAAAGCAGATGATAGTCACAGAATTATTTTGAGAATCTTTGGCATCCATGTATGTGAAGGAGCTTTATAAACTGTAAAGGGCTATCCAAATGAAATGGATTATGCTTCTTGAATAACCTCAGACTTTCTCCCTACTTCCTTGCTCTGTCCTGTTTCTGAAACAAACGCATACATTGTCTTATCTGGCCTTCCCTTGTTCCTACCTCCACCATGTTATAGGAGACCTCCTCTGATTACAAAACTGGTTTCACAATCTCAACAGTACAGGATGTTTCGTTCTATTCCAACATAGCTTAGATAACAGGGCTTTAAGAGTTTGCAATTCATCCTTCATTGATCAATGTTCTTGACTGTTACACGCTTGCCTGAACCCTGTTGTAACGCCAGAGGCTTAAGAACAATGAATGGCTTCATGTCTCTCTCATGTCACTTAGGAGGCTATTTCTTAACCCCCTCTTCCTAAGGAGGTCCCTAAATCTTTCTTCATCACTCCCCTCCTTCAGACCCTGCTGAAAACGAAGGCCTCTCTCCTTAGGAAAAAAAAAATAAAAGTGAAAACATATCAACTTGTATACACATGCGCGCGCACACACACACACACACACACACACACACACGCTCATTAGGTACAATTTTGCAGGGGTTTACAGTCCCCTGAACCCCACAGACTGCAGCTCTGGGGTAAAATGTCTGGTCTTTGCTGTCAGCTGAATGGAGTTTTAAATATCTGTTGTACCTGAAGTGTCTAACCATGACGTTCACCCACAGCATGTGCTCAGTATGGGAAGAAACACACCTTTTCCAGAAACAGTACAAAGACCTGGGAAACGTTCAGGGAGAGACTGAGGCCAAGCAGCTTAAAGCAGAGATTTTAGTAGAAAGAGGTTTGTTTCCTACGCTGGAAGAGGCTGGTGTTTGTTCTCCCTCTGCTGGCCTGTGGTTAACACACACTCTTTGTTTTGATTCAGTGAGTGTTGGTGTGGTCCTGGGCAAAGCCCACAGAGACAAAGGTGGGAGATGGGGAGTTAGGGGGGTTCATGGGTTAGTTCTGAAGAAGAGAATGTACCGGAAAAGCTAAGGACAGGGCAGTATGTTTGGCTCTTTGTTTGTCTGCCTTTGATTATAAGTGTAACTGCATTTGCTGAGTAAATCCTTTCTGGGCATCTGCTATGCAGAAGCATTGCGACACAACATGAAGGAGGCACAGGCTGACCCACAAACACTGGGTACGATCACCAAAGGTTTGCCTTTGCTTTCTGGCTTACAGTTTCAGTTGAACTCAGAGGGCACAGGTTTACAGTACATGGGGAAATGGCGAAGAGGAAGGGCTTTGAGCTCTGACTCAGCTCTGCCCTTACTAATGGAATGATTGCTCCCCTGGAGCTTGGGCAGTCTGTGCCTCAGTTTGTTCATCCAGAAAATGGTCTATCGTAGTCCCTACCTCATAGCATTGTTATGAGGATTAAGTAGTATGTTGGATGTGTAGTGGAAGGTCTAGGAATAAAAAGAACTTAATAAGTGGTAGCTATTAACATTGTTTTTCTTCTAATATAAGAATAGTATTTTACAGCTTTGTAATAGAGCTTGAAGTAGAGGCAGAGGCTCATAGAGGGAGAGTGGAAAAAAAGGAAACAAGATGAAAACAGAGAGGGAGATAAACCATAAGAGACTCTTAATCTCAGGAAGCAAACTGAGGGTTGCTAGAGTGGAGGGGTGTGAGAGGGATGGGGTGGCTGGGTGATAGACACTGGGGAGGGTATGTGTTATGGTGAGTGCTGTGAATTGTGCAAGACTGATGAATCACAGACCTGTATCCCTGAAATAAATAATACATTATATGTTAATTTTTTAAAAAGAATAGTTTTTTGGACCTTCCTAGGTGGCTCAGTCAGATGTCTGACTCTTGATCTCAGCTCAGATCATGATCTCAGGGCTGTGAGATCAAGCCATCCATTGAGCTCTGTCCAAATTGTGGAGCCTGCTTAAGATTCTTTCTCCCTCTCCCTCTGACCCCAATCCCTACTTGTGCTCCCTCTCCCTCTATCGAAAATAAATAAATAAATAATAAATAAATAAATATATATTATTTTAAAAGTCTTCATTTTTTATAAGATTTTATTGATTTATGAGAGAAAGAGAGCACAAGCAGGGGGAGCAGCAGGCAGAGGGAGAAGCAGGCTCCCTGGAGCAAGGAGCCCAAAGCTGGACTCAATCCATGGATCCTGGGATCATAACCTGAGCCAAAGGTGGATGTTTAACCAACTGAGCCACCCAGTCATCCCAAAAATCTTTATTATTTCTAAAAGTCCACAATAATGCTTGTTATGTGAGGCCAAACCTTTTGAAACTTGCTAGTATTCAGTCAGTTTGTCCAACAAAGCTAGGGAATTTTCATATGGTTCAACCTAAGAGAAGCACTGGAAAACTCAGTTTGAAAAGCAGAAATCATTCATAGCACCACCACCCATAGATACACACTTGGGTGTATGTGTCCATCCTCTTGTACATGTGTAAATAAATAATGCTGATTGCAAGTAGGGGTGCAATCCTGATCAGAGCAGGTTTTCAAAAGCATAGTCTGACTAGTGAAGGAGGGGTCAAAATGTCTCCAGAGGGCACCACAGTAATGGGCAGAGCACATAGGCAGTAGTAGAGGGTGGAAGAATGAGCGGGCTCTGCTAACATCCATTCCACTGGAGGGAGACTTCTGACTGCTCTGTTTCTGTAGGAATCCTCCACAGCACTGGCCAGGCGGTCTGCCTGTCCCTCCAGTTGCCCCTCCCAAAGGCAGAGTGCTGACTCAATGGGTACACTTGGCCCTGGCCAGTAAGAGATGTGGTGTGGCCTTGACGAGAGATTTCATTGGCTCCTTAAGATGAGCTGAATTGTTGCTTTGACTTTATAATTTCCCAACCACTTTGGATAACCAGGGTTTGTGCTAGAGCACAACTACTTACTAGAGTAAAACTATGGTAGACTTAAACCCACTATCTCCTTTCTTTGTGCCAAGATTTTTGCCAGTATCAACAACTCTCACTATTTTTAGAATGGGGACATAGCTGTCTGGCTGTGAACAGCCTGATAAGACTTAGCAAGACATAGCAAGAGTTTTTCAAGAGTACCGCTACTCCTGCTCAGGGGGCAAGGGGAGCTGGATCCCAAAGGCTCTGTCTCTCAGTCTTCCAGCCCTGGGCTGAAGAAACTCTCACCCACTAATGAAGATGTAAGTTAACAACTGGTCTGTCACTTCCCACAGACACTCACTTGGTTCCCACCATCCCAAGCTGATGAGAGTGACTAACCTGCACAAAAGCCCTGGGCCCTAATTCTGACCCTGCTACTCACTGGCACTGTAACATGGATCAAGTCACTCATCCTCCCTAACTTGTGGTTTCCCAAAGGAAAAACTGGGGGCTTTGAATTGGGTGATCTCAAAGTTTCCTTCTATTCTAGTTTTCAAGGTCTCTCCATACTTAATTGGAATCCTTTCTCTTCTGTTCAGTGAGTCTATGAGCCAGAAAGTGGTAAGAATCTAAAGTCCAAGGATAAAGCAGAAACTATGAGAGTTTATTTCATTCATTAAGCACACTATTGAGAGAATGAAGTGGCAAGCAAGATTGCAATTCATATATCTGACAAAGAACATATACCTAACATATATAAAGAACTCCTATAAAGCCATGAGCAAAAAGACAAACCAACAGAAAATAAAAAAGATATTTTAACTAAAAGGGTTATTCAATTAGTTGATAAATATATGAAAATGTACTCAAATTTATTAGTCCTCAAGGAAATACAAATTAAAACCACAAAGAGATACTCCTACACACATACCAGAATGGCTGACATTAAAGATACCAAGGAAGCCAAGCATTGAAAATGTTCTGGAGCAGCTTAGATTCCATACACAATAGACAGTAGAATAGTGGTAGAGCATTTTGGAAAATGATTTGGTATGATCTATGAAAGCTGAACACATGTATAATTTATGATGAAGTAATTTCTTTCTTTAGGAGTATACTCAGCAGAAATGCATATATGTTTCTCTCAAAAGACTTGTGCAGGAAATAAGCACTTTCTAAAGGAGCCTAAAACTGGAAACCACCCAAATATCTATCAACTGAAGAATGGATAAATAAATGTGGCATATTTATACAACTGAATTCTAAACAGCAATGAGAATGAACACATTACTGCTAAACACAACTTGGATGAATTTCAATATGTAATGTTGAGCAAAAGAAGCCAAAACAAAAGAATACACACTGTATTATTTCATTCACCTAAATAGCCAAAACTAACCTCTACTTTTAGAAGTCAAGGTAGTTGTTTCCCTTGGGGGTAGGTTATGACTGGAAAGGGATACAAGGGTTTTCCGAGATGCTGGTAGTATTCTGTTTCTTAATCCAAGGATTAATTACAGAGATGTGTTCAGTTCATAAAAATTCAGAGATCTGTGCACTTGCAATATGTTTAATTTTGGGGGTGTATATGTTACATTAACAAAGTTTTTAAGTAAAAAAATAAAGGTTATAAATTCCATTATATTTTTGGTATTCTTTCTCTAACACCACCATCAGAGGCCTTTTAAAAACTATTCTAGCTTCTGTTGATCATTCTCTTTCCCAAACTTACCCTGTACCATATAATCCAACATTAAATAATGTGCTATTTTTTCATGGTTCTCTGATTATTTCCCTTCCTTTAATCTTGACTGTCAACTGCATTATGAATTCTAGAACATGGAAGTTATGCTTTTTACTTTCGGACTCAGGCAGAAAGTAAAGAATATCAAATTTGCCAATCCATTTCTCAAATGCCATTATTAATGGACCAATATTCCCATGCCATACAACTGTCCTCAACCCTCACCTTTTTTATACTTCTACAGTGTTTATAAACCTGTCAGTTCAGCCTACACCAGAATGTCCCATTTATAACATGTACATAATAACCTGCCCCCTTTTCTCTAGATCACTCTGACTTCACTGCTTCAATTCTGCACAAATTCAGGTGATGATCCATGCTGGATATTGTGAGATGACCCAGGCATGCTGAGATCATGAGACTGAGTCCCCAGCCCCAAGAGCTCCATGAATGGCTAGGGAAGACAGACTCAGAAATGGAAAATGCCTGATTCTATTAAATATATGGAAATAAAGAGGACAGGTACCCAACCCAGCCACAGGTGATTCAGAGAATGCTTCCAGAGGAGGGAGTCATCTTAGAATTGAGTTCTCAAGAATAAGTATAATGGGGCCAGGTGAAGAGAGTAGAGATTCCTTTTAGGAAGAGGAAAGAGTGAGTAATACCACAGAATCATGAAACAGCAGAGTGTTTATATTTATGAGTATGCATGTGCATGTGTGTCTATGTATGTAAGGAGTTGGGGATGGGGGGTGGGGTTTTTACAGCCAGATGTGGGTATCTCTGGATTCTAAATGGAAGGTCAGGGAAGGCAAAAATTTGCACTGACGTTATATGAACTAAAGAGTTAGATAGGAGTTAATTAAGGGGCTTTAAATGCTAAACTGAGATGCTCTGACCTACTAATGTAAAACAAGGGTTAATATACTGTAGCTGGGAACCAAATCTGACTTTCTGCTTAGTTTGTAAATAAAGTTTTATTGGAACTCAGCCACATCCATTCCTTTATGTATTATCTATGGCTGCTGTTGCACAACAATGGCAAAGTTGAATAGCTGCTTCAGAGACCATACAGCTCAGGCTGTGATGACACCAGTGTAGAAGATGATGAGCCACAAAGGGGTTCTAAGCAGAGAGAGGCTAGAGATGACACACTATGTGTAATAGGGTGATCATACCGACATAGCCTTTGGGCTTGTTGTGAAATGGAGAAAACTTGTTTTGTTTAAATGCTACAGAAGCATAATGGAAGACCTTCTTGAACCAGATACTGTATTTTCTGAGCAAAGGACTCTAATGAGCTCTTCTCCATACCTGTGACAAGTGACAGACACAAGTTATATGATCACGGATGCAATTCCACTAACATGGAATCCATCAACCTTGGGGTACTAGTAGTTCTCCAACATGTAGGTTTAGGTCAGGAAACTAAAAGCACTACACCTACTTTTGTTGTTGTTGTTCATAAACCAATTGTTATAAAATCTTAGTAATCATATAAATAGAAATGAAAATAATATATTTATTATTTGTACCCTTGAGCTAGACAAACATTACCACAACAACCCTGGCTGGGCTGACCAACTTCAGGGTTCTCCCTATGAAGACTGGCTTCTGAATATTTGCTTTTTCAAAGAAGCAGAAACAGAGTAAGACAGAGAAAGACAGACTGAGCTCCTTCTCCAGGCACACAAATCAGGTAAGTCACTGCTCCGTCCTTGGAGATCCCTCTACACTGAGAGCCTAGAAATCACTCTAATGGAGCTCCTTCCTTCAAGGAAGAAAGATGTTGTTCCATCACCAACACTCTCGTGTTAGTTTTCCACTGAAGAACTGTCTTTCAGTGATGTGCTGATGTTAGACTCTCATAGGATTATCTCTTCTGAGGCATTGGGCCAGACTATCCCCTGAGGTTCCTGCTGTTACTAGTCCTGGGAAGATACAGATACTGACAAGAGAGACAGGTCCAGGCACAGTCTCAGACTAGGCGAGGATTGGTTTGGTCCATAACCTGAAGTGCAAATATGCTGGTGTGTTTGTGGAGGTCAGGTATGTGGAAGCCAGGCCACCAGACAGGAAAGGAAGTGACCTCAGAAGAGACCCTAGGGAAAGAATGAGCCAGTTGGGAAGAGTTAGAAGTTATAACCTCTCCCCGCCCTCCATGCACATCCCTTCCACTATCTCTGAAACTTCAGAGCAATCCTGTTCCACTACCTAATCCTAGTTGTTTTTCCTGTGCCTCATGTGGAGTAACGAAAGGAAGAACAATGCCAGTGTTCTCTGAGGCCAAGATGGTGGAAAGAATAATACCTATTAGCAAGCACTGTTTCCAGAAGACAGGCCATCCCATCAGCAGTTAGAAGCAAAGAAAGAAGCATTGCGACACAATAGGAAGCTAGGAGCAGAAGAACCCAGGATTCATGTTTCTGAGCATGCAAGTCAACTTGCACCTCTCAGATATATCCAGGGACACTTTGAGAAAAACTGCTTCCCAGGAATCACATCAGTGTGACACAAACTGTCGTAATGTGGGCATGAAGGTAAATGAGGTGTTATTTTGAAGTCAAGGGCAAAACATGCAAAACACTTAGCCCATTTTCCAGCTCATAATAAGTAATAACTTCTCAAACAACAAGACCTCTTGTCATTTTTATTGCTGTATTATCACAATCATTACATCTTGGCTTTCATTTCCCTAGGGTGACTGATGGATAGGTCACTGTGACTTCAGAGCTAGTTCGGGATCCCCAGCCAAGCACTTGACAAGTATTTGTGGAGAGGGAACGTTCCAGGTTGTGCTTTAAGGACTGTAGGGATTTGACTTGGTAGAAAAAAGCAGGAGATCTTCAAAATCTGGGTCAAGGCTGCCAGAAGTGGGGCTGTCTTGCGGGAAGCTTGGCAACAGCCACTGCATGCAAAGACTCTGGGGAGCTGGGACTCAGGAGAGAGGGAAGAGAAGCAGGAAGTTTATACAAGGTGATTTTGTAGAAGATCAAACCTGACATATTTGTAGGACCTGTATAAAAAATGCAAAACAGCCATCTCTTTTAAGAACCATCTTTGAAACTGCAATAAATTCTCCCTGACAGAAACTCAGTCAAGTTCAGCATGTAATCTCCTGCTGTCAAGAAGAGTAATGCCAAGAGGTATATGTTCCTCTACCCTAAAAAAAAAAAAATAATAATAATAATAATAATAATAATAAATAAATCAGAGGTTGCTGGCCTGGGAAGATGGAAGTTAACTTGCCAAAGCTGCTTTTCAAGGCTCTGCTTGTTCACCTTGTGGAATCTCCTTTTCATTTGTCTTGTGAAAAATGAATCCCTTTAGGGAGAGCCTTTTTGACCAGTTCTTTCTAGCACCACATCTCCCACAAAGTAGGAGTGAGAGGATCTGGAATTACATACACTGGGGCTTCAATGCTGACTTCACCAGTTATTATTAGCTATGTGGTCTTCAGCAAGTTGCTTTCCAAATCCAAGCTTCTATCACCTCACCTGGAAAGGAGTCAGAGTAGTACCCACCTTGCAAGTCTTGTTGTGAGGAACAAGTGAAATAAGGCATATTAAGGGCTTACACTACAAGTTGGCATTCAGTACATGCTCAGTAAGTATGAGCTACTATTGCCATCATCATCACCATCATCATCTTCTTCTTCATTGTTATTCTCTGTCATCTCCAGGTATATCACTTTTTTCTCCGGTGTGTCTTCCAACTTCAATGGCAGAGTCTTAAGGAGATCAAAGTCATGTTTTGTGGAGAGTTAATCTGAGATGGAGAAACCAAATGGGCTTTCATCAGCTTTTCCCCCTCTGCTATTTTATCCTGAGCAGTTCTGGTGTGTGTGTGTGTGTGTGTGTGTGTGTGTGTTGTCCCCTTCTCATTTTATTTTTAAAAGTCTATTCTAATTCAACAAATATCCATGGAGAGCTACTATGGACAAAAATATCCCAAGTATGTACCATTTTTTTTTAAAGAAGGTGAGAGAAAAGGAGAGAGGAGGGAAGGAGAGAGAGAGACTCTCAAGCAATCTCCATACCTGGTGCAGAGCCAGACAAAGGGCTCGATCTCACAACACTGAGATCATGACCTGAGCAAAAATCAAAAGTTGGGCTCTAAACTGACTGACCCAGATATCCCCCCAAATATCTACCAATTTTAAAGATAAATTAATCTTTCTAGTCTGCTTTCTTCTTCCATCAGCTGCTCATTTATCTGGTGATCTTCACAGCTAAACTCCACGTGTATATATACACGTGTGTGTATATATACATGTGTGTGTATATATATACACACACACACATATATACACACACATATATATGTACATATATATGTACTCTTTCAATTGCAGTCATCTCTTATCCCTGCTCCCTTTCTTTAGCCTTGTGATCAGACTTGTTTTCCCACCGTCACTGAGACAAGCACTCATCAAACCCAGCAGCGACATCTGTGTTCCTAAATTCACTGGCCATATTTCCCTCCTGTGGCACCTGGCTTCACAGGAGCATTCAATGGAGTTGACCCTCCCTTGGTGTAAAACACCAGTTTCTTCTGGGGTCCACGTGCTCCAGTTCTTCCTACCATGGAATTAACTGTGTCTTTTCGGTGTTCTTTGCTGTTTTCATCCCAGTCGCTTTAAATGCTCCAAGGCATTTCCAAAGCCTCTTCCCTTCTCTATCTATACTATCCCTAAATGAGCTCATCTGGTCCAATGACTGTAAACCACATCTATACAACTTTGAACTCCAAATTTTATCTAAATATTTAACTTCTCCTCTTGATACACACATTAACTCCTATTAAATGTCATCTCTTCTTGAATATATGTTATTCTTTAGTATGCCAAAGGAGAAATTTAACCATGTCACACCCTTATTTAAAATCCACCAAAGGTCTTCAAGATTTGGCCCCAACTCATTCTCCAAGCCTCATCTCTCAACATATTCAGAACCTTCTTACCCCTAATAGTCACCCTATGCTTTATGACTAATGGAGTACCTCCAAAAGATCGAGCTATTTTAAATTTCCTGAACATTTTTCTCATGTGTTTCCCTTTTTCTAGTATATGGTTTCTCCCCCTTCTTTATCAATATCTTACTGATTAATAAAGACACAACTTAGGCAATATTTGGTCATCTAGCCAGCCTCAAATGCCCCTCTTTCAACTCCCATGGTTTCATGTATACTTAACCTGTATTGTAGTTTCTCTTTACCTATCAATCTTACTTAGCTTAGGCTGATATAACTGATACCACAAACCCAGCACCTTAAATAACAAACTTACTTCTCACAGTTCCGGAGGCTGGAAGTTCAAGATCAAGGTGCCAGCCAATCCAGTGTCTCATGAGAACCCTCTTTTTGGTTAGCAGTCAGTCATGACCTTGCTGTGTCCTCACATGACTGAGAGAGAGAAGAGAAGCAAACTCTTTCATATTTCTTCTTATCAGAGTGGTAATTCCATCAGGAAGAGCTCTACCCTCACAATCCAATTATACCCCAAAGGCCTCATCTCCAAATACCATCACATTGGGAATTAGGATTTCAAAATATGAATGGAAGGGAAGAAGGACACAAATATTCAGTCCACAGTACTATATCTTTCCCTCTCCAGGATCTAGCACCTAAAGAATAAGGTCTGTATCCTTCAAACACATAGTCCCAGCACCTGGCATAGTGTCTTGCAAACAACAGCATCTGTATCAGCAGCAACAGTTGTCATTTACTAACAGCATAATATGTATCAGGCATTGAACTAAGTATTCAGAGGAATTCTACTGTTGGGGAGAAAGTTTCTTCATCATTCTTGCTATTTCCTTCCATATGGAGAGAACTACTAGGATAGTACTTCTATCCTTCCCTTCCCAGGGAAAACAGAATGATTTTTCTGATTGGAGAGTTTAGAAGGAAAATTTTGGCATTTGTAGTTTAGCTCCATCTTCTTTGGTTTCTTGTAAGAGAGCATTTGCAATGAGCGGAAATGAGCATTTATTTGCCTCTCCATGCAAAAAAACACCCCTGTGACTGGAGAAATCGGTCTTCCTCATCCTGGAGGGTCATTCTATGAACCTATTTTTTCTTGATTTTCCAATATCATTTTTGTCAGGTTTTTTAAGTCATATATTGGCCTCTGTCTAATAACTCATAATTATTTCTTATTTGGTTTAGAGTCCAGCTAGGGGAAGTGGAGGTTATTTATTGGGGACTCGCTCAAAGATTCCAACAGCTCTGATGTCTTCCATATTATTATGCCACAAACAGGTTCTCAATAAACGTTGGTTGAACTCAGAGAAAGTGTCTAATATATGGACGAGTCAAGATAGGATAGATTATGTCTTGGCATCAGATTAACTATGAAGTCACACATACACTAGTTCATTTCTTGCTCATGGCACATGTCTGATACAGCTTAGTGGGAGATTTTTTTTCCCAGAGACTTTCAAGAACCCAATCTTATGGAATCACCATCATGTTATGATTATGATATCTTAGTATGTGACTTCAGGACCTCTTGACAACAACAACAAAAAGAAGTGTTTGGACACTGCTTCTACCTAGAAGTGACATTTTCATTCACAACCAAGTCATGTGGCTATGTTCTAACTACAAGGAAGACTCAGAAGTGTAGCAGAGCACACAGGATATGTAACAAGGCTAACTGTGCCACGGGGTACTTGAATGTCATGGAGCCCAATGTTTGGAGAGATGGAACTCTCAACTGGACTTGACAGTGAATGGAACTGAACCTTGTGTGCAATGAGGCTGACAGGCAGATCAGAAATGATACATAGAAATGGTCAGGCAGGTGGAACTGGAGGCTGCCCTACTCGCTTCTCAAACCAAAATCTTGGCTTCCTTATTTATAAAATGGAGAAAATATTTACTACTTCATAGGAGGCTATGAAGATAAAACCAGAAAAAATAGAGTGCCAAGCACAGTGCCCCCAAATTACTCCTCAGAAAGAAAGCTCGATTTTCAAGGGTTTACAAGGTCTCTCCTCTTATAGGAGTCCTTCTCATTACTTTATCTGGAACAAAGCAGAACTATTTGTCAAGATACATTAACGTGTCATGTACTCAATTAATGCTCATTTTAATAATGATGGAGATCACCTGAAAGCACTGGATTTTTAAAAGGAAGAAAAGGAATTTAACAGATTTAGTCATTATTTCCGGGGAGGAGGTATGATTTTCCAGATGGAAGCACAAGTCAAACAATTCCATTAAAGATGACTTTAAAAATACATTTCAATAAGAATAAAAACCAGTGCATGCTATAACATGGATGAATCTTGAAGACATAACCTAAATGAATGAAGCTAGTCACAAAGAAGCACATTGTATAATTACATGTATATGAAATATCCAAAATAGATGAATCCAGAGGGAGAAAGCAGACTGTTGCTTGTCTAGGGCTTGGGGCTTGGGGAGGGTTGTAAATTGACAGCTACTGGGTATGGAGCTTCCCTTTGGGATGAGGAAAATGTGCTAATGCTGACTGTGATCACAGTTTCACAACCCTGTAAATATACTAAAACCATTGAATGGTGAATTTTAAATGGATGAATTGTATAGTATGTGAGCTGTATCTCAATAAAGTTGTTATAAAAAATCTTCATAAGTAGTTACCATGTAAATATCATACAAGATGAATTAAAGGAATCTATGCAAATAAGTATTCTTTGCTTAGAATAAAATTTACAATGACAGTATTATGGATCCAAAAACCTTTGAGTCCCCAGTAACTGAGATAGGAATGAAGTCAAAGTGTTCTGGACATCTTTCTTAGATGACTCCCAAAGTGGATTTATACATGACCAAAAACCAACCTTAAAGAAGTGTGTGGAGAGTTGAATAGAGTTTTTTCATGAAATGTGATAGTAAAAAAAAAAAAATTCGCCAACATATCATTTTATATGATATTGCTTATATTAGCTAATATTATAACATATAATGTATTATATATATACACATATATAATGTACACACTCACACATAATATTGTTACTAAATTAATAACATTGTAGTTAGACATTTGGCCATCTCATCAACATCCTTAACATTTATTTAATCAGATTGGCTACATAATTGAGGGGATCTCCATATTAGAAAAATGGAGTTTCAAGCAAGGATCCTGAAGTTCCATAGAATGAGGGAGCATTCTTACTGTACTGGAGAATCTTGCCAGTTTTGTCGGTTGCACAGTTCTTCACATCATGAGATTTAGGCACACCCAAGTTCAAGCCTGACTAGAAGGCACAGACTCCCGAGACCAGTGAATGACATAAGTAGGCACAATTAAAGCCAGCTGTGAAGAGTATTATAGAATTACACATATTAATATTGCTCCAAAGTTATTCAATACTCAATGTTGGAATTGTTCAAATGAGGACTGAATGATCAAACATCTGCAAGTAATTCTGTCAGTTGTCCTGTGTTTTTAAACTGCAGATTGCAACATCTTAGTGAGATATGAAATCAACTTAGTGGGTACCCAACCAGCCCTGACTTATTTTGTGTCATATATTTTATATCATCTATAACTGATCAGAATATAATAGAAGAAATTAAAATAAAATTGAATCATTGATATATACTACATGTGGTAGGGTAAGTATCATTTCTTGTAAACTTTTCAGAAATGTATGTGCACCAATATGCACATGCTTGGTTGCTGTGTAAGAGTCATTTCTTACACGATTTGTAGCTTAAAAATCTCTGAGATACACTGTGGTAGAAATTCCTGCACTGGGTGGGAAGCTGGATATGATAGTCCCTACGGTTCCATCTAACTCTTGATGGATTATTTCGAAATTCTCAGCACCAAGAGAGAAAATATATCAGGCTCTTCCAAGACCGAGATGTTGGGTCACCCCACATTGCTGAAACACACATGTAAGAAACAAGCCCCCCAACCAAGCAGTAATTGCAAATACATTGTATGACGGTGCTCATCAGCTCCAGTGAGAAGTCACTGGAGAAGCAAAATCCAGAAACTCTTCCATTTTTGTAACAGGAAAATATTTCAGTGGTGTAAGCCACAAAATGAATAAATCTAAGTGGCAAGGCTAATAAAATTTCTAGACAGAGGAGGCTTGTAATCAATAAACTTCTAACCCTTGGTTCCTGCTAGGGGCCCTCATTTGTGTTAATAAAATTCTCAGTAGTAGGTCCCTTACCACGGATCTTATTTTCAACAATGCATTGGTGCCAACTCTGGGACTACAGTGCAGCACTACAATTGAAGGCAGGAGTGTACAATCTGACCACAGAACACTGGAATACCTCTTAAAAATTCCAAAACAAGTTTTAAAAAATGAATTAGGGTTCTTCCCTCTTAAAGGATAGAATGTCACTACTTGGCAAGATGCTCTGTGAGCATATGTTATTATAAACATATTTAACTTTTTTGGAGTAAAGCAACTGAAGCTGAAACAATCCGGTTAAATCATTAACTCTGCAACCGTTCGACTAACAAAAGCAATAGTCCAATTTCAAAATAAGTTAATATTTGTTGAGCACAAACTATGTAACAGGCCTTCGTGGTAAGTGCCATGGATTGCCTGAAAAGTCTATCGGACATAGTTTCTGCTGTGTGAGTCTCAAGGACATACAGTTTAATACCTGGAAATGGGATATTCCCAAATAACAAAAACAGAAGGCAGGCCATGGTAAGTATTAATCTTTCCTGGGTCAAAAAGCTTTTCAGATGCAACAAAAGCCATAGACTCCTTTACCAGAAAATGCACATATATGCACCTGCACACATACACACATGCTGATGTGTTTGCTTGCAATTTGTTTCTGTGTGTGGGCTGGCAGTTATGAACACTTCGTTTAAGAGCAGTCCAATGAAAATCCTTCAGAAGAGTAAAGAATAAATTCACAACAGATGTTCTCTTATCTGACCTCCTCCTCACCAATTTACTGGCTTAACTGTTGTTATTTCCTTTTTATTTCTTTTAAGATTTTATTTATTTGACAGAGAGAGAGAGAAAGCACAAGCAGAGGGAGCAGCAGGCAGAAGGAGACGGAGAAGCAGGCCCTGCTGAGCAAGGAAGCCAACATGGGGCTTGATCCCAGGACCCTAGGATCATAACCTGAACCGAAGGCAGACAATTAACTGACTGAGCTACCCAGTTGTACCTCTTTCCTTTTTAAAAGATACTAACTAATGCTAAAGTATGCTAACTATTCTCCTTCTATATAGGCTACTCTCCATATGTATTTCTGTTTCTGTCATTCAGGGCTACAAAGGATCGGGGGTGTTTGCTCCTGTTCAGGCTGTCATAACAAAATACCACCAACCAAGTGATTAAAGAGAGACATTTATTTTCTCATAGTTCTGAGGTTCAAAGTCCAACATCAAATTCCTCAACCATTCAGTTTCTGATGAGGTCTCTCCTCCTGGCTTGTAGGCGGCCACCGGCTTGCCCTGTACCCACCTGACCTTGTCTTTGTGAGCATGAAGATGGCAAGATGGAGAGCTCTGTGATGTGTCTTCTTACAAAGACATTAGTCCTATCAGATCAAGGCCCCACCTCTATGACCTCATTTAACTACTTTCTTAGAGGACCATCTTCAAATAAAGCCACACTGGGGGGCCAGGGCTTCAACATATGAATTTAGGGGTGAAGGAATACAAACATTCAGTCCACAACAGCTCCCAAACCTGATTTACACTAGAAAATATATAATTTGCTTAGTAGAGTATAAATCAAGGTGAACCAAGCACCAGCTCTGTGGTAGGCAGAATGATAGCTCCCCAAAGATGTGCCCACCATAATCCCCACAGCCTATGAAAATGTTAGGTTACATGACAAGAGAGAATTAAATTTGTGGATGGAATTAAGTTGCTGATCAATTTGGCTTTAAAATGCAGGGATCATCCTTCATTATACAATAGATGTGATGTAATCACAGGAGTCCTTAAGAGTAGAAGAGGCTGTCAGATATTAGAGACCCAGAGAGATGGTGGCATGAGAAAGAACTGACCTGACTTTCCTTTAAAGATGGAGGAGAGGGGGGACATAAACTGAGGAAAGTTGATGGCAAAGAAATATAATCTCTCTTAGACCCTCCAGGAAGTAAACCAGCCCTGCCTTGATTTTATCCAAGTGAGAGCAGTGTAGGACTTGAACTACAGAACTACAACATAATAAATTTGTGTCATTTTAAATCATTAACTTTGTGGTAATTTGTTATACCAACAATAGAAAATAGAAAAAACGGAAATAGAAACAAGCCCCAAGATTTTTTTTTTCTTAAGAACTGGGGTAATGTTCTGGAAAGACTTGATAGCACTTGCTGTCATACCAGGCACAAGATGGACCCATTGGAAAACACTGGTGGAAAGAATACGAGGTAGGAGCAATATTTGATGACTGGATGGCTGCACACACTTAAAAATTCTGGGAAGACGCTTGGCCAAGGATTCAAGAAACATGTTAACTCCCAATCCTAATATAATAAAAATTGATGAAAACTACATACAAAGAGAAAATATCAAAAGGTGGATTTAAAATATGTATTGTTTTCAGTTGACTCTCACCAGAAACAACAGAAGCCGAAAATAGAGGTCTTCAAGGTGCTGGAGAAAACTCGGACTCCTATACCTAGGGAAAGTATCCTTCAAAAACAAAGATAAAGTAAAATCACAGACAAAAATGAAGGGAAGTTGTCACCAACAGACAAAAACAAAACTAAACTAAAAAAGCAAGCAAACAAACAAACAAACAAAAAAACAAAGAGAAAGAAAATGGTCCTAGATAGAAGCTCAGAGATAATATGGAAAGAAAAATAATTAGCATGTGCAAACCTAAATGAATATTGACTACATTAACTAAAAATGCTTATGTGGTTTGAGCTATAGAGAAAATTTAAATAACTGATAACAGACACATCAAGAAAAGGTAAACACAATTAAAGAGCTCCATCGTCCTTGCATGTACTGGGACATGATAAAAACAATAACTTGTATTGGACTTCGGTAGATGATGAAAACATATCATAGAGCTTAGAGTGACCAATAAAAGAATACATCAGTAGCTTATTGCATTTTTAGCAAGACTGTTTTATGGTTTGTTTTAACATATACATATTATAACAATTATAATATGTAAATTATAACACAGGAAGTAAATTAGAATAACATTCTTGGTGGTTCTTGATGCTATACTAAGTGGAACCGATTCTCTAATTTTCCTTTCTGTATTTTCATTGTTAGTGTATAAGAAAGCAACTGATTTCTGTGCATTGATTTTGTATCCTGCCACAGTACTGAATTGCTGTATGAGTTCTAGTAGTTTGGGGGTGGAGTCTTTTGGGTTTTCCATATAAAGTATCATGTGATCTGCAAAGAAAGAGAGTTTTACTTCTTCTTTGCCATTTGAATACCTTTTACTTCTTTTTGTTGTCTGATTGCTGTTGCTACGACCTCTAGTACTATGTTGAACAACAGTGGCGAGAGTGGGCATCCTTGTCGTGTTCCTGATCTCAAAGGGAAGGCTGTTAGCAATTCCCCTTAACATTCTATTAAGAAGGGAAGATTAGGATTTTTAAAAATCAATAAAAAAGAGGAAAAAATTAGTGAAAAAAGTATTTAGAAAGAAAGGGTAGGCTCCAAAGAGACAAGAAAGAATATTACAGAGGGATGGGAATACTCTGTATTACTCTGGAGTGCAATAGTCTCAGTACATACTTAGTGATATGCATTTGTCAAAACTCATTCAACTATCCACATAAAGAGTGAGGTTTTATTGTATGAAGTTACACCTCAATAAATTGGATTTTAATAGCTGTTATGATCCAGTGGACTTTAAGGCAAGAAATGTTCCCAAAGCAGAAGTGAGGTATTTCATGAGATTAAAGTTTTATTTCACCAAGAAGATGTAGTATTGGTAAGCAACATGTAGCTAATAATATGGCCTCAAGACATCTAAAGCAGTAATAATGAAGAGAGTTATACAGAATAATATGCAAACCCACAATCAAAAGGGAAGACATTAATACAGCTCTCTCAGTAATTGATAGAACAAGGAGGCAGAAACAGTACAAATATAAAAGATTTGTCATCATGGTGAGCACATTCAACCTAATTTTCTTACATAGAGCACTGCTTCTAACAACTAGATGTGTACACATGTGGAGTATTTAGTAAAATTTAAAAGAAAGCAAGTCTAAAATTTTTCAAAGATTGAAATCATACAAAATATATTCTGACCTAGCGGAATTAAGTTGGGAATTTACAGTTAAAAAGATAGCTGGAAATTAACCTAATATTTGAAAATTTTAAAATGTTCTTCTGAACAACTTGTAAGTAAAAGAAGAAATCAAAATAAAAATTCTAAATATATTCAAGTGAATGATAATAAAAATATATTGACATTTCTAGAATGGAGAGAAGTTGTGCTTAGAAGTAATTTATGGTCTATTAGAAAAAGATAACAGGTTAAAAATCAATGATCTCAGCATCAACCTCAAGAAGTTCTTTTTTTAAAAAGTCAATTAAATCAAAAGAAGGGGAAAACAGGAGAGGAGTCAAGATGGCGGAGAAGTAGCAAGCTGAGACTGCTTCAGCTAGCCGGAGATCAGCTAGATAGCTTATCTAAAGATTGCAAACACCTGAAAATCCATCGGCAGACCGAAGAGAAGAAGAACAGCAATTCTGGAAACAGAAAAACAACCACTTTCTGAAAGGTAGGACCGGCGGAGAAGTGAATCCAAAGCGACGGGAAGATAGACCCCGGGGGGAGGGGCCGGCTCCCGGCAAGCGGCGGAGCAACCGCGCACAAAATCAGGACTTTTAAAAGTCTGTTCTGCTGAGGGACATCACTCCAGAGGCTACCCGGGGCAAAGCCCACACGGGGTCAGCGTGGCCTCAGGTCCCGCAGGGTCACAGAAGGATCGGGGGTGTCTGAGTGTCGCAGAGCTTGCGGGTATTGGAACGGGAAAGCCGGCTACAGAAACAGAGCCGACAGTAAGCTCACAGCTCGGTGTTACCTTGAACCAATCGCAGGCTCGGTGAGCTCGGAGCGCGGCCGGAGGTCAGGCAGACGGGAGTGACTGGGCGCTGTTCTCTGAGGGCGCACTGAGGAGTGCGGCCCTGGGCTCTCGGCTCCTCCGGGCTGGAGACCAGGAGGCCGCCATTTGTGTTCCCGTCCTCCGGAACTCTACGGAAATCGCTCAGGGAACAAAAGCTCCTGAAAGCAAACCCGAGCGGATTACTCACCCCGGCCCCAGGTAAGGGAGGTGTAATTCCGCCTGGGGCAAAGACACTTGAGAATCACTACAACAGGCCCCTCCCCCAGAAGATCAACAAGAAATCCAGCCCAGACCAAGTTCACCTACCAAGGAGTGCGGTTTCAATACCAAGGAGAGCAGCAGCTTTTTTCCTGTGATTTTTTTTTTAGTCTTGCAGTTAATTTAATTTTTTCTTTTTCATTTTTTTTTTTTTCCTTCTCGCCTTCGGGTAAAAATTTTTTTTTTTTTAACTGTTACCTTTTTCTTTTTTAACGATTTTTTACTAGTTTATCTAATATATATATTTTTACTTTTTTACATTTTTCTCAGGTGTTTTCTTTTTTAAAAAAAATTTTTTTTCTTTTTTTTTTTTTTCTTTCTTTCTTTTTGAACCTCTTTTTATCCCCTTTCTCCCCACTCACGATTTTGGATCTCTTCTAATTTAGTTAAAGCATATTTTCCTGGGGTTGTTGCCACCCTTTTAGTATTTTACTTGCCCCTTCATTTACTCTTATCTGGCCAAAATGACAAGACGTAAAAATTCAACGCAAAAAAAAGAACAAGAGGCAGTACCGAAGGCTAGAGACCTAATCAATACAGACATCGGTAATATGTCAGATCTAGAGTTCAGAATGACAATTCTCAAGGTTCTAGCCGGGCTCGAAAAAGGCATGGAAGATATTAGAGAAACCCTCTCGAGAGATATAAAAGCCCTTTCTGGAGAAATAAAAGAACTAAAATCTAACCAAGTTGAAATCAAAAAAGCTATTAATGAGGTGCAATCAAAAATGGAGGCTCTAACTGCTAGGATAAATGAGGCAGAAGAAAGAATTAGTGATATAGAAGACCAAATGACAGAGAATAAAGAAGCTGAGCAAAAGAGGGACAAACAGCTACTGGACCACGAGGGGAGAATTCGAGAATTAAGTGACACCATAAGACGAAACAACATTAGAATAATTGGGATTCCAGAAGAAGAAGAAAGAGAGAGGGGAGCAGAAGGTATACTGGAGAGAATTATTGGGGAGAATTTCCCCAATATGGCAAAGGGAATGAGCATCAAAATTCAGGAGGTTCAGAGAACGCCCCTCAAAATCAATAAGAATAGGCCCACACCCCGTCACCTAATAGTAAAATTTACAAGTCTCAGTGACAAAGAGAAAATCCTGAAAGCAGCCCGGGAAAAGAAGTCTGTGACATACAATGGTAAAAATATTAGATTGGCAGCTGACTTATCCACAGAGACCTGGCAGGCCAGAAAGAGCTGGCATGATATTTTTAGAGCACTAAATGAGAAAAACATGCAGCCCAGAATACTATATCCAGCTAGGCTATCATTGAAAATAGAAGGAGAGATTAAAAGCTTCCAGGACAAACAACAACTGAAAGAATTTGCAAATACCAAACCAGCTCTACAGGAAATATTGAAAGGGGTCCTCTAAGCAAAGAGAGAGCCTACAAGTGGTAGATCAGAAAGGAACAGAGACCATATACAATAACAGTCACCTTACAGGCAATACAATGGCACTAAATTCATATCTCTCAATAGTTACCCTGAATGTGAATGGGCTAAATGCCCCTGTCAAAAGACACAGGGTATCAGAATGGATAAAAAAACAAAACCCATCTATATGTTGCCTCCAAGAAACTCATTTTAAGCCCGAAGACACCTCCAGATTTAAAGTGAGGGGGTGGAAAAGAATTTACCATGCTAATGGACATCAGAAGAAAGCAGGAGTGGCAATCCTTATATCAGATCAATTAGATTTTAAGCCAAAGACTATAATAAGAGATGAGGAAGGACACTATATCATACTCAAAGGGTCTGTCCAACAAGAAGATTTAACAATTTTAAATATCTATGCCCCCAACGTGGGAGCAGCCAACTATATAAACCAATTAATAACAAAATCAAAGAAACACATCAACAACAATACAATAATAGTAGGGGACTTTAACACTCCCCTCACTGAAATGGACAGGTCATCCAAGCAAAAGATCAGCAAGGAAATAAAGGCCTTAAACGACACACTGGACCAGATGGACATCACAGATATATTCAGAACATTTCATCCCAAAGCAACAGAATACACATTCTTCTCTAGTGCACATGGAACATTCTCCAGAATAGATCACATCCTCGGTCCTAAATCAGGACTCAACCGGTATCAAAAGATTAGGATCATTCCCTGCATATTTTCAGACCACAATGCTCTAAAGCTAGAACTCAACCACAAAAGGAAGTTTGGAAAGAACCCAAATACATGGAGACTAAACAGTATCCTTCTAAAGAATGAATGGGTCAACCGGGAAATTAAAGAAGAATTGAAAAAAATCATGGAAACAAATGATAATGAAAATACAACGGTTCAAAATCTGTGGGACACAATAAAGGCAGTCCTGAGAGGAAAATATATAGCGGTACAAGCCTTTCTCAAGAAACAAGAAAGGTCTCAGGTACACAACCTAACCCTACACCTAAAGGAGCTGGAGAAAGAACAAGAAAGAAACCCTAAGCCCAGCAGGAGAAGAGAAATCATAAAGATCAGAGCAGAAATCAATGAAATAGAAACCAAAAAAACAATAGAAAAAATCAACGAAAGTAGGAGCTGGTTCTTTGAAAGAATTAATAAAATTGATAAACCCCTGGCCCGACTTATCAAAAAGAAAAGAGAAAGGACCCAAATAAATAAAATCATAAATGAAAGAGGAGAGATCACAACTAACACCAAAGAAATACAAACTATTATAAGAACATACTATGAGCAACTCTACAGCAATAAATTTAACAATCTGGAAGAAATGGATGCATTCCTAGAAACATATAAACTACCACAACTGAACCAGGAAGAAATAGAAAGCCTGAACAGACCCATAACCAGTAAGGAGATTGAAACAGTCATTAAAAATCTCCAAACAAACAAAAGCCCAGGGCCAGATGGCTTCCCGGGGGAATTCTACCAATCATTTAAAGAAGAACTAATTCCTATTCTCCTGAAACTGTTCCAAAAAATAGAAATGGAAGGAAAACTTCCAAACTCATTTTATGAGGCCAGCATCACCTTGATCCCAAAACCAGACAAGGATCCCACCAAAAAAGAGAGCTATAGACCGATATCCTTGATGAACACAGATGCGAAAATACTCAACAAAATACTAGCCAATAGGATTCAACAGTACATTAAAAAGATTATTCACCACGACCAAGTGGGATTTATTCCAGGGCTGCAAGGTTGGTTCAACATCCGCAAATCAGTCAATGTGATACAACACATCAATAAAAGAAAGAACAAGAACCATATGATACTTTCAATAGATGCTGAAAAAGCATTTGACAAAGTACAGCATCCCTTCCTGATCAAAACTCTTCAAAGTGTAGGGATAGAGGGCACATACCTCAATATCATCAAAGCCATCTATGAAAAACCCACCGCAAATATCATTCTCAATGGAGAAAAACTGAAAGCTTTTCCACTAAGGTCAGGAACACGGCAGGGATGTCCATTATCACCACTGCTATTCAACATAGTACTAGAGGTCCTAGCCTCAGCAATCAGACAACAAAAGGAAATTAAAGGCATCCAAATCGGCAAAGAAGAAGTCAAATTATCACTCTTCGCAGATGATATGATACTATATGTGGAAAACCCAAAAGACTCCACTCCAAAACTGCTAGAACTTATACAGGAATTCAGTAAAGTGTCAGGATATAAAATCAATGCACAGAAATCAGTTGCATTTCTCTACACCAACAGCAAGACAGAAGAAAGAGATATTAAGGAGTCAATCCCATTTACAATTGCATCCAAAACCATAAGATACCTAGGAATAAACCTAACCAAAGAGACACAGAATCTATACTCAGAAAACTATAAAGTACTCATGAAAGAAATTGAGGAAGACACAAAGAAATGGAAAAATGTTCCATGCTCCTGGATTGGAAGAATAAATATTGTGAAAATGTCTATGCTACCTAAAGCAATCTTCACATTTAATGCAATTCCTATCAAAGTACCATCCATCTTTTTCAAAGAAATGGAACAAATAATGCTAAAATTTATATGGAACCAGAAAAGACCTCGAATAGCCAAAGGGATATTGAAAAAGAAAGCCAACGTTGGTGGCATCACAATTCCGGACTTCAAGCTCTATTACAAAGCTGTCATCATCAAGACAGCATGGTACTGGCACAAAAACAGACACATAGATCAATGGAACAGAATAGAGAGCCCAGAAATAGACCCTCAAATCTATGGTCAACTCATCTTCGACAAAGCAGGAAAGAATGTCCAATGGAAAAAAGACAGCCTCTTCAATAAATGGTGCTGGGAAAACTGGACAGCCACATGTAGAAAAATGAATTTGGACCATTTCCTTACACCACACACAAAAATAGACTCAAAATGGATGAAGGACCTCAATGTGCGAAAGGAATCCATCAAAATCCTTGAGGAGAACACAGGCAGCAACCTCTTCGACCTCTGCCGCAGCAACATCTTCCTAGGAACAACGCAAAAGGCAAGGGAAGCAAGGGCAAAAATGAACTATTGGGATTTCATCAAGATCAAAAGCTTTTGCACAGCAAAGGAAACAGTTAACAAAATCAAAAGACAACTGACAGAATGGGAGAAGATATTTGCAAACGACATATCAGATAAAGGACTAGTGTCCAGAATCTATAAAGAACTTAGCAAACTCAACACCCAAAGAACAAATAATCCAATCAAGAAATGGGCAGAGGACATGAACAGACATTTCTGCAAAGAAGACATCCAGATGGCCAACAGACACATGAAAAAGTGCTCCATATCACTGGGCATCAGGGAAATACAAATCAAAACCACAATGAGATATCACCTCACACCAGTCAGAATGGCTAAAATCAACAAGTCAGGTAATGACAGATGCTGGCGAGGATGTGGAGAAAGGGGAACCCTCCTACACTGTTGGTGGGAATGCAAGCTGGTGGAGCCACTCTGGAAAACAGCATGGAGGTTCCTCAGAATGTTGAAAATAGAACTGCCCTATGACCCAGCAATTGCACTATTGGGTATTTACCCTAAAGATACAAATGTAGTGATCCAAAGGGGCACATGCACCCGAATGTTTATAGCAGCAATGTCCACAATAGCCAAACTATGGAAAGAACCTAGATGTCCATCGACAGATGAATGGATCAAGAAGATGTGGTATATATACACAATGGAATACTATGCAGCCATCAAAAGAAATGAAATCTTGCCATTTGCGACAACATGGATGGAACTAGAGCGTATCATGCTTAGCGAAATAAGTCAAGCAGAGAAAGACAACTATCATATGATCTCCCTGATATGAGGAAGTGGTGATGCAACATGGAGGCTTAAGTGGGTAGGAGAAGAATAAATGAAACAAGATGGGATTGGGAGGGAGACAAACCATAAGTGACTCTTAATCTCACAAAACAAACTGAGGGTTGCTGGGGGGAGGGGGTTTGGGAGAAGGGGGTGGGATTATGGACATTGGGGAGGGTATGTGCTTTGGTGAGTGCTGTGAAGTGTGTAAACCTGGTGATTCACAGACCTGTACCCCTGGGGATAAAAATATATGTTTATAAAAAATAAAAAGTTTAAAAAAAAAAAAAAAAAGAAGGGGAAAACAAAGATAAGAGTGGAAATCAATCAAATAGGAAAACAAGCATACAACAGGAGGAATCAACAATGTCCAAAGACTAATACAACTGATAAAACCCCAGCAAGAAGAAGAAGGTTAAGTAAATAGCATTGTAAATGAAAAGGAGGATAAAAGTAGAAAATTCTGGGGAAAAAGTATAACATCACTGTTTGTCTGGGGTTGAAGGTATGGAATGCTACTGCCCAGCAAGAGGTTCAGGGAAAGGTTTCACATCTTATTTGTTGTCCTACTCTCCTGAATCCAATTAGGCACTTAAAAGTCATTCACCTTGTAGTCTATGAATTAGACCTTAATAATGTCTAATTTAAGGAAAAAGAGTAGCTGTTAGAAAGGAAGGGGAGAGGTGCCATTATTCAAAGATCTGACTGCAAACTGGAGAAACCAGAGGAACTGCACATAGGCTGGGGAATTTATAAATTAATACAGCAAGATTGCTAGATTCATGCTAAACGTAACAGAATTGGTCGTATTTCTAATTACTAACAACAATCAGAAAATGAAATCCAAGAGAAGATACTATTTACATAACATTATCATATATTCCATGTCGTTCCTATCAATAGAGTTTACACAGCCACCGAAAAATATCCACTGAATACTGATATTAGTTTCTAAGTAGAATTATAATGGATTGTTGTAGTCATGGGAGGGAACTGTGTTGACAGCTGAGGAGGAGCTGGGAAAGGTTCACCTCCAGGAATTGGAAGTAAGATGAGGGTGATTAAAACAGATCAATAAGTCATGATATAAGCAGTTTATTTAGAGACATAGGGAGAGATACAAAATAGTGACTTTGTTCTTGAACCATGGGCACACGTAGTTTTGACAAAAGTAATATGGCTTTCAAATGAAAGCATGGACTTTGGAATCAGACAACCTAGAGTCTGCAATCTGTCTCCTGCATTTCTAGCTGTGTAACCTTGGAATCATGTAACATCCCCAAGGCTTCGGTTTTTTTCATCTGTAAAATGAGAATAATAATGCCTACTTCATAGGGTTGTCATGGAGATTAAAGTAGGTGAAAGTACACTCATGGGCAACAAAATGATTAAAACCAAAAGTGATTGTCGCCCCCTCCAAAAAAATTGGTTGTAGCCAATTCTTCTTTCCAAGAGGCAGACAGGGAAAAGTGGGGACACAGAGGAACACAGCTTAGATCCTCTAGAGAGCTGCAGAACCCCCTGTTTTGAGAACGGGATGGGACGCGAGCCTTTTCATTCAAATCCCCAACGACAACCTATCTCTGCCGACATATGGGTTCAAAACAAGAGCTGAGCCAGAAAGAAATACGTTGAATTTTCTTCAAACATCCTATTTGAAGAATCTCCAAAAACCTGCCATTTTTCTCTATTTTCTGAGCCCACCTGGTGAGAGGTGGTGTGGCCTGGGCCCAGGGTCCATCATGTGGCTCATGGATTGGATGTGAACTTCCAGTCAGAACAATATCTCCAGAAATAAAAGAACAGGAGGAAAGGTCAATTTTCTTAGAGGGAATGAAGGGTCAAAGCCAAGAAAGCTGGGTTGAAAAAAGAAATTGGACCTGAGGACAAGAGACACAGGCCCCAGGCTAGAGCCAGGAGCTATGTAATCTCCATCACCTGCTATATTTTCCTGTTTCTATAGATCTGTTTCTCAGCCTGGTATTCTTTATTCTTTCCTTCTCCAAAACCCATCTTACAAATGGATTGGTTCTGTTGTGTTTTCTTTGTTGTTGTTTGTTTGTTTTTTGTTTTTGTTTTTGTTTTGTTTTGTTTTTAGAGAAAGAGAGCCCACAAAGGAAGGGGAGGGGGCAGAGAGAGAGAGAGAGAATCTTAAGTAGTCTCCATCCTCAGAATGGAGCCCAACACAGGACTCAGTCTCATGACCCTGAGATCATGACACCTGAGCAGACATCAAGAGTCAGACACCCAACCAACTGAGCCACCCAGACACACATTTCTGTTCATTCTTAACTGACTTTTTATCCACTGGCTTAGCATTTGCATGCCACATTTTCCCAGTTGCATGTTAATGTGATATCTGTCAGGGAAGTTGAAACAGGCAGAAAATATTCTTGACAGCCCATCTAATATTCTCTTCCAGATTATCTCTGCCTTTTCATTGTCTTTAAACTAGTTTACTACTCTGTGAATCATAGAAAACTGATACTGCAAATTAGTCTTATCCAGAGGAATACAAAAGAATCATGTCCAGAAGAATGCAATTGATTATTGCCCTATGGATCATAACCAGTTTTCATCTGTCAAGCAAATTTATTTCAGCAGCTCTGATTGCCTCACAGTAAATGGTTTAGAATGTTTGTTGATTGAATGAATTACATTGAAGGTTAAAATATAAGCCATATGAACTCACCAATTAAAGCTCATGACTCTTACAGGTGAGATAGGATTGATAGAGTTCCACATACCTTTCAGCTGTAAGGAGCATTGTCCACGATGCCTCCAGGTCCTTCAACCTCCTCTGTCAACCACCCACTACTGCTCTCTACTCTTCAATGTTCTGCGAGAACACTCTCACTTACTGCCTCTTTCTCTCTAGTCTTTGAGAGACCTTGCCTCAATGGGATCTTTGATCTCCCCTGTTGATCAAAGGCAGCAGGCAACCTGGAAGAAAAGCTGCAGGCTTAAAACAGGAATACCTTGCTATAAAATATTACACAATAATTACAGAGATAGAGATACAGAGACAGAGACAGAGGAGGCAGACAGATGTAGAGCTTAGCTAAGATGTGTAAAGGTTAAAAAATCAATTGCAGGGGTATCTGGGTGGCCAATTGATTAAGAGTCTGCCTTCTGCTAAGGTCACGATCCTGGGGTTCTGGGGTTGAGCCCTGCATTGGGCCCCTTGCTCAATGGGGAGTCTGCTTCTCTCTCTCCCTCTGCCCCTCCCCCCCGACTCATGTGCACATGCGCACACTCTCTTTCTCTCTCTCTCACTATCTCAAAAAACAAATAAAATCTTTAAAAAAATCAATTGCTAAACAACATGTTAGTACAATCCATTTTTACTGAAACACATACATGCACACACACAGTGCTATATCCATTAAATAAAATGAGCACAGTATGCTGAACCTCTGAGAGAAGGTTGGGATTATGGGAAAATGTTTTCTTTATAGGCCATGTGTGTCTGTAATGTTTCAATTGTATTTACAATAATCACGTATTACAGTTGTAGTAATAAAAATAAGAACTATAAAGATATAAAAGAAAAGAAGAAAGCAGCTGATTCTACAAAAAGGAGTCCCCAAGATGCAGACCCAGGGCAGTTTTCCCGAGTACATGGTGTAGCAAACATTAGCCTTTATAGTAGAATATTATTCTCAATGAGAACCAAGTGTGAACTGAAATGGGGTCAGTATGTTACCTTCAAACACAAAACAGAGCAAAATTTTCCTCATAATGGCTTTCAAAGCACTCTCCAATAGAAATACACCTGGAGAAAAATAGACAAAGTCCATCAATCAGAAATTTTCACTATTTGATGGATCGTTCCTAACTGACAGGGAACATAACACCGGGCATAATGCATCAGATAAAGTCCTCTTATCACTTATGAATCTTGAATACTTTATAATTTTATATAAATATTAATGTTTAATGAGCTTGCTTTTCAAAGCTTTTGTTAAGCATCTAATGGGTGCCTGGCATTCTACTTTCACGTGCCCACTCTTAAGTGTTGATTACTCTGATTTAATAGGTATTCTTTTTTTTTTTCACTAGATGAGAAAACAAAGGTTCAGACCCGCCACAAGGCCAATGACAAAGGTGACCCTATTACCAGCCACAATGATATCAGGTAAAATGGGAAATGTGTGTGTAAATGAAATAGAATATTCCAGCCAGAAACACCACAGTGAGAGTCAAACACAAATCTCTCTTTGCATGGAGGACTCACCTTGGACAACTGGCCCAGAGTTTCCTGACTGTTTGGATCTGACACTTCCCTATACATTTTAGGAATAGGGTTTCCAGACAAAATTTCAGTGGTCTCTAATGTCCACACATGGACACCCTAGGAAACACTCTGGAATTCTGGGCCTGAGAAATGTCTTAAGTCCCTAGGAGCTCTGAGCTCATTGCCATCCTTATAAACTCATGAAGAGTAAATTTGAGCAGAGATGACCTGCTCCAAAATAGTGAAAATAAGATGCCTCACGGTACTGACTTACCTGAAATAGTCCTCATCTCATATATTCTAGCCATATGACCCTGAAGATTCATACTTCTGGATTTGAAAGATGTGATCAGCACACTATAGTTTAATCTCAATACTGTAATGATGGAGGTGCCTGCCCACTGGTATGTTTTTGTTTTTGTTTTTAACCTTAGAGCTAAACAAACCTCCAGAGCTGTGGAGTGCGGGCTATGTATTTTATACTACCACCAGGGGGCAGCAAAGTGCAAATAACGCCTCTAACGGTCCTGGGCCTGCCTCCAAAGTTGGGCCGGGTTTGGGAGGAGAATGTAGCTCTCATTCCCCTTGCGCTTCTCAGGTTTAAAATAATGGTAATGTAATCATTTTAGTCCTGCTCTGGAAACTGTCAGAACTAATTCATTTCAGATGAAAATATACTGACTATTCACGTCTGCATCCAAATCAGTCTTTTCAGGATTCAGGTTCTGCTCATTGAGGCATTTGCTCATCTAACCTGTTACTCAGAAGCTACTGTCCACCAGGCACTGCCCCAGAACCAGAGCCATCTACTGTGGAAGCAGACCCTGGACATCCTCATCACCTTCTCAGGGTGGCTTTCCCTGCCACATTCCCTTCCTTTTCAGTTTCTCTGAAGCACATTCTCATTTTATCTTATTTTGGTTTGTCTACCCTGCTCTTTACAAGCTGAAATTTCATTTGTTCTGTTTATTGGTGGGTCCCTAACTCTTAGAGAAGTGCCCCCACGTAACAGAGGCTCAAAAACATATGTTGAATGAACCAATATAAAGCTATTGACACACACTGAGCTAGAGATGGCTAAATTCCTCCCTCACAATTTCCATCCCCACCAGCAGTAGGTGAGAGTGAAACCCCAAAGGAATAATATTTGGTATTAGTATTCTGAGGAGCTTGGGCCATCATCTGGGCAGAGAGACTTGAAGTCATCCACAGGAGAGAGACTTGAAGTTAAAGTGGAAGAGAGATTGCCCAAGGCTACATTGGTCTTCAATGGTTGGTTAGGTTCTTGGTGGGGACTCTTTACCCCATCCTGCCCACCTCCTACCTGACATTTTATTCTTCCTTAAACATCACCTGATAAAACAGCAAACTGCCTATGTGAACAACCCGATCTGCAAAATGTTTATTTGATAATTGGAAGAGGCTACATTCGGGCACCTGCTTCCTGGACCCCCAAACCCACACTCTCAAAGGCACCTCTGATCAGCCTCTCTGCATGAGACCCAGTACTTATCTCCTAGTATCTATACTGCACTAGTTCCTTCAGAAATATCCAGTCATTTGTTCCTCAACAATCCTGCCTATGTGTTGTTATTTTTGTTTTGTTTTGCTTTTGTTTTTTGTTTTGTTTTATTAACATGCAATATATTATTTGTTTCAGGGATACAGGTCTGTGAGTCATCAGTCTTACACAATTCACAGCACTCACCATAACACATACCCTCCCCAATGTCCATAACTCAGCCACCCTCTCCCTCCTCCCCTATCCCCAACATATGTGCTATTATTATCCCCTTCTTTCTGATATGAGAATATAATAATGGCATCCTCTGTGCCTACATGACACTTAGCATGGATTTGGGATTACTCTAAAAGTTCCACAGTTTAGCTCATTTAATTCCCTTAACGGCTTTTATTTTAAGTAGTGATGTTGTTCCCTATTAATAGATGTGAACGCTAAGATCCAAGCCACTCTGCTAGGAAATGGCAAAACCGCCCTCTGTTTTACTGCTGTGCTCTGCTTCCTTGCAGGCAGTAGAGGTTCAGGACAGTGGAGTGCACTGGCATCATCTGAATCCACTTCTGTGCATGGGTTGTTTTATTTTGTTTTGTTTTGGTTTTTTTTACAATATTAATCTATAGGTTTGGGTCAGAAAAGCCTTTTGTTAGAAAGCCACAGGTCTGAAACTCAGCAGAAAAGAGGAGGTGGTTATAATGTGAAAGTGGCCGAGGCTACAAATAGTATTTCCTCCCCAGGTCTATTCTCCTCTAATTTGGTGTCATCTGCCAAGATCTTTCTGGGATGCTGCAGCTGCTCATACAAAGCTCTTTAAGAGATTGCATTCGCTGGCCAAGGGATGGGCTAGACTTTCTGTGTCCACCCTTCAATCTGGGCATCCAGATGCTGGCTCTGCCATGGGCCTGGGGGACTCCCCAGAGCTTGGCCACTCCGGTCTAACCTGGAGGGTGAACTGAAGTCACCTCATAGTGACTTGGAAGTGGTGTTTGTGGGAACAGAGCTGCTTTGCTCTGTTATGCTGTCAAACTAATCTGGGCTCCAAGCCCCTTTGAAAGTCATCAAGAGAACACAGTCTAAAACGATGGACAGGAAGCCGATCTTTTTCTGGCTGGAGGTGTTCCTGCTGATGGAACTTTTACATCTGCTATGACATAAATGAGCAGAAAAGGTTTGGCTTCCTGATGCTATCCTTAGTTACTGATCTATCCTCTTTATGTCCAGCTGGAGTTATGACCTCTGGAACTGGAACATACTGACCAATCTCAGAGCCTCTTTGTGGTGGTATGAAACAATGCAGTCAACAAAGGCTTTGGAGTCCAGTGAACCAGGAATGCTCCCCACACACTAGGTGTCTGAGTCTGGGCAAGTAATTTTGCCTCTATGAACTTCAGCATCCTCTCTGTACAATGGGGATCACAGCAATACCATTTCCATGGGGCTGTTGTCAGTACCTGGAGCGTAAGGCATGCTCTGTAAATGGTCTCATGGGGTTAGAAGGCAACAAAGGAGCAGGTCTGAGCTGGCTCCACCTCCTGCTAGCTAGGGAGCATCAGACACATCACTTCCCCACTCATGGACTTGAATTTAAGCTGTGTGAAGGAGGACACTGAAACACCATCCTCTCTTGGGGCTCTGAGCACTTTGCAGTGGTACTTCCCACAGATGACCACTTCATCCCCTACAGTCTGAACTGTTTTTCTAGAGCTCCCAGGGGACCATGCCAATCTCCAGAAGGAAGACAGTATTTATTGAACATCTATTAAGTACCAGCCTCTGATTCAGACACTGTTCCTTCATTCTTCTGCTTGAACCTGCCTGATGTGGACACAAATATCACAAGTTCACAAAAGAGCAAACAGGCTTAGACAATTTACACGATCTTCCCAAAGTCACACTAATAGGGAGTGGAACAATCTATACTTCTACTCATGTCCACCTGTGTCCAAAGGCCCACAGCCCCTAGATGATCTCAAGACATTGGAAAAATGAAAGTTCTCCTTCTGTAAAGGTCAGGAACCTTCAGTCTATAAAAAACTGAAAACAAGTACTCTTACTGATCATAGTCACTTTTCCAACTCTACTGTGAACGCCCAAATGGGAAGCCAATAAAAAGCGTATTTCCCAGCCTTTTATGATGGATTAATTTATAAGTTAATTTAGCCATATTGGTCTTGCAAAGTAATAAATCATTAAAAAAAAAAAAACCTCATGGCAAGCAATTCTAAATAGTCTTGGAATTCTCCCCAAATACAACGGGTTTGAGGTTTCCCATGTTTTAGCTATTCACTTGTTGATGTATTTATGTGGGGAGGGGGTTCCCATATTTTGGCAGATCATGCCAGCATTGGCCAGGTCACTATGCAAGGCAAAAGAAAAGACAGTTATCAATCATAGCAAAAAACCACAGAGGACAAAAGAACCAGTTTTTTCCTTGGCTTCTTCTGTATTCTATTTTCAATGATATCTCTTAAAGAAATGACTAAAAGCAATTAAGAAACAACTTAATGTTTCTCTTATTTCACCTGCCCTGGGTAGCATCTGACAGGATGAAGAGAATGGAATCATTGAAATGTGCATGGCTCATCTAGGTTCTTTCCATAGTTTGGCTATTGTGGATGTAACTGCTATAAACATTTGGGTGTCCATCAACAGATGAATGGATAAAAAAAGATGTGGGGTATATATACAATGGAATACTATGCAGCCATCAAAAGAAATGAAATCTTGCCATTTGCAATGACATGGATGGAACTAAAGGGTATTATGATGAGCAAAATAAATCAATCAGAGAAAGACAAGTCTCTATATGAGGAATTTGAGAGGCAGGTCAGGGGATTGTGGGGGGAAGAGAAGGAAAAAAAGAAACAAGATGGGATCAAGAGGGTGACAAACCATAAGAGACTCTTAATTTCACGAAACAAACTGAGGGTTGCTGGGGAGCAGGGTTTAGGGATAGGGTGTCTGGGTTATGGATACTGGAGATGGTATGTGTTATGGTGAACGCTGTGAAATGTGTAAGCCTGAAGACCTATACCCCCAAAACAGATAATACATTATATGTTAAAAATGAGTGAATGAAAGAGAAATGCACATGGTTGTTGGCTAATCAGGCAAAGCCTTTCCTATCTCAAGGTTTGGATGGAATGTAGTTGGCCTGCTGCATGGGACAGAAATTTATCTGTTCTTTCCTAATTGTTAAGTTCCTCTCTTAAAATCCTCCTCCAAGGGAAAACTTTAATTTAGAAAGGTCATAAGTTGGGGCCTCTGCCAAAAACAGCATGGGCTGGGAGAACAGACAATAATTTTGTCACAGTAATAACTGGTCACCAAAGTTGATGGGGATAGCTTGTTTTTCCCCCTTCCTAAGATGTTATTTTTCTATTTGGGTCATTTTAGTTGTAGCAGCATTACTAGATTATTAGACATCAAAACTAATCTCTTTTCTTCAGTGAAAGAAGTTCCCTCAGTCTTGAATACACAGAAAGACACACACACACACACACACACACACCTCATTGGAACAATATTTAAGGGAAATATTTCTGCCTGAACATATACTTCTTGGTAGAATTCTGTTTTAGAATTGGTTAAATTTCTCCTATGAGAAGAACCAACCTAGACACCCAGGAGGCTGGTGTGGAACCTCAAAATCTGGGGCAAGTTGATGTATTGTATTAGTCAAGGGAGACCAGCTGCTGTAATACCCCCCAGATCACAGTGGCTGGACACAACGAAGGTTTACTTCCTGTTCAAGTCACATTCCAATGAAAATTAGTGGGTAGGGACTCCCTGTTCCATTCGAGGAGCATGCTCTTTCATCCAGCGACCCTGCTATTATGTAGTGACTTAGACTCTTTCATTTATAGACTCTAATATCCCTGAGGGCTTCAGAATCTGCCACTGGGGGCGCCTGGGTGGCTCAGTGGGTTAAGCCACTGCCTTCGGCTCGGGTCATGATCTCAGGGTCCTGGGATGGAGTCCCGCATCGGGCTCTCTGCTCAGCAGGGAGCCTGCTTCTTCCTCTCTCTCTCTGCCTGCCTCTCTGCCTGCTTGTGGTCTCTCTCTATCAAATAAATAAATAAAATCTTTAAAAAAAAAAAAAAAAAAAGAATCTGCCACTGGATACCCTGCCCCCAGACAGCAAACAAAAAGAGCAGAGGTGAGTGAGGAAAATTTCAGGAACCAGGCCTTTTAGTAGCCCACATCTCTGGTGCCCACATTCCACTGGTTGGTCCCACCCAGCTGCAAAGAAGTCTGGGAAATGCAGGCTGGCTCTGTGTGTAAGAGGAAACAGGAAATAGAGGTTGACAAACCCATAGCATTCTCCCTATGACCAAATGCATTGAGCAACTACTGTGACAGCCAGAGCAAGTGACAGTTTCTCGGGACAGGTTTATTATGGCTTTTTGTTTTGAGGACATTTAGATATTCTAACTACTTTAATTACTCTGAAAATCATTGCCCTTTCATAGAGGAATTAAGGAAATGTGAGTTTGGGATGAAGTAAAGGTCAGAAAGAAGATGAGGATGAAGGAGAGAGATCCATTGGTCACCCAACTTGGGGATTTTGTTAAGATTTGCTATCTATGTGGCATCTTAAGGGGTCTGTTGGGAATGCCATTTCCTGAAGCAAATGCAAACTTCACAGATGGCAATTATCGAAGGCCGATTTCAGAGAAGCCAAAACCACTTTTTTTTGTTCCAAGGAGAAAATATGGAGCCAGGAACATAAAATTTAGTCAAAAGAGGTTAAGAGCCAGGAAAATATGGACTCAAAATAGGATTGAAGGCAGGGACAGGAGGAGCCAAGAAATTCTGCCATAAACATTTATTTCCTCCATTCTCTGAATGTCCTTTGAAGACTTCCAGTGTGCCAATGTCCATGTTGGAGAATTCCATGGTGAGAAAAACTCAGTCCCTAGCCCCTGGGAATCCAGTATTCACTATTGGTGGATGCTGGCCTCCTGGAGCACGGGTGGGTTTGGCTACCCTAAAGCCCAGCATCACTGAGAGAGGCAAGGCTCCTTCCTGAAGAGATCTGACAAAATGACACCTTTAACAGCTTCCAGGGTGGCTTCACACACCCAAAACCAAAGACCCTCCTCCTGATGCCATTTCCATCCTCCCAAGAAATTCTAAAATCACCCCCCAGCCAGTCCACCCCATGGAAATGCTGAGTCAGGAAATTTTAGAGCTGAAGGAGCCTTATAAATGATTCAGTCTGGCCTTTCTGTTTTTCAGCAGAGGAAAAGAAATCTGTGGCGTGACTGGTGCCCGTGGACTGTATGGAGACAAACCCTTCAGACTCACTGTCACACCCAGATCACACAGTCCGCCCCATCCCCTTGATGTGTGATCTATGTGGCATGGAAATGATTAAAACCATTTCCCCTCTCGAGCATCTATTGAACTCCTACTCATGAGACCCACGCTCTTTCCTGAAGATTGACCTTCCCATCTCTGATGTCTTTTCCTTGAAACGTGTCCCTGTGCTTCACATGGGTTTACCACCATCACGGTTTATTCCCTGTGGCTCTAAGGAATGTGTATGATGTTTCCTCCATTTTAATTTATCAAACAACTACTATATCCATTAGCATCTCCACAAGACAGAGACAGCACACCTGGATGAAGGCATTGAGAAAAGTTTGATAAAGGACAAACCTATTTCCAAAGGCTTGGATGGAGTAAAAGGAGACAATGGTAGAGTGCCTAACCACAGATCGCCACAAAGGGGAGCCATTACCACTTCTACCACCAAAGGGGCAGGGCCAGAGAGGGGTTACCTCCAGGACAGAGCCAAAGACTGAAGCTGTGGCTTGGGTAGAAGAGTTTGACCAACAAACTTGGAGCTAACTGGGAAGGAGCAGAAAAGAGAAAGCAGACATCCCTCTTCTCCTGCCTGCACCTCCCAATGGAGACCCTGATCAGACATCAGAAGTCAAGGAAACCTATGGATGAAGTCAATGAATGTCAGTTTCCCAGCTCCAAAATAGAGTGATGAAGAGTGTGGTGGGTGTGCAGGGGCAAATGTGGGGTACCTAGCCCTCCCCTCATTGCCAGGCACTCCGCTATTAGTGAATGCAGAGTTGCTGAGAAAACGGTCTTGGTCCTTGACTTCACAGAATTTACAGGCAGTCAGGAAGAGAAAATAAACAAGTCTATGCACTAATGACTTTACTAAGTGTACAAAGGGAAGAGTAGACTGCAGTCCCAAAGGTCTTTCTGTGGATTTAACATTGCAGCTGAGTCCAGAATGAGAAGAAGCCAGTCGGGTGTCCAGTGAGAATGTGAACAAAGACCTTTGACACACAACAGCTCCTTAGACATTTGATTCCTTAATTTGAATTTCTATTAAATATGTAGGTGTTATTTCTTAGACGTTGCCTCCAGATGTGCTCAGGTCACATAGAAAGGATAGTGGCCAGGGAGTCAGGAGGCCTGTTTCACCAGCCCTGCCTCTGGCCCACATTGTCCAGAAAATTTGCCCAGATTCCTGGGTCTCTCCTTGCATCCATGTTTTATCTGTAAAATAAAGATGTTGGTTTGTTGGCCTCCAGAGTCCCTTCCAGTCCTAAAATCCAGCGTTGGTCATGGATTTTATTCATCTTCTTAAAGATGCTTTTCGACACTTTTCAGAGTTCTATTTTCTGCTAAGCGAATGCCCAAAAGCAAGTTAAATTTCCTTTAGATCTTCAGATGAATGGCAGTTGAATGAGATCTGTGCTGAACACAAACAGAAATCCGTGCACAATTCCATGGGGATAAAATAATATTCTTTGGTATTAGGCCAAAGGAAAAACACAAAGTCATAAAACTAAGGAGAAAGGCTCTGGTTATGGTCTTTGGTTTTTAGGAAGTATATTTTATAGGATAAGAGAGTATCTAGGTCATCTCTCTGACCACCCTCCCCCCCCTCTAACGCTCAGTTCCCCCTGTGGCAACCCCACACAGCTTACATACTCCAGGGACAAACACTGAGGAAGACCATGATGTCACTGGCCAACTCGGGCTTTACTGAATGTCCCCTTTACATCAACTTGAAATCTGTCCCCAAGATGTTCTCTCATATTCCCCATCATTCTGCCTTGCATCCTATGGAATTGGATGCATTTCAGAAACTCTAAATGCCTTCTTCTATCTTCCTTCCAGATTTCCAAACACTACATTCCGTCATCCTGGAACACAGTTCTCTTCCTCTCAAAAAAAAAAAAAATCCCCAGCTTCTCCCTCCAAAGAGAGATACTTCAGGTCTCAGCTGAAACATCTTTTCCATAGGGCAGCCAGCCTCTCTGCACTCTCTAAATTAGTCAGATTCTTCCTTATCATTCAAGCTGTGTTTTTCAAGCTTGTCATTCAAGCCTTGTTTTATTACCTGTCTCCACACAGGACTCACCGATCAGGAAGAGCCCAGACCATATTTGCCACTTTATATTGGCACCTCGAGCAATGGGGAACATTTGGATCATCTCCTCTGGAATGAGGGATTTTGAGAAGACCTGGATTTTGCTAATAATTTTGGAGTCCCACTTACCAGAGTTAGAACGAGGAACACCTCACTATAGAGATTTCAATAAATGACCTGCCACCCACACACGGTATCTCTGGATGTCTGTCTCTAGTGGGTGAGAACACTTTAAACAGTGACGTGAAAAACAAAGTCTCTGTTCTGGCTGAGTCTGAATTATTTTCTATGTGTCACACATTGTAAACAATGATATATTGGTGAGTCAAAAGAGCAAGTCTCCAACTCATGTCCACGGTGAATCCTATTTCTGTGAGGAAAGGCTTATCCATACACATACATACACAGAGAAGGTCACAGCTTTGATGGATCTATAGTGGTGGGATATAGAAATGTTTAGAATTTCATCATAAAGTCAAAATAGTATAAATCCATCAGAACTTGAAATGGATTCAAAATAAAACTGCCAGGATTCAAAAAATTTTAAATCTAGGTGTCTAGGCAAGTATTCATCTATGTTCATGCCACAGCTGGGGCCCTTTGGCTACTAGTGAGCAATTCTGACCATCCTGGGGTCCACATGGCTGTGTATACTTGCCTTATGTGAGGGACTTTAGGGATCTGTTAGTCTAAATTTACTCTTGTTTTGTTTTTATTTTCATAGCCTCAAGCAGTGTTAACCAAACTTTCATTACGCAGTGACACAGAATGGGAAAACCTGTTTCTAAAACCCAGCAACTTTGGAACTAAATCTTGGACGCAATTAACTGTTATGAGGAAGGCCATCACATTGCCTGAAATAATATGAAGTATTAATTTTAAAGAAACAAATGCATTAAATCAAACAAGAATTCATCAAATTCATCATATAACCAGGAAAGGATAATGAAAAATTTGAGGGAAAAAAAGTCCAGTTATGTGGTTACAGAATGTGCATCACAAAGCTGTCCTTCCACTTACAGGTTGGAGATTCATGTGTTCCAAGAACACATTCCCTTCGACTTTATATTTAATTCCTACAAAAGAATCAACGTCATAGTTTGCTTTTTTTGGAATCAGGTGAGTTCTTTCAGAATCCACCCCTCAAATCAAATGGAATTATACAGATAAAATTTGGAGTATACATTAGAATATTATGAATTATTATGAATATGATGGGTTGAATATTTGGGTTGAAATGATAAGTGGTTTGTATTTTCTTTATATTTATATTTTTTCTTAGTTTTTAAAAATTAATATTCATTGACTGTAAGAAAATAAAGGGAGTGTTGCATAATCTGTTTTTAAGAAAGAACTAATGCCAGAAGCAGTAGACCATTGAAGCCAGCAGCATCTGCACCGACTGGAATATTCACTTCATGCCAATGTGTCATGGCTTGACACAGCACAGATGTGCCCCAGCACCTTCCTGTTGGAGAGAATCTCATCACTACCAAGAGTAGTTGGCTCCTGAGAATACATGTTTTGATTACGTACATCATGGAATGGGGACAGGAAAAGGAGAGAGGATGGCAGAAAAAGATAACCACTCCCCAATGTCTTTAGGCTGTTTTGAAGCCTAAGAAACTATGAACTGGTGTGAGTCTTAAGTCCCAGAATGTTTGAGAAGACATTTGTATTACTTCATCAAAAAGAGAGGTTCCCTTTCTAAGTTTTTATTTCTTTGTTTTGTCTGAGACAAATCTATAACTAAAGCGTCTACTTCAATGTCAATCTCTAAGGCTGGGTCTGAATTATCCTCTTGTCTGACTTTTTAACAGATATCCCTAGACAGCCCTCCCATCTGTGAGACCCAATAGAACCAACTGCAAGAACATGTCTAGTTCTGGAAAGGAATATGGGCCTCTAGGGACTTTCTGGGAATGAAGAAGAAAGAAGGAGGAAAAACAAACCCTTTAAGGAGCAGGTAGATGTGTTGGGCATATGATTTTGCTTACAGAGCTATTTCTCAAAATATTCTTTACTCATTCTTTTTTTTAAATATAAGATTTTTATTAAAATTCAAGTTAGTTAACATATTTTGTATCATTAGTTTCAGGGGTAGAATTTAGTGATTCATCACTCATTCTTAGCACTAGCTGCAGAGATGTGCAGCTGAACAGACCAGTCAAAGAGCCTTCTACTTCCTCATCTCAGTGACTGTCTTAGGGATGGACATCTGAATTAGGCCAAGGCAATCAATCACTCCATAGGTCTTTTGCTGAAATTATCTGAAAAGAGATGCCCTCTTTTCTCTAGGATCATGGTCTGAGAAGATAATACAATTCCAGAACTGCTCTGAGCTCTGTTAACCTCCTCAGGAAGAGTGAAGCAACATGAAGGAAATGAGAGACAGGTCTCCGAGCATCATTTGAGCACTCAGTCCAGCCCCCAGGGGCCATATGCACTCTTGAACCACTCAGTTGCTGAACACAGCTTTCATTTTTGATGAAAGTCATTAGTTAGCTTTGAATGGTAGAAGGGAATGCTTGCAAATGGGGCATTACTGAACCATAGAAGAGGTCTAAGTGTGAATTCTACTTAAATAAAAAAGGAAAACTTCTTAGGACTCAGAATAACTCATTCTTCAAGTTTTCAGAATTTTGGGGCTATATATTTGCTACCTGGTTTGACATATGCCGGCTAACACAGACTTCTTGGTTTCTGATTTAATAAGTGCCATATTTTGAGTACCCGTTATATACAAGGCATTGTATTAAGTACTATGTTTACATGATCTCTAACTTCACCATGACCTTCAAGACTCATATTATTATCCTTGTTTTATAAATGGGATAACTGAAGAGGAGCAGGGTGAAAAAACATACCCAAAGTCTCCCAGCTAGGGACTGGCAATGCTGACACATGGACACAACAGTGACTGGTCCTACTCCACATGAGTTTCCATCATGGCATGTTGCTACTTGTCGAATGGGATCCCCAAGTTATCTTCCTCTCCAAAGGTTTATTGGATCTTCACCTCCTTCTAATCAGTGTGCCTGGTCAAGAGGGGATTGATGTCAGGGTCATGGGCTGCTGATCCCCGGTCTAGCTTTGTTCAGAACTCCACCAACTTCTTCAGTTTCCCTGATCTTGACAATTACTCTGTTCCAAAATCCATGTGACAAATATTTCTGAGAAACCCCTGTGTGGTCCATTAAAGTTTCTAGAACTGTTCTCATCAGCCATCACCTAAGAAGTAACCTTCCCTAAGCATTTGTTGATGGTCTTTATTTTGAACTGTCCTCCTCAGTCCACTTAGCCCTCCAAATTCTGTTCTGATTCCCTCCTTGATACTGACTTGAATGGGTTATTTGCTAATTCCTGTGATTCCCTCTCTCCTTTTAGAAGTGGTGCTTGTTCCACTCCCCCAGCACAGACTATAGCTCCTCTTAAGCCATCCTGGGGGAACACCTGTCTCTCATTGATTCAGACCCATGGCCTTTCTATTCCAGGCCAGCCTCATAGATGGTCATTAACCAGGCTTGCTCTTGTGGGATCTATAAGCAACAATCTGAATCAGAATTCCCACTGGAAAATGGGATGAGGAGATTGGCAGGTGTATTAGTCTAGGTTCTCTGAGAGGCAGATGATAAGACAGGATTAAACATGATAGAATTTTATTTATTTTTTAGAGTTTATTTATTTATTTGACAGAGAGAGATCACAGTAGGAGAGAGGAAGGGAAGAGATCACAGAGAGAGGGGAAGGGAAGCAGGCCCCCCGCTGAGCAGAGAGCCTGATGCGGGACTCGATCCCAGGACCCTGAGATCATGACCTGAGCCGAAGGCAGCGGCTTAACCCACTGAGCCACCCAGGTGCCCCAAACATGATAGAATTTTATTGGAGAAATGCCTATGCAAGAGAGAGAGAAAGCCAAATAAGACTGGGAGGAGAGTCTAAGTGAAGGAGAAATGCAGATAAGATTAGGTGGAAGCATCATAAGCTGTTCACAGTCAAGTCAAAAGAGGATTCAGCAAAGGCATAAGCAAGTCCTTGAGATAAAGCTGCCTCTCAGAGTAGTGCCTACGTCTTAATATCTCCACCATGCTCTCAGCCTTCAGCAAGAGCTACCCATGGGAGGCACAGCCTGGGCATGAACATGACAGTGGATTTCAAAGCCCAGCAGGTGGGCTTTCACTAAACTCTGTTCTCAGTGGTTGAAGGTCTGGAGGCATATTCTTATGGCCCCCACAGCAGAAAACTCTGAGCCTGATGGAAAAATTCCTATGGTGGAGTCTATTCATTTATATATATGGAGTGTCTACGTGTATGTAGATACATAATACATGTATATACATGTGTGTAATATATGTATATATATATGTAATATACATAATACACATAAATATGTATATCTAAGACCAATATGTATGGAGTGTCTATGTGCCCGATGCTGTGCTAAGTATAGAAATCAAGGCCAGGGCGCCTGGGTGGCTCAGTGGGTTAAGCCGCTGCCTTCGGCTCAAGTCATGATCTTGGGGTCCTGGGATCGAGTCCCGCATCGGGCTCTCTCTGCTCAGCAGGGAGCCTGCTTCCTCCTCTCTCTCTCTCTGCCTCTCTGCCCACTTGTGATTTCTCTCTGTCAAATAAATAAATAAAATCTTAAAAAAAAAAAAAAGAAATCAAGGCCAATTTTCTTTTTTCTTTTTTTTTTTACTTTTAATTTTTTATTTTTTATAAACATATATTTTTAGGCCCAGGGGTACAGGTCTGTGAATCACCAGGTTTACACACTTCACAGCACTCACCAAAGCACATACCCTCCCCAATGTCCATAATCCCACCCCCTTCTCCCAAATCCCCTCCCCCCAGCAACCCTCAGTTTGTTTTGTGAGATTAAGAGTCACTTATGGTTTGTCTCCCTCCCAATCCAATCTTATTTCATTTATTCTTCTTGTACCCACTTAAGCCCCCATGTTGCATCACCACTTCCTCATATCAGGGAGATCATATGATAGTTGTCTTTCTCTGCTTGACTTATTTCGCTAAGCATGATACGCTCTAGTTCCATCCATGTTGTTGCAAATGGCAAGATTTCATTTCTTTTGATGGCTGCATAGTATTCCATTGTGTATATATACCACATCTTCTTGATCCATTCATCTGTTGATGGACATCTAGGTTCTTTCCATAGTTTGGCTATTGTGGACATTGCTGCTATAAACATTTGGGTGCACGTGCCCCTTTGGATCACTACGTTTCTATCTTTAGGGTAAATACCCAATAGTGCAATTGCTGGGTCATAGGGCAGTTCTATTTTCAACATTTTGAGGAACCTCCATGCTGTTTTCCAGAGTGGCTGCACCAGCTTGCATTCCCACCAACAGTGTAGGAGGGTTCCCCTTTCTCCGCATCCTCACCAGCATCTGTCATTTCCTGACTTGTTGATTTTAGCCATTCTGACTGGTGTGAGGTGATATCTCATTGTGGTTCTGATTTGTATTTCCCTGATGCCGAGTGATATGGAGCACTTTTTCATGTGTCTGTTGGCCATCTGGATGTCTTCTTTGCAGAAATGTCTGTTCATGTCCTCTGCCCATTTCTTGATTGGATTATTTGTTCTTTGGGTGTTGAGTTTGCTAAGTTCTTTATAGATTCTGGACACTAGTCCTTTATCTGATATGTCGTTTGCAAATACCTTCTCCCATTCTGTCAGCTGTCTTTTGATTTTGTTAACTGTTTCCTTTGCTGTGCAAAAGCTTTTGATCTTGATGAAATCCCAATAGTTCATTTTTGCCCTTGCTTCCCTTGCCTTTGGCGTTGTTCCTAGGAAGATGTTGCTGCGGCTGAGGTCGAAGAGGTTGCTGCCTGTGGTCTCCTCAAGGATTTTGATGGATTCCTTTCGCACATTGAGGTCCTTCATTCATTTTGAGTCTATTTTTGTGTGTGGTGTAAGGAAATGGTCCAATTTCATTTTTCTGCATGTGGCTGTCCAATTTTCCCAGCACCATTTACTGAAGAGGCTGTCTTTTGTCCATTGGACACTCTTTCCTGCTTTGTCGAAGATTAGTTGACCATAGAGTTGAGGGTCTATTTCTGGGCTCTCTATTCTGTTCCATTGATCTATGTGTCTGTTTTTGTGCCAGTACCATGCTGTCTTGATGATGACAGCTTTGTAATAGAGCTTGAAGTCCGGAATTGTGATGCCACCAACGTTGGCTTTCTTTTTCAATATCCCTTTGGCTATTCGAGGTCTTTTCTGGTTCCATATAAATTTTAGAATTATTTGTTCCATTTCTTTGAAAAAGATGGATGGTACTTTGATAGGAATTGCATTAAATGTGTAGATTGCTTTAGGTAGCATAGACATTTTCACAATATTTATTCTTCCAATCCAGGAGCATGAATCACCAGGTTTACACACGTGCCCCTTTGGATAACTACGTTTCTATCTTTAGGGTAAATTTTTCCATTTCTTTGTGTCTTCCTCAATTTCTTTCATGAGTACTTTATAGTTTTCTGAGTATAGATTCTGTGTCTCTTTGGTTAGGTTTATTCCTAGGTATCTTGTGGTTTTGGGTGCAATTGTAAATGGGATTGACTCCTTAATTTCTCTTTCTTCTGTCTTGCTGTTGGTGTAGAGAAATGCAACTGATTTCTGTGCATTAATTTTATATCCTGACACTTTACTGAATTCCTGTATAAGTTCTAGCAGTTTTGGAGTGGAATATTTTGGGTTTTCCAGATATAGTATCATATCATCTGCGAAGAGTGATCATTTGACTTCTTCTTTGCCGATTTGGATGCCTTTAATTTCCTTTTGTTGTCTGATTGCTGAGGCTAGGACCTCTAGTACTATGTTGAATAGCAGTGGTGATAATGGACATCCCTGCTGTGTTCCTGACCTTAGCGGAAAAGCTTTTCAGTTTTTCTCCATTGAGAATGATATTTGCGGTGGGTTTTTCATAGATGGCTTTGATGATATTGAGGTATGTGCCCTCTATCCCTACACTTTGAAGAGTTTTGATCAGGAAGGGATGCTGTACTTTGTCAAATGCTTTTTCAGCATCTATTGAGAGTATCATATGGTTCTTGTTCTTTCTTTTTTTGATGTGTTGTATCACATTGACTGATTTGCGGATGTTGAACCAACCTTGTAGCCCGGGAATAAATCCCACTTGGTCATGGTGAATAATCTTTTTAATGTACTGTTGAATCCTATTGGCTAGTATTTTGTTGAGTATTTTCGCATCTGTGTTCATCAAGGATATTGGTCTATAGCTCTCTTTTTTGGTGGGATCCTTGTCTGGTTTTGGGATCAAGGTGATGCTGGCCTCATAAAATGAGTTTGGAAGTTTTCCTTCCATTTCTATTTTTTGGAACAGTTTCAGGAGAATAGGAATTAGTTCTTCTTTAAATGTTTCGTAGAATTCCCCTGGGAAGCCATCTGGCCCTGGGCTTTTGTTTGTTTGGAGATTTTTAATGACTGTTTCAATCTCCTTACTGGTTATGGGTCTGTTCAGGCTTTCTATTTCTTCCTGGTTCAGTTGTGGTAGTTTATATGTTTCTAGGAATGCATCCATTTCTTCCAGATTGTCAAATTTATTGCCGTAGAGTTGCTCATAGTATGTTCTTATAATAGTTTGTATTTCTTTGGTGTTAGTTGTGATCTCTCCTCTTTCATTCATGATTTTATTTATTTGGGTCCTTTCTCTTTTCTTTTTGATAAGTCGGGCCAGGGGTTTATCAATTTTATTAATTCTTTCAAAGAACCAGCTCCTACTTTCGTTGATTTTTTCTATTGTTTTTTTGGTTTCTATTTCATTGATTTCTGCTCTGATCTTTATGATTTCTCTTCTCCTGCTTGGCTTAGGGTTTCTTTCTTGTTCTTTCTCCAGCTCCTTTAGGTGTAGGGTTAGGTTGTGTACCTGAGACCTTTCTTGTTTCTTGAGAAAGGCTTGAACCGCTATATATTTTCCTCTCATGACTGCCTTTGTTGTGTCCCACAGATTTTGAACCGTTGTATTTTCATTATCATTTGTTTCCATGATTTTTTTCAATTCTTCTTTAATTTCCCGGTTGACCCATTCATTCTTTAGAAGGATGCTGTTTAGTCTCCATGTATTTGGGTTCTTTTCAAACTTCTCAAGGCCAATTTTCTAAACTAAGCTATAGACTACACAAAATATTTTTTTTTTGAGCTGGGTGATTATGGAAATTCTCATCAGCCTCTTAAAAAAAATGTAAGTTATTCCAAAACCATTAGGATTTGCCCCTGATTTTTTAGATTCTTTGAAAACCAGCCCTGCTTGGGGAAGCCAGATTGTGGGAAACTTTGTTGTATAGGTACTACAGAGTAATACAGAAAGGCAGCTTACATGTGATACAGTGGTTTTCCAGATTTTCCAGATGGCCCCGGAGTTCCCTAGAAAGTGACTCATTAGCACCCCTGGGAGTTAAGAAGAACCACATTTGGTGGGATTCCAGACCTATCAATATCACATCAACCAGAACAGCTGTCCACTTAGTACTTCATGCCCTGAATCACGAGTAGGATCCATTTATTTAAAGGAGCATGGCGCTTACAGAATTTTAAAGTCAGTTTGCAATGGAATCAGATTCTCATTCATCTCCATTTCCCCAAATCCTAGCAAAGTACATCAGATACAGAGACACTTAGTAAATGTTTTGTAATAAACTAGCGTATGAACAAGCGAGTGAATGAGTGGAGTTAGCCCATGTAAATCCATTCTCAGAATGGCTCTTTTAGGTAGATATTATTGTCCCCATTTTTCTGATCATAACTTGATGTTCTCAGAGCATACATTGACTGGTCATTGCTAACAGATTACTCAATGGACCACTGAGATTCAAATCCAGATCATTTGAGCCCAAACCTACAGACCTTTGTACTGCATCCTTCTACAGAAACTGTGTGCTCTAGGGCCTTCTTTTAAAATACCACCCCCCCCCACCACCACCTCTGAAGATTTTATCTGTAGAGAGTCTAAGGTTCCAACATTTCTAGTTTATTATTGTTCTCTTTATGGACTGTTGGCAACAGCTACTCTCTATTCCCAGTTGTCCATGAGTTTAAAAAATAATATGTACTCTGCTTATTTCTGCATCCTTAAGAAGACTTTCAAATGCTCAGAGACTATATGCTCTCACAGAGCAGATGAGTTACAGTCCTGGGACAAAAAATTCAGTCTTGTTGGTTCTCTTGAGAATGTGCCCCATACCCAAACAGAATCATTAAACTGTGAGCTGCTGATGACGATGTAAGAGACTGCTTAGTGATTAGGTGGGTTTGTTTGTTGCTTGTTTGTTTGCTTTAGTTCTTCCAGGAAATAGATCTTCTTAGTACTTGAAATTTTGGATTGTGTCTTTGATGTGAAATTTAGGAAATTTCACATGTGAAATTCCTTACACAAATGTAAGGAAAACTTTAAACAACTGAACTAGCTCAGAACATTGAAAATAACAGAAGATAGCTACTCTTCCTGGGGGCCAGATGTTGTGCTAGCTCTCCATGAAAATTATCTCATTTAATCCTCCAACAGCCCTAACAGTAGTTACAATTAATATCATGGTTTTATACATAAGGAAACTGGGTCTCAGATGGTAACTTGGCAAAAGAAATACAACTAAGTTAACAAGTTGACCAGCAATTTTAGTGGAGCACAATTAAAACACAAATGCCTGTATTAAGGGCAGGGTTCTGTATTAATTCTGGTTATATTTTATATATAATTAGAAACAGGGTAGTTGTTACTGTATTTTTAAATTTTTCTTGGATTAATTAGATTTCAACTCTTAATAGCAAAAAGGATATTAGTCAATATGTCATATCATTGGATTAAAGGACAGTTTTTAAAGGTTAATCTTGGAAACCTCATCAAAGTCCCTGGCTTCCCAGTTTCTGAAAGCCTTTTTTCGATTAGACCTATCCCACTTGCTGACATGATAAATGATTATAATTTCATGTTCCTGAATTCCCACATTTGTTTCTGTTCTTCTACTAAATCCACATGATTCTTTGACATCTTTGCAAATGTTATTGAAAAATGTCTGTCTGTAGACTATAATAACAAAAACTCCATTCTTAAGACACACTGATGGCAGAATATCTCATCTACAGAGTTCAATTCCTCATTAATGTCTTTTCCAAAACCAGTTATTACTAATGCTTCCTTGAGTTACTCCTAAAGAGCTCACTGTATTCTTCCCAGTGTGTTAATATATATTTACTTTAGTGTGGCCCTCCATTAGGTCTTTAAAAAATTATCTAGGTAAATAAATAATTTTAATTTCTTAAGGTCCTTGCAAAGAAAAGAACAAGACATCCCATTAGAGATACCTTTAATCCAAGGTACAAGAGGGACTCCCATGGAAGACAACTCCCATTAAAGATGAATGTGTATTTTTAGAATTTACAGAGTACCCAAAGGTAACATCTGTTAAAGAGCCAGTAGACTCAGTAAATAGGATAATTCTTATCTAAACAACTTGTAATAATGCAGTAATATGAAAGGGACTTTAAAATAAGGAAAACATGTTTAAATAGTCAAGTAAAGAAATAAAGGAATAAGATAAAGCAGGATTTTTAAAATAAAATGTCAGGTAGATTTTAAAATGAACCCCCCAAAATTCTAGAACTGAAGGATTACAGTAGATAAAATAAAAACTTTTCAATAGTGGACCAGACACAGTCAAAGAGAGAATAAGGAACTTGTGGAATAGATCTGAGGAATTCAACCAGAATTCTAGTAGCACAAAGAGCTGTGGAGATGGAAAATATGACAGTGAAATTAAGGGTGATGAAATAGACAAGCACAGGACTGAACAGATACCTAAGACTACCAGCAATTGAGAAGGGAGAGAACAAATATAGAAATATTGAAAGAAAATTAGAATATTTTCCAGCCACAACAACAAAAAGAATTGAGTTCTCAAAGAAAAAAAAAGAAAAGAAAAAAGAAAAAAAAAGCATACTCTTGAGCAGGATAAATGTAAATAAACCCACTAATCACATAATATTTAAATGACATAACATCAAGGAAAACTGGGAAATCTTAGATTTGTGAGATGGAATGGTCAAGTGACCTTCAAACACACCTATTCAGAAATAACAGATAAAAGAAAATATTCAAATCAGCCTGCCAGAGTGCTTAAAGGAAAGAAAAACTCTCCTAATCCAGCTTTTATCCAAGGTAAGAGTAATATTAATACATTCTCAAATCAAGATGTTCACTGAAAAACTCATAAAAAGGTGTATTCAGTGCATCAGTTATGAATGCTTTCCACCGCAGTTTTAGAAAACTTAACTAACTGTAAATGACACAAACAGGTAATCTTTCTCCTCTAAATAGACCAGGGGTAAACAGCCATTGTTCACTTACTATTCATTTACTCAATAAACACTTACTGGGAGCTCACCTTATGTCTCCCTGTGTGCCTACCACATGAACCTTATGATCTGTGTTGACCACTTGATTTATAATTGAAATTAACCCCTAACTTTGCATTCCAGTGTCCCTTACCTTGTTATCCTTTTTCTTTTTTTCATGGCTTCAATTTCTCCCTTTATTATTACTATGTCTATTGATTTGTATCTATCTTTGGCTGCTGAATTACAAGCTTGGGGACAGGGATCTTTGTCTACTTTGTTTAGTAATGAAACCCAAACTATTAGAGCAGCATCTGGCCATAGTAAGTGCTGTGTGTGTGCATGCTGCACATGTGTGTGTGCATCCATCTGATGTCATATCAGTAATCTTTCTGAGATTCTTTTGTTCTCTCCTTTATGTCTATCAGCTCAAGGTGACAAGATGGCTTAAATATCAGGTCTCCTTTCAAGGCAGGAAAAAATAAGGAGTCAATGTAGATTCTGCAAATTTCAACTATTTCTCAAGGAAGTATAAAGTACAAGGAAGTTTGGGAAATCAACTATTTCACTTTTACAGCCTTTTACCAGAGGCAGCCATAGAAAATGTGGTTGAGTTTAGAACCTGGGTGAACAAAGCTATGTCAGCCACATTCACTAAGACAAGACTGGGGCCTAAGAGTAAAGAAATGACAGAAAATAATAATAGAAACATATCTTTAAAGGAAAATAAAAAAACATAGGTTTTTGTTTAGTATAATATCCCAAAGGTCATTGTTTATCACTAACTGACAGTCTGAAGGAGATGATGAATGGAAAGTAAGAGACTGAGGAGGAACAAAACAGAGAGTGGACTGCCATCTATGATATCATGGCCTATCTCAGACATCTGGAAAATTGTTTTTTCTTCAGACCTCTTTTCTCCCCAAACTTGAATTCACTTCCAATAGGACCAAGTCCCTTAATTACCAATAGGCAGAGGAATCCTTCCTCCTACTTCTAGATAAAATTGTTTCCTTGGTGTTATCAGCATAATTTTCTTAAGACAAGATAAGAAAAAAACTAGCAGTTAAAATGGAAGACAGGACACCATTTGGGCAGACAGCTGGAGTTGCACCATTCTCTGGGTTGCTGTGACACCATGGGATGTGCTCTGACTTCATTCGTAAGTGGAAAGCCTGCAACTGTCCACTGGATTTTACTTTTAAAGGCTCTTGGGAAATCTGCTTAGAAGGATATATACCCTACTGGCCACTCATACACAGGGGACCTAAGGATAGGATTAATTAATGTCAGTGAATGAACATGTCACACAGAATGTTACTTTCTTAACAACACTTACTAAAAGTCTGACTGTAAAAGAAAGGAGGTCGAAATGTCCCCTGCCAGGAGGAAAATGTCTTGGATTGATGTTTGGAGGCTTTAATTTGGACTAGACCCTGCTCAAACCCCTTCTCTGTCTCCACCTCAAAATGTTCTCCCTGACTTCGTGCCATGGCTCTGTGACATGATTTTGACCACACCATATAAGGACATAAAGGGGTCTTGAGGCAGAGGTGGGGGGTGGGAAGGTGGAGAAAAGGTCTGTATCCAACTTAGGATGGATCTATTTGAAGGCAAATCACATCAAGACCAAATGCATGGACAAGAGAAGCTCACATCAAAGGCAGACTATGAGAAGGACCCACTTGGACTGCCTGTGAGGCATCAGCCTTGTGGCCAGAGCCACACCCACCTAGCACTGGCAGTTTCTGTTGCCATCCCTTTGAAAGAGCGGGCATGGCTAATTTTCCAATCAGTCCTATTTTTCTTACCCAGTCATTAAAGGAGAGATGCCATCGCCTCTTATGATGGATTCTCTTTGAGTAAGAGAATATCATCCTCCAGTGGGAATGCCAGGTGTTCTGCCATTCCATGGAGAATCTGCTCTTTCTCAAAGGTGTTTTTTGGTATCTGGGTCTGTCTGCTCCACCATGCTTTCTTTCCAGGCAGAGTTTGCTGCTGTTTTCCTTTCCACAAACACACTCTTCAAAGCAAGGAGAGGAGACATTTATGGCACTTGTGAAAGGGGCAAGACACTGAAACAAGCTAGACCTGATTTAAAGCCTAATTTCTGCGAGTTTTTTCATCCTTGAGGATGATGCCCACCCACCCTGCAGTGTTACTATGAGAACTAAAGATAATGTATGTAGCATTCTCAGCATGGTGCCCTGTAAGGACCAGGTGCTTAGTAAATGACTCCTGTGTATTCTGATGCTTGTTTTACTGAGCTATACTTTTTTCTGGTACCTTACCAGCTTTGCACACACACGTGTGCATATGCACACACACACACACACACACGCTCACACACACTTGAATGTTCAGGTCCCATTGGGTAGACAATTTAGGGAACTACTGTGTGTATATCAGCTTTATTGATCCTGAATGGCTGCCAGGTTTAATACTACAGAAAATGGATTATTGATGAAAATGTAGTTCTAAACCATACTCAAGACTGCCAGGCCCTGTGTGAAATATTTGTTTGCTTCATCATAGGGGAGAGATTTATGGGTCAGGGGTCTGTCTTTACAGACTTGTTTCCACCAACACAATGTATGATCTTCCTGTCAAGAACATACAGTGTGGTTGACATCAACCAAGGACTCTGCATGTATCACCTCACCTCAGGAGAAAGGTGTCTGAACACACAGGGCCTTTCACCACCCCTTTGGCCCTCTTCCCTGGGAAGAAAGAAGAAGTCCCTAAAGTGTGGTGTTGAGAGAAACAGCTACAGCTCCATGCCCCACCTCCATTAGCAGGGACTTTGCTTCCTGATGTTGGATTTGGGGAGCTTACAGGAGAACACTTTGTCTCTTCCTGAGAGGTAAGTTGTTCAGAGACTCAGTGAATCAGAAATTCACTGGGAAAAGGACACAGGTTAGTGAGGACATTTTTGGCAGCCCATGTGGTCATAGTCACACCATATTTCTTCAATTCAGCCTTAAGGTAGTAATACCGATGTTTTGATCCCTACCTGTGTGATCCTTGCAGCTGTCTTTCAAGGGGTTCCAGACACCAGAGGTCACAGGGGGTATATTTAATAGGCCTCCTAAACCCCATCTTTATACATTAGAGAGCTGAAGTTCAGTGAAGTTAAGTAACTTGCCCAGGGCTGTCCAAGACAGCAGGTAGCAAAGGTGAAGTTGAACCTAGTCCCTTTGACTTTAAAGCCTGTGTTTTATCTTCCATACTCTGCTGTCATCCCAGAAAGCAAATGTCCATCCTTGAACTAACTTCAAGAACCAATTTTCTTTTCACAGAACAGGTTGTGAAATTTTACCCTCTTACACTCAGTTTTCACATCAGCAAAATCAAGAGCTTAGACAAAACACCAAGAAAGTTTCTCCAGATTGAAGATTTTTCTTCAGTTCATATCAATCCTCCCTCTGTATCTTCAGTGCTACAACTACACAGATTTTAAGCTTCTGAAAACAGGGGTGCCTGGGGGGCTCAGTCAGGTAAGTGTCTGCCTTTGGCTCAGATCGTGATCCCAGGGCCCTGGGATGGAGGCCCAGGGTGACCCACACTGGGCTCCCTACACTCATCTGAAAGTCTGCTTCTCCCTTTGCCCCTTCCTCTCCCCATGTGCTTGTTCTCTCTCTCTAATAAACGAACAAAATCTGTAAAAAAAAAAAAAAAAAAACCCTCTGAAAACAGAAGAAATTCATTTTCATAAATTTCTTTATAGTAAAATGTATAAATATATGAATGTATGGATTATTTTTTTATTTATTTGACAGAGATTGATCACAAGTAGACAGAGAGGCAGGCAGAGAGAGAGAGGAAGGGAAGCAGGCTCCCCGCCGAGCAGAGAGCCCCATGTGGGACTCGTTCCCAGGACCCTTGATCATGACCTGAGCCGAAGGCAGTGGCTTAACCCACTGAGCCACCCAGGCGCCCCTGTGTGGATTATTTTTTAAAATGAAAATAAAAGAAGAGCTGGTCTGGTTGAGGTGACAGGTGAGAACATGTAATCAAATACTACATCTCTTCAGATTTTGAGACATCTCAGCATAAATCTGGAGCACTCTGAAATCGAATCAGAAATTCACTCACATTTAATGGGAATAACATGAGCTTTGGGGCCAAAAGACCTAGGTTTGAGTCTCAGCTACTCCATTTATGAGCTGTTTGTGCTGGACAAGTCATCTAATGATCCTGAGCCTTGGATTGTCATCTGTAAATTAGGAGTCTTACTATCCTCATAGTGGCTATGACACAAATTTTTTTGGGAAATGTCAAACTGCACACATATTAGTCATGAGTATCAATAAGGTAGTATATTATTTTTATCATTGACTATAGTTTCTTATAAAAATTACCAGGGAATGCCATCTTAGACATGGTATCTTAGAGACTCAAACAAAACTCTGTGAAACATCAACAAGTCAGGCCAATTAGGGTTCAAGGCAATTGGGAGCAAAGAGGCTGATCCTTGGAGTGATGCGGACACAACCTCTCCCTGGAGTTGAGCTGTCAGCAGAGCAGAAGTAGACCCACAACCTCTCAGTGTCTCCCTAAAGCTCTCCCATGCAGTTGTTTAAAACATGTGTTTTCAATGTCATGCAACTTTGTGCTGTGATTTGAAAATTTTGCATGTGGCAAAGAGCTGAATTTAAAAATGGAATGTTGGGGTATTTGTCACTCTTCTTCCTTCTACTGACTTTAGCAGATTGGACATAGTTTTCCTAGTGAGCTTCTCAGTATCTCTTTGGAAGTATACCTCCTATATGAAACTTAACCTTCTCAAAGAGAGCTGATCATATTCACTTTGCCTATGTCTATTGCAACTTGTATTTTCATATCTACAGTGGATTCTCATTTTCTCAAGGAACTATTCTCTACAAAGTCACCACAAACAGTAATCTGGTAAATACCAAACCATCCCTTTTAGGGCCAATTAAGAGTTAGTTTCTTGCAAACCTCTGGTCACCACATTTTGATCAACTGACCAATACATAACCTTGTTTCATGTACGTTCCTCTTTAAAGATACCTTCTCTAATATGTTTTGTTGGTTCATTAACACTGAATTCACAGACAATATAGCTGTAACTCATACTTTAACAAAGCTTGCCTAATATATATTTTTCTAAAAGGCACACCACATCCTAAGTGTTCTTGTACTTGGGAATACTATATATCACTTCAGCATCAAGGACCACTTTAAGTAGCAAAATCCCTACAAAAAGTCACAAAAATGCAAAAACCATGGCACTAAACAGACAATGGAAAGAACACTTGTTCATGCTATGAGAACTGAAACAAGAAGGCAAAGCAACATTTTGTCCAACCTCAGCTGGCAATGTGTGTTAGGTGACCCAACATTTTCACTGCTCTCTGCAAGTCTGGTAATGATGGAAAATGACATGATCTGAGGACTACAAATAAATTTCTCAAGTAGACACATTTGTAAACATAGAATCCACAAATAATGAGGATTCACTGTAGCTCTCTACATAGAGCTATCAGGAATAAAATAACCCAAACTAAGTAAAATTTATAAAACTTCAAATAGGACTACTTTGCAGAACTTTTCATACATGTGTACTTCTAGCCCAAACTTACTCCCAAGTGCTAAACACATGTTTCCATGTGCTTAGCACAAAGGCAATTCAAGCTCAACAAATACAGAGCTAAATTTACCTGCTTTCTTCCTAAAGCTTGTGTTTTCTCTTTTTATTTTGCAATTTGGATCTCTTCTCTCTAGGAAGCCTCAGTGTCCTCAACCATGGAGGTTTTGGATGTCCGGCTTTAAGGGAGATTATCAAAGCATTTTCCCCAACAAGGTGGTTCCCTTGCTTAATAGGACTTGTTACTTCCTGTCAAAGGAAAGAAATTTCTCCTGTAGAATAGTTCATACTTCCTGAATCCTTACTCAGAGGGAAGTTCTCTTCTAAGCACCTTAATTCTGTTAGTTTACTTGATCTTGACAAGAACCCCATCAGAAACGTACATGGGTAACCCTGAACTCTGCTTTCTCTCTCTTCACTGTCCTTTTATCTGGGTAGTATTTACCCTGAATTTGAATTTGTTTGAAGCCTTGATCACTTCACTATTTTACCTTCTCTCATAAAACAATGAAGTTATTCTATTTTGCATTGATTGATTGTTCTCCCTCTTCCAGATATTCAATAATAAACTATGTTCTTGGAGCACCTGGGTGGTTCAGTCATTAAACTTCTGCCTTGGGCTCAGGTCATGATCACAAGGTCCTGGGATCAAGCCCTGCATCAGGTTTCCTGCTTAGCAGGGAGCCTGCTTCTCCCTCTCCCACTCCCCCTGCTTGTGTCCCCTCTCTTGCTTTCTCTTTCTGTCAAATAAATGAACAAATAACATCAATAAATTAGATAGACAGATAGATGATAGATGGATAAACTGTGTTCCTCATCATTAATTTATGTAACCAAACAATTTAACTTAGACCACAGTGTGACACATAGCAAAACTCAAGTATGATCTGTTGAAGGAGAAACAAAGGAAAGAATGAAGGAAGAAAGGAGAAAAGACAAGACAGAGGGAGGGAGGGAAGGCGATGAAAGAAAGAAGGAAAGATTGAGGAGCTCTTTGCACAAATCTCTTTATCATGAAGGGTGAGGAAACACTGAGACAGTCAATTGTCAAAAAGAAACAACGAGACCACTAACAGCATAAAATGCTTAATTCACACTTTCTTTATATTGGTTTCTTCTCTCTACTGAGGAAAAATGAATCTTTTGAGGAAAAAATACCCCAATCTAATGTCTTTATGAATAATTATTTTTATGACCATATCATATACAGTAAATTGCACAGAACCAATTTGGGGTCAGCCAGCATTTTAAAAGATACATAAGGCACTCAAAAGAAATTTTGCATCAAAGCCAAGTTCTTGAAAAGGTGATAAGACAATTTATGTCTATCACTGAAACATAACCCTGTCATAAGGGTCCTGAAGGGCTTAGTTTCTTCATGTAATGACAATTCTTTCCTCCTTCAGGCTTTCTCTTGACACTTGTGTCCTGATATCATCTGAATAACAGATCATCATCTGTGTATTGGGAAGGTTGACTCACTCTGCAAAATCTCACTAGAGTGAGCTTGCCTGGTTTTGAATTTGCACCCTTTATTTCATTGTTTCCAGAAATATGAGTCTTTGCACACAAACAATAACACACCACAGCCAAGCCTCATTTTTGGCTCTGTCCTTCTGAGCCCAAATATCATACCTTTGTTTATGCAAAGCTTTTAAAATATCCTCACATTACCGAGTTGACTTAGCTAAAAACATAAATTACATTCCTTGTGTTTCTACAACACTTAAAGTAGGAAAACATTGTCCAGTGCACAAAATTATATTCACTGTTTGGCCAGAAGATTTGGAAGAGGTTAAAGTAGTTTTAGGATGTTTCAGTGCCTAACTTCTAGAAAAGAAAAATTAGACTTACTGTCCCAGCAACTTTGTAAGAACTGGTGCATCCAAGACAAATTCCCTTCAGGAGATTGATTTGCTAAGATGTCAATATATAGCTTGTCATTTATTGATTGCCCGAGAAAAATAAATGCAAATTACCTATCCAGTTGTTTTTGCTTTAAGGCAGTATGCAGTAAGGAGACCCTGTTTAGTGAGGGGATTAAGGAGGAAACAACCACCACTTTAATAAGAGCAATTTAATAAAATTCACTCTAAAGTAAGAGTGAATTTTATGTTCTGTCTCTGACTGCTTCTCACACTGATTCACAAACTGTTGTCAATACTCTTGGTCCTTCACCTTTTACATCACGTCTGAGTTTCAGATTTTAAATCACCTCAGATGTGGCAATGGAAACTGATTCTTCAGTCTTAACTTTCATTTTCCCCACCAAATCAGCAACTTATGGTGGATTCTTGTCTCAGTCAATTTCTGGCCTCTCCAGGAAGTTCCACTTCACCTCCTACATCCTGTATCTATATCTGTCAAAACTGGAGTGAATGACCTTCCCAACACCCTTTCTGAAAACCCCACCCGCTCCTTGACTTCCCATTCCTTCCAGAATCATTATTGTCAAATACATGCATAAGTTCCCCATAAACACTATTAATGGTGAGGCTCTTGCATAAAATTTAAAAATCCCAAATTCAACTTTTTAATAATGATAATGATGATGATGATGATGATAGCTACCATACTTTGTGTGTTGTGGACACTCTGTAGAAACAGGAGGGCTCCCCCACCCGAAATGTGGTTTGGACGTCAAGATTGATGACACCATCCACAAACTATGATTATATGGAGAGGTCTATCATTTGCATGATGAGACTTCCTAGCAAAATCAGAGAGAGTCTCGTAAGTTGTTCTTAAAATGACTTGAAAGAGCAAGGAAAGAAGACTGGCTCAAGATTTTTCTTGTGTCTAGGAGTAAGGCCAGGTGAGAATTTTAGGGCTTTGTGTAGCTTGGATCTTCCATCAGTTCAGAAGAACCATTCTGGCTTTCTTACCAGCTTGCTCAGATGCATGGCAAAAAGGGGAAAAGGAGTGAAGCTCATATGTAGTCAAATATTAAAAATGAATTCATAATAAATAAATTTTTTAAAAATATGAATTCAGACTCTTTATTGCATGGTGGCAGGTCCTACACTAAGGACTTCGTGTGTCATCTCACTGTGTTCTTTCCTTAACTCCTTAAAGCAACTTATTAACCCATTTCACAGAGGAGGAAGTCAATTCCCAGAAAGGGGCAGATGCTTCCCAAGGCCAAAGAGCCAGATTGTGCAGAGCCAGGACTTTGACCTATGTCTGTCTACTGACAAAGCCCATGCATGACTTTGGCTTTGACTAGACAACCTAATCCAGCCTGACAACTGGCAGCATGATGAAATTCACAGCTAAGCACGTTCAGGCCCTCAATCTATGTCCTTGTAGTATACACACTGGGTGTAGAAATCTTGTTTTCAGTAGTGAACTTGATGGGGTCAAGTCCAGGGCTGGGTCAGAGAGGTCACATGGAAAAGCAAAAGGATATCAGGCATTGATTAAAATCAGAGAGATCTTAGAATGAACCCTAGCTTTCTCATTTGGGGAGTTCAGGAAAGTTACTTATCCTCTCTCAGTCTTAATATTCTTATCCATGAAATGGAGACACTAATCTCTAGGTTGAAAGATTTTTATAAGGATTTTGGGAAATGTCAACGGTCTGGTGCCTAATAGATGCCTATTGAAGCAGTTGTCATTATTTGCATATGTGTTACTTAAAATGCATTACTTTTTAAATTAAAGTATAATTAACATACAACATTATATTAATTTTAGGTATAAGCATCATACTGACTCAATTCTATATACTACTCAGTGCTCACCATGAGAGGTATAGTCATCACACATTGTAATGTTGTACTTTTAATCTCTGTGATTTATTTATTTTATAGCTGGAAGTTTCTATACCTTAATCCCCTTTATCTATTTCACCTATCTTCCCACGCACCTCCCTCCTGTCAACCACCAGTTTGTTCTCTATATTTAAGAGTCTGTTTGCAGCTTGCTTATTCACACAGAAAGTAATTTCAGAATCCAGAAGTTTCTGTTGTCCTGATCCTGTGGCCTTTGTAGAACATGTGACTTGGGTGTGCAGTACTTGCTTCTTATGTTATACATTCACTGGAGCACTTCTTGTTTCCAAACGCTAAAAAATAAAAATAAAAAAAAAAATCAGGTAAGCACAAAAAGATACAAATAAACTCTCCAAAGGCTTTTACTAATTTTTAATCTATGCTTCTGCTGCTAAAGGAAGCCCTGAAAATGGTTTTTCCTAATCTAATCTAATCTAATCTAATCTATCCTAATCCAGTTATGGAAGAAAATTGGAATTCAAATGATTTTTTCTCCCACTAGTTTGATAACAACTCCTTGGGATAGATTTTGGGAGGCTGGCACATCCAATGTAAAAAGAGAAGATTGAGGGACATCTGGGTGGTTCACTCGGTTGAGCTTTCAACTTTTGATTTTGACTCAGGTCATGATCTCGGGGGTCTTGGGATAGAGGCTCTCATCGGCCCCACACTCTGTGGGAGGTCTGCTTAGGATACTGTTTCCCTCTGACCTTCATCCTATTTTCTCTTTCTCCAAAGCAAATAAATAAATCTTTAAAAAATAAAAATTAAAAGAAAGTTGCATTTTGCATTAATTTCATGTGAAACACAGTCAGATAAAAGTCCCAGGGAGAAACTTCATGTCAATGTCCAAAAATAAAGCTGGTTTATCTTTGGAGCGGCACAGTACCCTGAGGCGGGCCTCCACTTTGGCAGCCTCCTTTCCATTCCCATGCAGCCTCCATATGTTTACAACATTCCCAATTTAGCTGGATTTCCTGAGGTAAAAATGAGCACTGGTGAGCCTAGATGACTCTGAGAGCTGTTCTGTGAGTCAGAGAGAGTTCACAGCTAAATGCTCTTGTTTCCACTTATCTCCTGAGTGTGAGGCAGGAGGTTCCACCCACTAATCATGGGATCATGGCTGAGTTTATAGAACTGCCATAAAATGGAAATGATATTTTCTCATGCCTATGGATATTGTGAAGACTAAGAAAGGTACAGAGAGAAAGATGTCTGGCCGATTGCCTAGCACCTATTAAATGTTTTGAGAAATGTCTCTTTCAATTGCAAGTGACAGATATCTAATTCAAACTGTTAATAAAAGGTGGAATTGATTTTGTGTGGTTCTCATAACCCAACATCAGTCCAAGAGTGGGTTCTCTGGATGGCGTCAAGCCAATCTGGGCTGATATAATCAGTACTCAAGGGAAGACGCCAAGGTTGTCTTCCCTCTACACCCCTCAGTTCTAAGTGACTCTTCTTGGCTTAATTTCAACAACACTCTCTTCACATGGTTAATATGATGGCCACATACAGCCTTGGACTCACAACCTCCCAGCTTACTAATGCTAGTGGAAGGAGGATTTCTCTTTCTTAAGGCCCATATACAAATCACAGTGAAGACCCTGCTTGGCTTATATGTCCATTTCTGAATGAATCATTGTGACCAGGGAAGCCTAGTACTCTGATTGGCCAGCATGAAACAGATTAGCTTGTCTGAATAGAAGGTAGGATACTCAGACCATGGAGTGGGGAAGAGTGATTTCCAAAAGAAAGATTCACTTTACCTAAAAGGGAGAATGAATGCATTACAGGCAAAAACCATAGACACAATCTCCTTCCCTGAATAGGTGAATGAAGCCACTAATTGAAAATATTTCCCTCTGCCCTCCCTGATACTTCAAGCTCCATCTGGCAGAGTGAGTTAAAGCAAACATATGGACCATGAGCCAATACCCACAGACCCAATATAATACCCAATGCAAGATTTGCTGGTAGATTGTCTTGTACAATTTTTTCAGTGAATTGAATAAATATAAGAGCAGGTTGTATTTAGCCAGAGAAGTGATAATGTAGGTTTTTTTTTTAATTTTTTTCAATATTTGAAAAGTCGTGACATTTAATAGTCTTGGCTCACAGTCTTATGAAAATTCACATAACAGTTCCCTTCCTCTTATAAGCAATTTCCTTCCTGACAGCCTTAAGTGGATGAGTGATTGCATCCGTGCTGTCTTCTTGAGGATCTCAGTGGAAAGTGTTTTGGAACCCGTACTACAATCTTAGAATGTTGTCTGCTCTAATCAATTGAAAAGACTTAAATTCAGTCTCTGATGCAAGCCTTTATAGAAAAATAGAAGACTCCTTAATCTACAATTCAGACCATGCATCAAAGTATAATTGTAGCTGAGTGGACGGAGGGATTGTCCAGTGTATTATAAGTAACTCTCAAGAAGTTACATAGGCAATTGGGAAAGCTTTATAACTGAGCCCCAAGATGGGTGGCTAGACCTTCCCTGGTGGAGAATGACTGACAATATTAATGGAAAAAGGCACCCATGGGAATGAGTGGTATTCCAGAGAACTCAGTTAGCACTCAAATTTTCACAGCAAGTATGTGATGAAAATGAGGATTGAACTATATGTTCTGTGGCCACTAGAACATGTCACCCAGGAGCATACACATAGGCTTTCTGTGTAAGAGGGAACATCACACCAACAGGAGTGATGACATATCTCATTCCCTGGGATGTGTGTGCCAATGGGGCCCCAAGACCATCCCCAAAATGAAAAGTTACATGGAACACTGGAGAAGGGAATGTGGGTCTCATGTGGTCCATAACTTTGCCATTAATGAAAAGTCACAGATTAATATTCTTATGATGCATTTGTGCCCCAGCAGCTCTTTGGCAGCCAGATTTTACTGAGATGGAAAAGTGGGGCTCAGGAAACCAGCCCAGGCTGTCAGCTATTGTTGATGGCTTAGAAAGGATTCGGTATTATCCAGGTGACCACTGTAATTGAATAAAAAGTGAGAGACAGAGATGGTGTAATTTGAGGCCTTGAATTCCCTTTGGCAAGTGAACCCCAAACAACAGATTGAGCTTGACAGGATTAAAGATCTGAAGATAATTTAAACACATAACATAATGGTAATGATTCAGTGCCCAGAAAAATTCCTTATACCTGATAGGTAGTTTGTGAATGTTTGTCATTTAAATGAGAGATTATAAACCTCTTTTCTTTTATGTCATACAGTGTCCCAGAATCACAACATATTTTTGAGTTTAAACAAATTGGGCTCTGAAAACATCCATATGGAATGCCAAAAAGGACCTACAAACTCCTTTCCTCTTGATAGTAGAGGAATCTGAGATATGAAGAAGTTAAATGATCTGAAGATAACATTTCATAAATTCTGGGTGAAGTAAAGAGAAAATATCTTGAACTTCCTGCTTCCCCTCCAGAGAATAGTCCCATTCTCTCCCTGTTTCCTTCAGCTTGCTGCCTGAGGTCACTGTGGTATAATAATGCTAGTAAGAACCTTGATTTTCCAATAGTGATCTGGAGCAGATCTCTCTCTTGGCCCATTTTGGTATGGTGTCAAGAGAAGCTTTCTTCCTCCTATGTGTTCATTGGAGATTGTTGCATTTCTGATGAAAGTCCTATTGAATTGGCAACTTAGAGTGGATTCCTGGCTCAGCCAGATACCATGAGGAAATGCCTGAGCCCACCAACCTAGTCCAGGAACTTCTACCTCCCCCTCCTGTCCCAAACTGGAGAATAGGATCAAACAAAGATGATTCTGGAAAAGAGTCATGAGCTACCAGATTGGCAATAGGTGTGACCTCAGCCACCACGTCCCCAAGTCCACTTTCTGCAGTGAGCAAAAGAGGTCTGCAGAGGGGGAAAGTGAGACAATCTTCATCCCAGCTTAAATCATGTCCAGAACATGCAGACTCACCAGGGACCCTAGGTGTCTCTGGATTCACAGAAGAAGTTCTTCTATGGAGAGAGTGGGCATTCCGTCATGGAGCTGTTTTCCTTGGGCTACACGCTTTGTGAGATTGAACAAACCATTTTCTCTCATCTGTATTTGAGATGGACTGGACATCCAGATTAACTGAATAGAAGCAATGTGTTTAGTTATTAAGAGAAAACACTCAGAAAAACACTCAGAAAAGAAAAGGAATCGGGTGGGGGCGTCTTTTTCATTGTTATAGCAACATTAAACCAATTGCTTTTTGAGTAATTTCCTTTATTATGGCAATTATAGTGCAATGACTGAGTAGTTGGTCTCATGCCAAGAGACCATACACCTTGAAAATTAAAAAAAAAAAAAAAACTTTAGACAAAATAGTCACTTTCAAAATCCCTTGGTTCAAATGCATATTAGCTGCATGAGCTTGAACAAATGAATTCAGAGTCTGGATTTCTTCATCTGAAATGAGACCTTTCAGATTTCCTAGGATTATTTGAAGATTAAATGAATCAGGTATGTGTCAGGTTTAACACAGTGCTAGAAATATATAAAGTTTCCAAGAGAGGCTGATTGCTTTCTCTTGCATGTGCAACCAAATTCTTTTTCCTCTGACACGATCTTGGGAAAGATGTGCTCCTGAAAATATTCCGTAACAGTTGTGTGATGAAACCAAGTCAGTCTTTCTCTGAGCCTTTCCTTCTTCATTATGAGAGGATGGCACTGGGCCATCTCTCTCACAGATTCCTGTGGGCTGTGCCATGTTTTGATTATCCCCAGAAAAGATGCATCCCATGGCCAAGCCCCCAGAAGTTTCTCTTCCTTCCTGGTTCTATTCCTATCACTCTGCGTGTGAGGTGTGGCCATAGCTTTCTGGTGCCTGTGGCCAAGATGCCAACTCTTTTATCTAAAAGCCATAAGAAAAAGCCAGGCAACAGTTCACTGTATGCCCCCACAGGAACTCTAGCTGAAGCTGAGAACGGGGTCCTGGACTTCAGCTTCCATGTCAGTGTATCTTTAGTATAAACACTCTAGGGAACAAGGGAGAAGCTATATTGTTATTAAATCAAGTGTAGAAAGCTACCACCCATTATTTCATATATATTTCATAACAAGCATTTACTCTCTATGAAGTATTTGGGACCATAACCAGAACCGCAACCTTTCTATTGTGCAACTTTGGGCAAGTTACCTAGCCTATCTGTGTCTCCATGTCTGCATCTGTAAAATGCAGGCACTGTAAGAGAACTCACCTCATAGAGCTGTAGTCAAGATTAAAAACAGATGTAGGGACACCTGAGTGGTTCAGTCAGTTAAGTATCTGATTCTTGATTTTGGCTCAGGTCTTGACCTCAGGGTTGTGAGATCAACCCCTGCTTCAGGCTCCACACTCAGTGTCCCCTCTTTTTTTTTTTTTTTTAATTTATTTTTTATTTTCAGCATAACAGTATTCATTATTTTTCACCACACCCAGTGCTCCATGCAATTCGTGCCCTTTATAATACCCACCACCTAGTACCCCAACCTCCCACCCCCCACCCCTTCAAAACCCTCAGATTGTTTTTCAGAGTCCATAGTTCAGTGTCCCCTCTTAAGATTATCTCTCTCCCTCTCCTTCTGCCCCTCCACTGCTCATGCTCACTCTCTCTCCTTCTAATAATAATAAAATAAAATACTTCAAAAGCATTATAGATGTAAAATATTTCAGTAGTGCCTGGCATATGAAAATACACTCACTGTTGTGTTTGCTATTCTTTGTGTTTTTATTGTTCTGTGCCAGAGTCTTTGCCATTGACAGCCATCAGCTATAAAACAGCTACAACCCCTACTCATATAGAATTTGCAGCCTCACAAGACAGACCTGCATGCAACTTACTTCAGTATGTGGTCAATCTGCCAGTTCATTCTAGAGTTCTCTCCATGTATTGAGCTCTCTGATGGGTGCTCTGGATACTAAGATGGACATGCCATGGTCCCTGATTACATGAAGTCAGGGGAGTCATGGGAAGGCCCATGTGGACTTGGGCTACCTTGATTTGAATCTAAAATGCCAGTTGCCAGCTACACGTGTGACCTTGAACAAGTTTCTTAATCTCTACAACCTCCCAATTTCTTATCTGCAAGATAAAGAAGCCAATGGCATTGACTGAGTTTTACATGAGATATTATGTGTGAAGCCCCGTCACAGAACACAGCCCAAGTAGACCCCAGCAGCTCCCGCTGGGTACTTATAGCAAAGGGTGGGAAATGCCACAAGACATGGAGGCCCAGAGGAACAGTACCCAACTCAGCAACGATGAGAGGAGGTGACAGTAAAGCTTTCTGAAGAAGGAGGTCTTTGGGGTGACTGCTGAAGAATAAGCCAGGGTTGATTTGATATGGCATTAAAGAACATTCCAAACAGAGAAATAATGAAATCCAGAAAATGTACTGCAGGCAGAGTTTACTACAGCATTTTTTCACCATGGGGTTAGCTGCAGGATAAAACAGCTTCCCTGCCAGTTCAGGTCAAAGGAAGCTGAATCTCAAGTTTGAAAGATTTATCTTGAGTTAATGGCCCATGTAGAACCAGTCTGCAGTCTAGAACTGCAGAGTCAAATCCCCTAGGTTTGTTTATCACACTGGAACTTAATGGGGAACTTAATGGGAAGTCTGTCCCTGGAGTGTCATCAGCCCTTGCCACCTGCATTCCATGTGAATTTGACAAGTAGAGATCTAGCTTGACAAAGCACTTTTGAGTGGTTCACAGTCGAGTTAGGCCATATCCCACTGTGCAGCTCTCAGAAGAATGAAGTTGGCATAGCTAGGACACACAGCAGGAGGGAGGTCAGCACATCCTCCCCCTGAGAGATTAGCAAAGGTAGAAATTCTGGCAGCCCCCTAGTCCAAGGAGAATCATAACAGCAGACTACAATGCTGATAGCAATTACATTTTGCAGACATCCACTGCAGAGGAAAGGCTGTTATTCAACAGCATGTCTAGGACACCTTTGAAAACAGAAAATAACTTTTCTGCAACAAATGAGCCCAGGAAAAAAAAAAAAAAAATCACCCCCACCCCCTAGATTCCTAGTCCCAGCTGCTTTAAACTAGAAGTCCCATACAAGGAAGGTACCTGGGGATGCCAGTGGGTGTTCAAGCTTATGCCCCCCAGGGGCTTACTGGACAAACTCAAGAAAACATGGAGAGGAAGGTGAAAAAGATGACCAGTGTAGGAATACTCTTCCTTTGCCCTTTTCTTGGCTTTAAGAGTGCTCCTGTTGAGATAAAAAGATGTGATTTGCATCCACACAAGAGTTTTGTTGTGCTTTGTTTCTTTGAGCACTGTTTATTTGTTAGTCTCTTTTTTGATCTGCACCTCCTCTTGCTGGTCTCTTGGTAAATCCAGCTGCAGGATATGAAGTAGTCCAGGAAAACTCAAAAGTGGCAGCTGCTTTCCTTGGGAGTAGCTCCATAAAGATGAAAACTATCAGTCTATGTTATACATGAATTTAGAGAGGAAAATGTTAGGATATGCAGTTTTCATCCAAATGTTTGTCTTTATGGTGGCAGATTTTTGCTAGATCCTCATCCTCCTTCTTACTTGCAAATGTTGCCATTATCCCAGACTCAGTTCTCTCTCCTTCCCTTCTCTCCCCAAACAAAATCATCCATCTCTGTGGCTTTCACAGATCCATGCTTTTTAATTCCATACTGGTCAGCAAGGGTTAGGCTATACTGCAATAACCATCACTACCCCAAACTCTGAGGCTGAAAACAGCAAAGACTTATTTATCTTTCACACAAAGAATACTGAGGGTCTGGATGTCTGTCTGAGTTGGCTATCTTTTACGTGATGGTTCAACATTTCTCCTCTGTGTCAGAGCTTCCATGATTGCTGGGGAAGGAGAACACTGGGTGCTTGAATCTTGCTTAGGCAATTAGTTGATTTGTCTGAAAATAACATGTAGCATTTACACTCACATTTGACTTGTCAAATCAAACCATGTAGTCCTACATCATGACTGCCTCCCCATCCTCACCTCACACCACTTATCCCTCTCTCACTTCTGTCACACCAGATTCTGAAGTTCTCCAAAAACAGCTGCAGCTCCCCTTCCTCCGCGGACTTCCCAAAGTATGGTTGACTAGTGCTGAAGTTGTCTACCAGTGATTTATACCTCCCTGTCCTTAAATCCCTCAGGCCCCTGTAACATTGACTTTGAGCTTGGACATGTGATTCACTGTGGCTACTAGACAATAAAAAGTGTGAGATAAGCAGATACTTGCTCAACAAAGCTTTCTCTGTCTTTCTGCTCTTTAGAACCCTGAATATATTGTGTGGAGAAGCCCTCACTAGTCAACTGAAAGAAGAGACCACACTGAAGCAGAGATGAAGCATCTCATTGGAGGACTTCTAGACCAAACATTGTGCCAAGAGCTAAACATATGAATAGAGCCATTCTAGACACTCCAGCTCCAGCCAAGAAACCAGACGAGCATAGAGAGAGCCAAGCCAGCCCTGAGCAGTAAGCCATCCAGCTGACTCAAAGAACTGTGAGAAATAATACGTTAGCTGTTTGTGACTTGTTTGTCAAGCAGCAAATGCTAACTGACACACAAGAAATATTCTGTTAAGAAGGTACACTATGGAGTATTATGTCTCCACCAGAAAAGATGAATACCCAACTTTTGTATCAACATGGACAGGACTGGAAGAGATTATGCTGAGTGAAATAAGTCAAGCAGAGAGAGTCAATTATCATATGGTTTCACTTATTTGTGGACCATAAGAAATAACATGGAGGACATAGGGAGATGGAGAGGAGAAGGGAGTTGAGGGAAATTGGAAGGGGAGATGAACCATGAGAGACTATGGATTCTGAAAAACAATCTGAGGGTTTTGAAGGGGCAGGGAGTAGGAGGTTGGGGGAGCCAGGTGGTGGGTATTAAGAAGGGCACGTATTGCATAGAGCACTGGGTGTGGTGCATAAACAATGAATTCTGTTACACTGAAAAGAAATTAAATAAAAGCAAACAAACAAAAAGAAGGTTCTTTCTCTTAACTTTTTACTGCACTGGCTCCCTTCTTATCTTTCAAACCTCAGGTAAAATGGCAATACTTTTAGATCATAATTATATTGACAGATTGATTTACACAAAATCATCAGCATTTATACTTGATTTATAACTTCTGATTGGCTGGGGCCAATGGTTTTTATTAAACTCTTCTATTGGTGTAGGCAACAATATCTATTATACCCACAGCACAGTTTTTATCTCCATTAACTTTATGTAGTAAAGCCATTGCCATTTCTATTTTTTTTTAAAGATTTTATTTATTTATTTGACAGAGAGAGATCACAAATAGACAGAGAGGCAGGCAGAGAGAGAGAGGGAAGCAAGCTCCCCGCTGAGGAGGGAGCCCTATGTGGGATTTGATCCCAGGACCCTGAGATCATGACCTGAGCCGAAGGCAGTGGCTTAACCCACGAGCCACCCAGGCGCCCCAACCATTTCTATATTTTTAACTAAAACTGCTCATTTTTTCCCCCCATCTGCAATGTAAACAGAGCTTCCCAAGATATTCAATGTAATTTAATAAATGTTTCTGTATATCTCCTACCTGATCAGCTAGGCACTGAGCACCTATAGATGAGTAAACCACAGTCCCTGCACTTGATAGTTTTCAGTAACAGAGCAAACAATACATGAATAAAGGAAATGCAGAAAGCAGGATGCTTGTAATAACAGAAACTTGGGGAGGGGCAAAGCTAGCAAAGAGATAGGAGAAACTATCTCAGGTAAAGAAAGGGGGAGGCAAAGCAGCGTCCATTGAATAATGCTTCTTGGAGGTTACTCTTGGAAGCTGCATTTTAAAAGATAAGAGGTGGACAAAGCAGGGAAAAGCATTCCAGGCTGAGAAAGAGACCATGTGTAAATTAAAAAAGCGAACACCCCAGGGTGTGGGCAACAAGGGTGGGGGTAGACAGTTGTGTGTTCCTGGAAGGCAAGGTGCAGGGGGCATCAGGGGGGATGCTGGGGTCTGCTGAGCAGGCAGATAATTGTAGACATTGCATGCCATGCCAGGGAATCTGGATATTCTGCTGTCTTCTTCCACTTCCCTTTATCACATGGATTATTGCCCTGAAAACAAGTGAGTGAGTCATCTGTATCTCACCCATCTCCACTCAATCTGCACCACCTCTGAAATGAAGGGTTTTTGTCTATCTTTAAGACAACGATTTCCTGCTTTCTTAATCTGTTCTTTCTCTTCCTCTTCCATTCAGCACCTCCCCTCCCTGTCACTCCACCAGCAGATCCCCTCCCCCAACATCATACACAGTCTCTCCTGTCATTATTGGTTTCATCATTAATCCTCCCCCTTCTTCTCTCATCTTACGTCATCCTATATCACAAATGGAATGACTTGTAGAGGAGAGAACACATTCTGGGCAGAGTCCAAGGTGTGACTGAAGGTGAGAACCAGCTGGTTTTAGGGGCAGAAGGGGAAGTGGAGCAAGAATTGATCCCAACAAGGAAGTATTTGTAGGGCTGATGTCAAAGGTTCATGTTGGGAGGGGAGGACAGTGGATGTTTGGAAAGCAGTGGGTGAGAAAAGAATGCTGTGCTCCAGCAGTGGTGGGACAGAGTTATAGCCTGAGCTATCTAGGTTTCAAACCAAAGGCAGCAAGGATCTTCTACAGACTATACTAGATGATCCTGTGTGATACTGGGTGGAAGGGAGAGGAGTCATAGCTGTCCTGTATTCTCTTGCTTACCTCATTAGTCCTCCTAATAGCCACATGAGTCAATACTGTTGCCTCCTATTTAATAGATCAGAGATTGAGAGATTTAGTGAACTGAGCAAGGTCACATAGCTGGTGAAGGATGGAACTGGAGCTCAAGCCCACAGCTGCTCTATGGCAATTGGGACACTTTCAGGAGAACCTTCCAGAGGCTCCTTAACAAGACAACCTGACACATAGGAGCTCCACGCAGCCCTCATTTGATGGTCTCTTCCTCTTCCATGTGTTCAAATAGAAATATGTACTTGGTTAGCCTCCCATCTGTGATTTCATGTCAAAATGTATTTTATTTTCCACATCCCCTTCTTTTGAATTCCAACCTCTATCTCTGTCATTAGTTTTCAATTTTAGACCATAGAGGTCTCTTTTGCCAAGGCCCTCTTTCTCCTTCTGCACTTTGGTTATTATGATTTACAGCTGGGGCCCCTCCACTGGTGGTGAAAGGACAGATGTCTGTCTTCTTGAAGGAATCTATTAAAAACCAGTTATCAACCCAAATACAGTTAATCTCTCCCGTGATGCTCTTTCTCCCTCACACCTGCAACCACTTTCTCATCCTGTCCTCCAGGAATTCCCTGTCCTCCCTTCCATCCACCTTGGGCCAGTCCTGGTGTTCGTCCTCTTCCCAGACTGTTCTCTTTGCCCTGCTCCTTTGGGTCTCCCAATCACTCTCTGGCCATGAATGTTCAAGTTCTTCACTTTCTCCAAGCTCAGCTGTCTCTGCTTGTTCTCACATCTGGATCTGTACCATTTCCTCCCAATTGCCCTGACTTATTGATGCTTCATGTGTTGTTACTCAATGAGGTTGACAGAATAATGGCTCCCCAAAGATGTCCACAACCTAATCTCCAATACACATGAATGTGTTACCTTCCATGGCAAAAAGGACTTTACAAATGTAATTAAATTAAGGACCTTGAGATAGGAAGATTATCCAGGATTTTCTGAGCTGGCCCAATGTGATCACAGGGGACATTACAAATGGAAGAGGGAGGCAGGAAGGGAGGTAAGAGCAGTGCAGTGTGGGAAGGATTCCAAAAGCCGCTGCTGGTTCTGAAGAGGAGGAAAGCAGGCTATAAGCCAAGAAAGGTGAAAACTCTAGGAGATGGATTCTCCTCTAGAGGCTCCAGAACAGAATGCAGACCTGCTGTCACCTTGACTTTAGTCCAGTGAGATCTGTGTTGAACTGCTACACTATGGAACTATAGAATAACAAATTTGTGTTTAAGCCATGAAATTTGTAGTAATGTCTAACAGCCACTATAGAAAACCAACATACTCCCTCACTGACGTCTTTTTTTTTTTTTTTTCACTGAGTCTTTTTAGAGACTAAAAAATGGTGCCTGGATCAACTGAAATCACTCCAGAAATGAGAATTCGGGATCTTCTTTGGTTAACTGAAGGTCGACCTGAAAACTCTTTTTGCCAGAAAACTTTAGAGAAGTATTCCTGAAACATTTTTCCAATCCAGGAGCATGGAACATTTTTCCTGAAATACTGTTTCTCCAGCTCAGTGAGCCGTGTGTACTCTACACACTCTCGCACTACCGAGTGAACGCTACACAGTATAGTTCATGGGCCAGCAGCCTTAGCAGCACCCAGAAGCAGACTAGGAAATAAAAATGACAAGGGGCCAACTGTTTCAGAAACTGTATTTTAATAAGATGTGCAGATGATTCAGATGCACTTAAGTTTGAAATGCACTGCTCTCCACGATTACAAATTACACTAACATATTTGCGTCGACTGCATTCTTGCAGCCAGTCACCACCTGTTGATTCAGACTTCCTCAAGTCAAGAGCTGAACAGCAACTTGAAGATTGCTTCATCTTGTGGTTTTCAAACATAGTCACCAGAAGAACTTAATTTTATTTTCATCTTTTATTTATTTATTTGAGAGAAAGCAAGAACATGCATACAGCAGGGGAAGCTGTAGGCAGAGGGGGAGGCAGGCTCCCCACTGAGCAAGGAACCCGATGTAGGACTGGATCCCAGGACCCAGGGTTCATGACCTAAGCTGAAGGCAGCTGCTCAGATGACCAAGCCACCCAATCATCCCCAGAAAAACAATTTTTAAATGAAATCTTTTCAAACAGGGAAAGGATATGTGTCCACGCAACCTTACCTGCCTCCATCCCTCTACAACCAGCTCGACAGTTACTTGTGTGGATCTTTTTGGAACCTGAAAGGTTCGCCTCACACAGTCTGAAAAACACAGATTTTAAGCTAATTCCCTCTTAATATGTGTGGGAAAATGAAGACTTGAAGAGAAAATATTTACCCAGAGTCATATGTACAATTATGAAGCAGTAAATGTGGGCTTGGAAGGGCTAGAAACTTCTCAACATGATACACTTGTTAACAAACTTGACTGCACTCAATGAGGGAGGGTCTATTTCTATCACTGTTGTAATTATGGTCTCCAAGTCAGAGATGAGGAACCTGAGGCTAAAGGTGTGGTGATGGATGATAAAGGATGGGGGCAGATCTTCCTGACTCCAAAGCCCCAGTTCTTTCTTATAAGCCTCCCTTCTCTGGTAGGCTTGCTGGAAAACAAGTCAAGTGTCTCAGAGAAGTTAAAGTCCTTAGATCTTCTGAAGACCCTTTATTAAGTGCAAATGCTTCTCTTTATTGTTATTTATTTTACTATCTGTAAGTTTTTTAATATGTGCCACCCAGCTCCGGGTGAATTTCTGCATCCTCAGGGCTTAGCACAACAATCAGCAGTACACAGTAAAGGCTGAGTGAGTAAATTAATACTAATGATAACCATGGTTATTGCAAGTTCACTGTACACCAAGTACTATTCACTTCATCATTTCTAGCCTCATTTTCCTGTTTTATAAAGTAATGATCAATGGACATATAGATGCTTGGGTTGGATGAGATGGATGGATGGATGAATGGAAGAATGGTTGGGTGGATGGATAAATGAATGGACAAACAGTTTGACTGTTTAGATAGGGAAAAATATACCTAAATGTCTAGAAGATTTTTACCAAAATATTGAGTCTGGTTGCCATTCCCTTCCTTTGTGTATTTCCAAACAAAATCAGCAGAGTACAAAACCTGGAAATGATCTTGGATGGTGTTGATTCGACCATTATGAGTATCAAGGGATTCTTGCCCAGAAAGTGCTTCAAAAATACAGTTAGATGAGAGACTCTGGACTCTGAGAAACAAACTGAGAGTTTTGGAGGGGAGGGGGGAGGGGGTTGGGTAAGCCTGGTGGTGGGTATTAAGGAGGGCATGTATTGCATGGAGCACTGGGTGAGGTGCATTAACAATGAACTTTGGAACACAAAGATGAAAGAAAGAAAGAAAGAAAGGGAGAGAGAGAGAGAGAGAAAGAAAGAAAGAAAGAAAGAAAGAAAGAAAGAAAGAAAGAAAGAAAGAAAGAAAGAAAGAAATAGTGTCTTCTGACTCATTAAAAAAATACAGTTAGGAGGAAGTTTCATGAAAAAATAATGGAATTTCTGGACTCTTTCACAATATATGCATGCTTCTCTTTCAAGGCTTTTAAAAGATTTTTTTAAGTTCAATTTTGCAGGTTTTTAAAAAAATATATTATTTAAATAACACTTCCTCACAATAGCACTAAATAAGTAGATGACAAGGATAATATTTTATTCATCCCTTTATTTCTATCACGAAGCATAGAATTTGGAATACATTGTTTCAATAAATATCAAATAAATGAATGAATGAATGAACTTGATTGCTATCAGAAGATATTTGAACACTGAGAGTTTATAAATTTTTCATTCTTTTAACAAATGCTAATAAAATCCTTCTATTCCCAAGGCCCCGTCCTGGTCACCTTGAGGGATTCAGAGTGAATGCAGCACTTTTGAAGCAGACATAACTTCACTGTGGTTGCATACGGGGAAACCATGAGAAATCAGGTCACTGCATGAATGTGTCCACTCATGCAACAACTATCTATTCACCATCGAGAACATTCCAGTAAGCTGTACTTTGTGAAGAGACTGACATGCTATGCCAGAGATTTTAGATGTTATGCCAGGGACCATGCGCTGTCATTGAAGGGCTTTGTACAGGGGGCTGAAACCAGAGCAGAGCTGCAAAAAGAAATGGAAGGACAATATGTTGCTATAAAATCAGGGAAAAAAGGTAAATACTCTTTCCCATAAATGCTTGGCTGTACTTGTCTTTGTCAAGTTCTGGTTTCTTTTTTAAATCTCAAAGATAAGAACTTTCTGTGGAATTCCCACATGGTAGTGGAAGACATGAACTCTGGAGTCAGACCTGATTTTACATTCTGGCTGTGCTTATCATCAAGAACATGATCTTGGGTGAGTATGAATATCTCTGGGCTTCAGTGACCTCATACAAAAAATGAGAGAAACAATAGTACCACTGGTACAGAATTAAAGTGACAGCTAAATGAAGTAATAAACACAAAACACTTAGCTGTATGCATGGCATACAGTAACCACTCACTAAATACCTGATGACCAGAGCATAGCAGACAAGGGGGTGGGTGGGGCTAGCCAATGATTGAGCGCCCAGCGTCAGACAAGTTCTCCACTCGATGTTTAAGCGAACATTTATTCAACAAGCTTCATGAAGCTCTACTGGGTGCTAGTCTAAGGATTCTGGCCACAGCAGTGAAGAGAACAGAACAGGAACTATTCTAGCGGCATGCTTGTCCCCATAGTGTGCCTATTTCCTTATCTGCGAGACCATAGTTAAGAGGCAAACTGTCGTCACAAGGTTTTGAGGAAAATTCAGTTATTAAATGTGAAGTGCTCAAAACAACACCTGACACAGAACATAGGAGTGTGGAAGGCCCTGCTATTATAAATAATAGTTTTTGTTCTTCTTAACATCTTTATTCTTTTTGTAGGGAATCATGGCCTACTTCTTGCACCTCGGGCACCAGCTGCAGAACAAACTTGTAGGGACCATACTCATGTTTTACAAAGAAGTCAAGTAGTCTTATTAAAATCACACAGTTATTAAAGGCAGAGCCAGAACTTAAGCAAAATTCGTCTCCAAAATTGACGCTCTTAACCCGATACAAACATTCTCCAGCTTCCTCTCCACCCACCCTTGAGAAAAATTTATTTTATATACACTGACTAGTATAAACAATTATATCATATGCTTCTTTTCCCAGAGTCATTTAAGCTCTTAATAAATGGGTTTTCCTGATTTTGCAGTGATGGATGAGAGAATTAGCAGCCCTTTCGGAATTTCTACTCCCAGGCTGACCTCATTAGCCTTGTTTATAGACTAGGCAGGGCAGACGACGTTACATCCTGTAAACCAGAGAAGGACGCCCTTATAGGTTGGGGCAGCTTGCTTTGATTATCCACTTTGGGCCATGGAAACCCATACAGTAGTGATTTTTATTAAGTGTTTTAATACAAACCAGTGAGACAACTTTGGAGTTCTAAAATGCAGACAGCCATGGGTTTTTTTGAAAAGTGACTTATGAAGTCTGCAAATTTGTTATTCTTTCTTTCCTCCAGTAATGAATATTCTAGAGCTTTTCTCTAAAGAGAACTTGAAATCCTCTTTAATCTACAGATTAACACCTAGTTGGAAATTACATTCTTTCTTCGATAAAAGGGACAAATAAGACAAAGATCGATATTGTGTGTGGCAGTGTTTCTCAAAGAGCTAAGTTCAAAGTTACAGCTGAAGACTTCAGGGGGAAAATATGCAAAGTATATGAAAGGGAAGTTGAAAGATAAAGAAGAAAAAAAAATAGATTAAAAAGAATCTTTGCCAGGGCAGGAAATCAACCTAGACATATTTTATTTAAGCCTTTTGACTTTCTGTTTGGGTTGAATTCCAATGGCTTGGACCTTTTTTCAAAAACATTGAAAAATATTTCTTCCAAAGGAAGAAACTCGGTGTGAATACAGGAATTCAGTGAGATCCATTAATTATTTCAGCTCCTGAAGTCCCTGGTAAAATGTCTAGATTCTTCTGGTGAACGAGACTCTCTGTTGCTTAGACTGCACCTGAGATGCTCATAAAATAACAGGTTCCCTGATCATATCAGAATCCTACAATATTAGAAGCTCATGTGCAAGAGTGGGCTGAGGAAGGAGTTCCTAGTTTCAACAAGGCCATGGGTGACTCTGAAAAAGGTCAGGACACTCCATTCCAACCTTTCCTCACTGGTCTAGTGCCCCATTTTGTGGATGAGAAAACCGATAACCAGAGAAGGGAAGTAACTCACCTCTGAACTTGCAGTCCAGTGACATTAAGTACATTTACCTTATTGCTGCCATCCATCTCCAGGACTCCTATCATCCCAGAATGAAACTGCATACCCATTCAACACCACTTCTCCATCTCCCTCCCACTCCCCATCTCCTCACAACCATTACTCTGCTTTCAGTCTCCATGAAACTGACTATTCCAAGCACCATGCATAAGTGGAATCATACCATATTTACCTTTTTGTGTCTGACTTCTTTCACTTAACATGGTATCTCCACGTTACATGTAGCATGTTTCCAAATCATTCCTTTTTAAAGTTGAATAATATTCCATTGCATATATATATATATATATATATATATATATATATATATATATCACATTTTGTTTATCTAATCAACTGCCAATGGACATTGGATTTTTATTTTTTGCCATCTTGGACCAAAGATATGATATTTTCTTTAAATTCTTCCTTCTTTCTCCTGTCCCCATATCTAGGGTCACTGGATTTAACAAATGAAAATACAGAATGCCCAGTAGAATATCAGGCTAAAAAAAAAAAAAAAAGGTATAGATTTTTAGTGTAAGTATGCTCTATGCAATATTTGAGGCACACATATGCTAAAAAATTATCCATTGTTTATTGAAATTCAAATTTAACTGTGTCTTAGATTTTATCTGGCAGCTCTACAGTCTACATTCAGTAAAACCACAAGGAAATTTCTGTCTACTTGGAATCTTGAGTTGCCAGAATTCTTGTTTTTGAAATTTATCTTAATCAAGATTACTGCAAAGCAAATTAAAGCACAGTATAAGCAAGCAATGTTTGTCCACTTCTCAGGATTGAAAGATTTGCACCCTTGCCTCAGTCATGCAAACACCATCTCGACTTCTTAGATAAAGAAACTGAGGCTTGCATATGAAGATTTCAGAAACTCATACAGGTGATAAAAATCAAGGGTTTGGCTCAAATCCAACACTCCAGATTTCAAATCCAGTCTTTATTTTTTTTTTTAATATTTCACTTTAAGAATAGAAACAGGATAGATGATGGGGGGAACAGATAACCCCATTCAATGCTGGAGGAGCTGCAAAATGATACAGTTCCAAAAGGGGATTTGGCAATGCCTAACAAGCAACCCAAGCAGAGATCCATCAACTCAGCAACACCACACCTGGAAATTCACCCCAAACATACACTTCCAACAGCATGAAAATACATATGCATATGGCCTTATTGTTTTATTTGTGATTAAAAATATTGGAAACTACTTAAGTGCCCAAATACAGATGTGAGATAAATAAACTACAACATATACACACAATGGAGTAATATGAACCTGAAATAAAGATGGGAAGCTCTAGGAATGGATGTGAAGTGATCTCCAGGAAATAATGTCAAATGATGAAGCAATATCACAAAGTCTCTTTTGTGTAAAATAGAAGATGAAGTAAGAAACAAATGCGTATCTGCCTATCTTTGCAGAAAGAGGCACAGGTAGGATTGAGAAGAGAAAGCTGAAGTTGAGGAAGGGAGAACAAGGTGGAGGGAACCCAGGAATGAACAGCACTTCTCCAAGAATAGCTCTGACATATATTTGATCTTCAGAAGCAAGTTTATTTCTATGTCTTTAAAAAAATAATTCTAAATCAGCAAAGATGGGATGGAGGAAAGAAAACATAGAACACAATACACACTAAGTAAATAAACCCCAAAATATTTAAAACAAATGCAAAAAATATACCAACAGAGGGTGGATAACTAATCTGAGTAAGGACAACCCAGTATGTCACTGTGTACCCTTAGTCTTGGGTGGGCCTGGAGACTGGGGGACACCTGAATTCTCTTAGTGGGTGTGTTTTCCCCAATGGTGTGGGTGAAGCAATTTTAAAACTATTTTAAGAGGGGTGCGTGAGTGGCTCAGTGAGTTAAGCATCCAACTCCTAATTTCTAGGCTCGGGTCATAATCTCAGGGTTGTGAGACTGAGCCCTGCGTCAGGCTTGCCTCTTTAAGTGTGCAATCTGCTTAACATTCTCTCTGTCCTTCCCTGTGTGCCCCCACCTCATTCATGTGCTCTCTCTTTCTCTCTAAAAATAAAAATAAAACTACATTAAGATGATTGTAATAGAACTGAGCAAAGAAGTAATGTGCCATTGATGTTGTTGGGACCCAGGGTTCTTCCTAAGGAAGAAGGGAAATTTAAATATGGAATGGGGGATGGCAAGAACAACCACCAGATTGGCATTAGACGTTTCAGCCAGTGCACGCTCATGATTCCCAAAGCATGTATGAATGTGCACACACATGTGCTATGTGTGTGTATACATGTGTATGTGTCCATGGCATGCTAGAGATAGAGATCTGATTTTTCAATTTATAGGCTCGCTGTGAGCCCATTGTTAATACAACTGTTATTAAAATTAAATTATAGGGGCACTTGAGGGGCTCAGTTAGTTAAGCAACTGCCTTCAGCTCAGGTCATGATCCTGGGATCCTGGGATCAAGTCCTACATCAGGCTCCCAGAACAGGGAGTCTGCTTCTCCCTCTGACCCTTGCCCCTCTCATGATCTCTCTCACTCTCTCTCTCAAATAAAAGAATAAAATCTAAAAAAAGTTAAATTAAATTAAATTATATAAGCTTAAAATTAATTACATTAAAAATAAATGTAATAAATACTTAAACTCATAACATCCTCATTATTTTACTACATTTTACTATTGACTGTGTGCCTGATAGTTGTGTTATTTTACCTGTTATCAATGCCCTATTCAGTAACACCATACTGGTAATTTAAAACTGGCTGCAGTCGGAGTATTGACACCATGGAAATCCATAAATACTGTAAAGCAGGGTCTTGTTTGCCTATGGATCAGATTGTTAAATGCATACAAGCCTATGATGTTGGTATGCACATATATAAGTATGCATACATTCTCTAGTTCTGTTCTTACTATTGCAATATTAAGAATGTACATCTAATTGCATGGAGCACTGGGTGTGGTGAAAAAATAATGAATACTTGTGATCTCTGTCAAATAAATAAATAAAAATCTAAAAAAAAAAAAGAATGTACATCTAAGAATTGGTAGAATATGGTGTTTGTTCATTTCTCCTTTACAGTCTGCATCTGTCCTTTGCAATATCCATTCTGAGAGAGCAGAACCTTGTGTATTTTATGCATCACTGTGTGTGGTGTCTAGGACACAGCCTGACACAAGGTGAGTGGTTGATAACTTTTTGCCAAATGAGTGAAAAGAGAAAGAAATGACTAATCATTCTCATTTAAAAATTCTAAGTGGCCCCTGATTTGTCGTAGCTATATCACAATGAGCCTACCGAAGAATCCCAAGATTCCATTTAAGTTTGAGATTAAGAGACAGTCTCTCCAGCCATGTAAATAGAATGGCACACAAATTCACTGACGTCCACATACAGGCTGGTGTCTCCCAAGCTTCCTTTCCACCACTATCCAGAAGACTAAGACCTGAGGGGCTATTGTGATTGCTGCCAAATCCCGAGCTCCTAAAACAGTACCTGCCATATAGTAGTCCCTTGATTAATGAAAAGAATCTCTTCTGGCAGTTTGAAGGGTGCCTGGGTGACTCGGTTGATTTAATGTCCACTTTTGGCTCCTGGTCATGATCTTGGCATCTTGGGATCAAGCCCTGTGTCAGGCTCCCTGCTCAGGGGGGGGTCTGCTTCTACCTCTCCCTCTGCCCCATTCCCTGCCCGCTCATGTCTTGTTTCTCTCTCTCTTTCTCTCAAATGAATAAATACAACTTTTTTTTTTTTTTAAATGAACTTGAGGCCTCTCCCTTTGAATCAGCACTTAAACACACAACCATCACTCCTTAACATGTATGTGACTTCAGATAAATCAAGAGAAGTTATTCTTAGAGGGGAAAAAGTTGGGAACTCAAGTATTCAAATCAAGTGAACAATACAATTGAAACCAAAGAGGCTAGTCAGTGAAAACAAAAAAATGTTCAAAGGGTAAGTTACCTTGGAGAGCCAGCCAGGTCTGGTAACACAGGAGGCCCACCCTATGATGTCATGGTCCATAGTCTGCTTAGGAATTTGGGGTTCAGCTTTTTCTGTATGTGCACTTCCCTACAAACCTTGAAAATGTGAATAGCTAGCCATTCAAGTAAGCCCCTACCCGTTTGAAGATAGCTCTGGCCTGATTTTTTTTTTCTATTCCTTCCTTTGCAAATCCTTCAAAATCCAAACTCCTCTCCCAGAAACCTAAGGACCTTATCCACTACATGGACCCTGAACTACTTCTCATTTGAGAAGCCCAAGACACCATGCTTCCTAACTCTCTCATTACACTGGGAGAGGACTTTAGGGCTAGAAAAAAAAAAAGAACGTGGCAAACATTCCATGATATTTAGCCTCACAGCCCCAAATCAGAATCACAGGCACAGAAACAATGCTGGAATGGACTCTTTTGCTGTTTCTTAACACAATCAGCCCAACTTCTGTCTTTTCTGCCCCATGGGAGTATCCTCTGGGAAGGAGAGACCTAATATAATAAATATCATTGAACACTTACTCTGTGTGAGGCACAGCTCTAAGGAGGTTACAAGTATTAACCCATTTTATCCTCACAAGAGCCCCATAGATTGGCCACTAATTATGCTCACCAAATACTTCTGGCTCTCCTCTCTCCCAGCATCTGCTGAACTTCTATGGTTGGGCAAGGTCATGTGACTGGTTCTGACCAATAAGTTGGAAGCAAAAGTGATGTGTGTGTCTGCTGGGCTGAACTAGATTGCCAGACGCTCCAGGGACCTCTTTTCCATCTGCCATGGTTACCTACAACATTCAGATGCCAAATGTGTCATTAAGAAACTGTTTCTCATACATTTTATCCTTGCCTCAATCCAAAAACACAATCTCAATTTTTATGATCAAAGAATTGAGGCTCAGAGAGATCAACTGTTTCTCCAGGTCACATGGATGATAATAGTTAGAGGTTGGGCCCAAAACATTTTTTTGGTTTGTTTTTTTTTTTTCCAACTTCATAGAAAAAAAAAAAAAAAGTAGGTACTTGTAATAATGAGCTTCTGACAAAACAGCAAAGCCCCAACCAACCCACCATAAAGGGGGAATCAGGGGCGCCTGGGTGGCTCAGTGGGTTAAAGCCTCTGCCTTCAGCTCAGGTCATGATCTCAGGGTCCTGGGATCGTGCCCCACATTGGGCTCTCTTCTCAGCAGGAAACCTGCTTCCTCCTCTCTCTCTGCCTGTCCCTCTGCCTACTTGTGATCTCTCCCTGTCAAATAAATAAATAAAATCTTAAAAAAAAAAAAAAGGGAGAATCAGAGAAATAAAAATCTCTGATATTATAAACCACTGAAAAATGGGTGTCATTGGTTATAACAGCATGCTCTGGTCTCTCCTGACCAATTCTGTGATATGAAGCCTACCAGTGTCCTCTTTTGGAGGATATGGAAGCTGAAGAACAGTGGTATTAAGTAACTTGCCAAGGAAGGTCACACAGCTAGAGAGCAGTGGGTTTCTTATTTGAACCCAGATTGTTTGGAAGGGGATTTGTCTCACTGTTCTTCCAGCTGGTTTGTCTCCCAGCAGCTGATGTTTCCCACTACACAGGCATCCACAGAGAGACTGGGGTTCCTGCCTATCATGACCATGGCAGAAATGTGCTTTTTTTAGGACTGTCATTAAAAAGTTGCTATAGACTGGATGGCTTAAAACAGTAGACATTTATTCTCTCATAGTTCTGGAGGTGAGAAATCTGAGATCAATTTGTCCCCAGGGCCATGTACCCTCTAAGAGTTCTAGGAGAAAATCCTTTCCTTGCCTCTTCCAGCTTCTGGTGGCTCCATGTGTTCCCTGGCCTATGGCACCATCACTCCAATCTCTGCCTCCTTCATCACTGGCATCCTCTACTCCTGTATGTCTCTTCTCTGTGTGCCTTATATAAGGACATTTGTCTTTGAAAATTAGGGTCTACCTGGATCCAGTATGATCTCATCTAAAGATCCTTAACTTAAGTACATTTGCAAAGACCCTATGAGGGGGGGTGCGGAAAGGTCACATTTTGAGGTTCTGGGTAGACATGAATTTTGGGGAACACTAGCCAAGCAAGTAGAAAAGGAGAATGTTAGACATCTACTCAGAACACTGCCTCTACCACCTTTCCCAGATGCAAGTGGACACTGACACCAGTAAAGGTTTAAACTTCAAAAACTTTACAAAATTGTATTAAAGATGTACAGAGTTGGAGATCAGGGTTGGGGGCACTGAATGGGGTTGCAGGGGAGGGGAATGTGGAGAGAGCAATAAAACAAGAGTTGAGCCATTGGGCTGATTAAGTCACTTCATTCTTTGACGAGCTCTCACTACTCAGGCCTCAGTCCTCTTAGATTCCTTCTTGTGTTGGGCAAAATTCTGAAGCAATGGGTATCCACTCAATGACATAGGCATGTCTACCTTTCCCACTTAGAGGGAAAAGCTCCGGTCCAGCTGGCGGTCTTCCAGCCCTCCGGAAAAGCCAACATGATCTCTTGCTTTATGATGGGGGAGGATGTGACTATTTGGCCCTAGAAATAGAAATAGGAAACTAGTGTCCTCAAGAACTCAACTACATGGGGCACCTGGGTGGCTCAGTGGGTTAAAGCCTCTGCCTTCGGCTCAGGTCATGATCCCAGGGTCCTGGGATCGAGCCCTGCATTGGGCTCTCTGCTCAGCAGGGAGCCTGCTTCCTCCTCTCTCTCTCTGCCTGCCTCTCTGCCTACTTGTGATCTCTGTCAAATAAATAATAAAATCTTAAAAAAAAAAAAAAAAGAAAAAAAGAAAGAAAATAAAAAAAGAACTCAGCTACAGATGTCTTGTTTGACCAGACTCCCTAGTTCACCAAAGAAGCTTGGACTCTCCACTATCCTGTACACAGCCTGCTAACTCACTTGTCCTACTTCCTTGGCCCCCTGAAAGTATTTGAGTTTGAGCCTCTCTGGGATATATAAAATTAAAAGTACCTCACCACCAAGAGAATCAATTTCATTCTGAAAATTCTTGTCTGGTCTACATTAAAAATTCATAATCTCGCTCCTAACATAACTGACCTCATTTCTTGAGCACTAATAACCTCAGCCTTATTGGTCCCATCCTCCCTGCCAACTCCACCCCCTCCTTCCTGCCCTGAGTCACATTACAAGGTTCCGATATTGAAAGGTCCCATGCCCCAAGAGTTTCTCTCTAATCATTACGTTTCTCCACTCACCACAGGAGGGACGATCAAAGAAGAGTTTCTATTATCACTGGATGCCAGTGATTTTTGCAACCTGCTGGAATGTACTGATAGCATAGCAAGATGGATATTGCAGAGGAAGAGGAATAGTTCTCAAAACCAGATAGACCCAGGCTCTGCATTTGGCTTGCTGAGAAAGCTTACACAGAGATACCTCGAGTCTTAGCCTCTCCCTGCCTTCATATCTAAACAGGAGTAGCAGTACTCTACTTGGAGAAGTTAGATGAAGTGATAGAAGCAAAATCTCTTCTCGTGCTGCAAAACGTATACAAACACACAAGATTGCTCTTTTTCAATCCATGCACTTCCAGTTTCCTCCTACATGAGTCGACTCTTCCATGCATATCCAGAACTGCCAACCAACTCTTGGTTTCTTCAGCTTGCAAAAGCTGTAGACAAGCCCATTGGAAGACAGATGTGGGTAATCAGAGACATGACTTCAAAATGGAAATACTAACACCATCATCATTACGGTCCTGGTATGATTTCAGGAGAAGTACTTCCTTCCTGCCCATCCACTCCCAGCAATTGCTTTCAGATTCCCTTCACAGAATGATTATAACTGGATCCCCAGTTTGGCTGCTTATGTCAATGATAATCATCTCCATAGTCTGTAATTATTGAAACCTGCTAAGTCTCTACCAGCACCCGCCCTTGGAATAGGAAAAAGAATTAAGCACATCACCAACACATGTGACCAAATAAAGGAGATGAAATATAGGAATCCTCAGTGAACCCTTCCTGCCACACATTATTCTATCGATTTTACTGCAATGTAGGGAGACACAAATTAGAAATAATAACAAACATTTATTAACATCTCCAAAGTGCCATTATTTTTCTTAACCCCTGTGTACCTGTCATGGTACTCAAAAAAAACAGAACCAAAGAATATACACACATATGCAAACACACACACACGCATGCATGTTATTAGTGACTGAAAACAACACCCATTTAATAGCTCACAGTTTTGTAGGTCAGAAGTTGGGGTGGGGTGGGGTGGGGTAGGGGGTCAGCTGGATTTTATATTCAGAGTCTAATAAGACCCAAATCAATGTATTGGCCATGCCACACTAACCTGAGGGTCCCAAGGAAGAACCTGCTTCAAGCTCATTCAGACTGTTGGCAGAAGCCATTTTCTTGCAGCACTAGTAGGACTGATTCCTCACTTTCCTGCTGACTATGACCCAGGGCCCACTCTTCTTCTAGAAGCCACCTGCATTCTCATTACTTCTCATGTGGCCTCCACAAAATTCAAAGCAGTGACAGCATATTGAATCCTCCTCACCCTTGGAATCTCTCTAACATCCTGTATTGTGGCCAGTAAACCAGAGGAAATGCTCTGCTTTTAAGGGCTCACCTGGATAATATCTCTATTATCTATATAATAGAGATAATACCTAGATAATGTAGATATTCACCCAGATAATCTCCTAGAGATAATCTCCTAGGAGACACACCTAGATAATCTCCCTCTCTTAAGGTCAACTGTGCTGTCGTATCATAAAACACAACCACTAGAGTAATATCTCATCACCTGCATAGTTTCCAGGGATTAAGGTGTATGATTCCTGTGTTTTCCAACACCACGAAGCAATTCTCCAAATCTCAGTGAACACTGACCCGCTGTCCCACAAATTCAACTGAGTTCTTATACACTTACCTACAGATAGTGTCAAATCCCACTGGTTAAGGGCTCAGCCTCACAGGACTGCCCCACCCCCCAGACACCAATCACAAGCCCAGGTTTTCTGACTGACAAGCTGTAGATCAGAGGCTCCCATGACTTCCTGCCCCTTGGGTTCCATTAATTTACTATAGCAGCTCACAGAACTCAGAGAAATATTTTACTAAGTTATCAGTTTATTACAGAAGGATGTAATTCAGAAAGAGCCAGATGGAAGAGATGCACAGGCAAATTATGTGAGAAGTGGCACAGAGGTTCTATGTCTTCTCCAAGTGAGCAGACTTACGTTCAAGTAGGAAGCCCTGCAAACTCCATGCTTTTGAGTTTTATGGAGGCTTCATTATATTGGCATAATTAATCAAATCATTGGCCATTGGATATTGATTCAACCTCGAGCCCCTTGCTCCCACAACCCCACCCATGACCTGGAACCTGAACTCATGCTTAAAAAGTCAAGCATGTTTCCTCCCTCTCTCCTCATCCAAATAATACCCACACACACTTAGAAAGATGAGTTTTCATAGATTATTAGAAAAGTAACTTTGGTGTTAAGCTCATTTTTGCTGAAGCGCAAGCAACTGAAAGAACAATGAATTACTTCAGTATTTTGTGAGTGACTTGGTACAATGTGATAGACTTGTCCATTTGTGAACAGGACTGACTATGATCACCTTCTTCACTGGAGTGGGATGTCAACAGTTTAGCAGACAGGGTACTCTGGCAGCTAATGGCTCAAAGTGATAGAGATTAGGTCTAACCTGGTGTAGGAGACTCTGGAAATCCTTCCAGAGGGACTTGCAATTTACGGGAGTCAATTCAAAGAGAAAAAATCCAAACAGGATTTTTGAGGAGATATTTTTGGATCAGGGCCCTTTCCTTTGAAACCCTTCAAACCACAGTCCTGGGGTGATATAAGAGATACTTCTGAATCTCTGCAAGGTAGAGAACATTTGCCTTGGGTAGAAGTTTGAGATCCAAAGCATGGGTTCTCAACCTGACATCAGCAGCAATCATTGGGAATACACACACTAGCTCTGAGCCTCAGTTCTTGAAAAACCTTGGATAGTTCTTTGTTTTTTGTTTTTTAATCTCAATAGTAAAATAACTCTATGATCCTCCTTTTCAAGGATGCAGTCCTGGAGACAGCAGTGAGGTGTAAAGGGAGCTCATGAAAGGAAAAGCCAAATACCTGAGAAACCATCCCAGCCTTGGTGGCCCTAGGGCAGGATGGAGAGCTGGATCCAAGTCATTGACCAAAGCCAGAAAAGCTGGTGGCAATGGTGTGGGCCAAGAAAAGGTGGCCTGGAGGAACTCTGTTGTTGACAACTTTCTATACAGTCCCACCTCGGGCCTGGCAGCCAGCTGGGTTCAGTAAGGATGTAGATCTCTTCCAACAATGTGACTCAAGTCCTGCTAAAAACACTGAACCAGATCCTTCAGTGCCCATCAGCCACTTTTCCCTTTGACATTTTAACAACTCAAATGGAAAACTCTCGGGGACCCAGTTTTGAAGCATGATAAGTCGTGTCATCAAGTTAAATGATGCCACCTGCATACCTTGTTTCATCTGGAAGGCTTTTAAGGTCTTTTTTTTTTTTTTTTTAAGAGTATGAACAGCTGGCCACCAGATGCCAGTCTCTATCCCTTGAGTTGTGTTGGCTGCTTATAATTGGGATAATTTAATGACCGATCTTCACTTAAGTTGGTGCCCAGTTACTGCCAAGCTGGACTTCTATTATTATGTGGCATTTATATCCAGGGACTATTGAAGGCTTAACAAAAAGAGTGTAGAGATGGGTCTGGAAAATAGCCCGAAGGATAGAGTGGTTGGAGGTGACAGAAGATTTAGAATTTTTAATTTAGAACATTATGCCTAGATTTTTTTTTAATTTTTATTTTCAGCATAAGAGTATTCGTTGTTTTTGCACCACACCCAGTGCTCCATGCAATCCGTGCCCTCTCTAATACACACCACCTGGTTCCCTCAACCTCCCACCTCCCCACCCCCCCACCCCCCGCTTCAAACCCTTTAGATTGTTTTTCAGAGTCCACAGTCTCTCATGGTTCACCTCCCCTTCCAATTTCCCCCAACTCCCTAGATTAAAAAAAAAAATGATAATACGTATATCAAAATAAGGCTAACTAATAGGTAATAATTCAAAATAATTATCAAATCATCGTGCTTTTCAAGATTTTCTAATGTTTATCAGAAATATATCTCTGGTACTATGAACTGAAGATAACACAAGGAGTATTTGAACATCAATAGTCATAATGTTTGCCTTACTACTGCAGCATTTGCATTTCTGAACAGGATATGCAAACTAAAAGGAAGAGTCAGAATACTCAAGATAATTGCAAGAAATATTTTCAATGTTTTTTTTTCTTTTTATCAACTTTATTTAGGTATAATTCACATATAAAATATATATAATGCAACCATTTTAGGAGAAAGGTTCACACTTGTGACAACTGTGTACCATTGTAACCACAGCCACAGCTAAGATCTAGAATGTTCTCAGCACTCCCCCAGTTTTTTCTGGAGTCCTTCCCTGAAGCCCCTTTGCTGTCAGTCCCCACTCTCACCCCAGATCTAGGCAACCACTGATCTGCTTTGTCCCTATAGATTGGCTTGCCTGCTCTAGAATTTCTTATAAATGGATTCATACCTCCCAAGACAGTATCCCACCTCCCAGGACAGTGTTCTATGAGACTTCATAGCTCTCCATCTCCATATCATCCACATCAAGATCCAGGCTAATGATGTATTCTTTTTTCCATCTGGTTTCTTTGATTCAGCAATGTTTTTGAGGCTCATCTGTGTTGCAGCCCTTCATTTTTTTTTTTTTCTGAGTAGTATTCCACTGTATGAATTTATCACAATTTGGTTTATTTGTTCCTCAACTGATAACATTGGGTTGCTTCTAAGTTGTACTGCTGAGTAGTGTTCTATCACATGGATATACTTTGAATTGTTCTTCCAATCACAGATGGATATTTTGTTTCCAGCTTGGGACTATTATGAACTATGCTGCTAAGAATATTTTTGTATTCACTTCTTGCAGATATTCTTTTATTTCTCTTGGGTAAATTTCCTACAATGAAATTGCTGAATTTCATGATAAGGGCAGTTAACTCTAAATAAATACGTCAACCAGTTCTCAAGAGTGTCTGTAGTGTTCTACTTGCCACCAGCATCATACAAGAGTTCCAGTTGTTCCACATATTTTTCCACTCTTGGCATTGTTGGTCTTCTATTTACTTATTTATTTTTATTTTTTTAGAGAGTGAGAGAAAGAGAGCAGGCAAGCAGGGGGCAAGGAGGGGCAGAGAGAGAGGGAGAGAGAGAAGCTTAAGCAGGTTCTATGCGGGGTTCAGTCCCACAACCCTAAGATCATGATCTGAACATAAATCAAGATTTAAACACTCAACCGACTGAACCACCCAAGTGCCCCTTGGTCTTTTACATTTTAGCCACAGTAGGGGGTATGTAGCATTACCTCATTATGTTCTTACTTCCCACTTCCCTGGTGACACTTTTCTTAAGACACTTTTTCAGATAGGAAGAGAGAAGACTTGGATGCAGGTATAAGAGAAAAGGCTAATGAGTAGAGTTACCATATATTCTAGTGTGTATAGGACAGCCCTGGATTATACCCAGTGTCCTAGTATAACTAACAATAGTACCCTTGTATTAATTTGCTCAGGCTGCCATAACAAAATACCACAGATTGGATAACTTTATTTATAGGAATTTATTTTTCGCAGTTCTGGAGACTAAGAAGTCCAAGACAGGTGTCGGTCAACTTGGTTCCCCAATGAAGCTTCCCTTCCCAGCTTGCAGGTAACCACCTTCTCTCTGGGCCCTCACATAGTGGAAAGAGAGAGAGAAGAAGCAAGCTTCCTGGTACGTCTTCTTATGAGGGTACTAAACCCATCATGTGGGTCCTACCTTCCTGACATCTAAACCTGACTACTTCCTAAAAGCCCCATCTCCAAATATCATCATACTGGGATTAGAATTTCAACATATGAATTTGGGAGAGGGGGACACTGCATAGCAGCCCTGTAATTTGGATTCAGCTTTGCTGTTCGGTGTGTGATGTAGTCTTCTCTAACTACTCACAAAACCTCCTGTACATCTGTATTTCTCACCAATATATTTGAGGTTATAGTTGTGTTTGCGAGTCAGGTACCAAGAGCAGAAGTTACCTGGTGAGACCCCATTATTCATGCTACAATTATTATAAGCTTTGAAAACATTCAAAAGTATACACTACTATGTGCATCATCTTATTAAACTATTTGTTGTTGTTGTTTTAGTCTAGTGTTTTGGTTTGAAGAACAAAACTTACATACTAAAAGCACACTGTAAATTAAAGAACAACCATTATAAATGAAAATATATTATTTCAAATTCTGGCCAATTCCAAAATAAATGTGAAGATTTATCTTCTAACATTTTATTTTGACCTTTTGTAAATTGAAAGGATTGTACTGCACACTCAGGTACAAGTTTATCCATGAAGACAAAATAAAAGTTGGGCCAGAGATTCTGTCCATCCCTGAAACCAAATCCAAGAAAAAAATTCTTTCTTGATTCATTTCCCATTTTCCTCTTTCATTCTGGTAGTAAACTACAATCAGAATGTAATGATTTCAATTCTACATAGTCTGTCTCTTTCCTGTTCACAATATGGTTCACAATATGATAATGTCCAGTCGCAAGCATTATATCTGGTAGCACTTCATGGCAGGTTAAAAATGGATAGAAGCATGCATGCATATCTTAAGTTTGCTACATAACTCTGAACACATTTTCACAACATAACCTTTCATCTGGTTTTACCCTTATGGAGCTTCATTTGGCAAATTTTTAGCATATACATAAATGCAAGATATCTTATGTGGCACCATGGATAATAGAAAATTACAAAGAAGGTTAAAACATAATCTCAACCTTGGAGAACCTTATACTTAAATATGGAAAGGGTGGGCTCTAACATAAAGAACTGTAACATAAAGCAGAAAGCAATAAATACCCTCTAAGTGAGACAAATGATTATAGCTTGGAATCTTTGAATGTCCTTGTAGGCAGGGCTTTGCTGTGCCAAAAAACTATGCATATAAGAATTATCAGCCAAATGGGGAATAAAGTAATGCTTACTAGCTTTGCAAGTTCCCATTTATGCCACCTGCTGGTCAGGAAGAAGAAAAGGTGATTTTTTTAAAAAATTTTATTTTATTTTTCCAGTGTTCCAAGATTCATTGTTTATGCACCACACCCAGTACTTCATACAGTATGTGCCCTCCTTCATACCCACCACCAGGCTCACCTAATCCCCAACCCCCCCACCATCAGTTTGTTTCTCAGAGTCCAGTCTCTCATCCTTCACCTCCCCCTCCAATTTCCCCCAACTGACTTTTCCTTTCCTTCTCCTAATGTCCTCCATGTTATTCCTTATGTTCCACAAATAAGTGAAACCATATGATAATTGACTTTCTCACCTTTTTTGACGTTTGGCATCAAAGGGTGAGGTTTGTAATTTCAATTCGAAGTGAGCTTTGCTACTCCACATCTCCCATCCCCCACATCCACACTTAACACTGAACCCACTTAAATCAACTATGTGGATCAAAAGCCCAAGACAGATTGAAACAGTGGTGGACCCACCTTGCGGGGTAATGACTTGCCATACTATTGAATATTATAATTTTCAATAATATTGAAAATTATACATGTCACCTGAGCACAGGAAATGTAGGGATAGACAAGAGAACGGTCTCTGCCCAGCACTGAGGACACAAATTACTCTCTGGTCTACCACAGAATCAGGAAAGAGCCCAGCCAGAAAAGTCCTAAGGTGTCAAGGCATGTCTCCACCCACTAGTGAACTGTGGCCAATAAATTTCAACCTTGGACCCAGCATGTTATAACACCATCTTCATTAGAAGGAAGCTAAACAAGGAAAAGAAGATTGTGGAAATGGAAGGCAGTAGTATCACCTCTCTCTTTCCCGTGGGCTGAAGATGAAATGCGAGCAGGGAGATAAACATGTTCTCCCTATCCCCACAAGTGTCGGGAACTTAAAACAGCCTCTTCTTGAATTTACTCTGCCCAATATTTGTATCATAATATCAAAGAATTCTTTGAATCAAGTATTTTTTGGAAAACATGGAATATCTTACTCCTTAGTGTGAGCTTGATTGCACTCATAGTACAGTTTTTTCACATCATCTTGTGTCTGTGATTTTAATAGACTCTCTCACACAGACTCCAGGCTCAAGCATGAGACTTGCTTTGGCCAGTGGGTCAATAGCAAACTTGATACAAGCACAAACTTGAAAAATTATTTGCATATTTTCACTTCTTTTCTTGAACTCTTACAATTGCCTGGATACATGTCCATACCATCCTTCTAGAGAATAAGATACATGAAGCTGAGTCAATTGCCCTAGCCAAACCCATCTTAGATCAGCCAACAGTCAACAAACCAAAAACACCCACCAAGACTAGAAGAAATGCTTAGCGAAGCTCCACCAAGATCAGTGGAACTTCTCAGTCAACCCACAGATTCATGAAGAATAATAAATGGTTGATGGGGGGGAGGTCCCATTTTATTTTATTTTATTTCTTTTCAGTGTTCTGAAATTCATTGTTTATGCACCACACCCAGTGTTCCATGCGATATGTGCCCTCCATAATACCCCCAGGCTCACCCAACCTCCCAAACCCCCTCCCCTCCAAAACCCTCAGTTTGTTTCTCAGAGTCCATAGTCTCTCATGGTTTGTCTCCCCCTCCAATCTTCCCCATCTCATGTCTCCTCTCCATCTCCTAATGTCCTCCATTTTATTCCTTTGTGCTCCACAAGTAAGTGAAACCATATAATAATTGACTTTCTCTGCTCAACCTATTTCACTCAGCATAATCTCTTCCAGTCCCATCCATGTTGATACAAAAGTTGGGTATTCATCCTTTCTGATAGAGGCATAATACTCGATAGTATATATGGACCATATCTTCTTTATCCATTAGTCCTTTGAAGGGTATCTTTGTTCTTTCCACAGTCTGGCAACTGTGGCCATTGCTACTATGAACATTGAGGTACAGGTGGCCCTTCTTTTCACTACATCTGTACCTTTGGGGCAAATACCCAGTAGTGCAATTGCAGGGTCATAGGGTAGTTCTATTTTTAATTTCTTAAGGAATCTCCAAACTGTTTTCCAAACTGTTTCATTCCCACAACAGTGTAAGAGTTCCCCTTTCTCCACATCCTCTCCAACACTTGTTGTTTGCTGTCTTGCTAATTTTGGCCATTCTAACTGGTGTAAAGTGGTATCTCAGTGTGGTTTAATGGTTGCTATTTTAAGTCATGAAGTTGTTGATTTTAACCTAGAAATAGGTAAATCATATATCCTAAATGAGATTGCTCTGGACTGAATTGTGTTACTCCAGAATTCATCCGTTGAAGCCCTATCTTACAATGTGATGGTATCCGAAGGTGGGGGCTTTGAGAAATAATTTGGTTTAGATGAGGTCATGAAGGTGAGGGTCTCATGACAGGCTTTGTGCCCCTATAAGAAAAGGAAGAGACACTCTCACTTCTCACCCCATGTGAGAACCATGAGAAGTCAGCCATCTAAAACACCAGGAAAAGAACCTTCATTAGAACCTGACCACACTGGCACCCTGATTTCAGACTTCCAGCCTCCAGAACTGTAAGAAAATAAGTGTTGTTGTTTAAGCCACCAATTTACAGTATTTTGTTATGGCAGCCCAAGCAGACTAGAACAGCTTTTGGTACTGAGAAGCAGAGCGCTGCTGTAGCAAATACTTGAACATAAGGAAGCAACTTAGGCATTGAGTCATAGATAGAGACTGGAAGAGTTTTGGGGTATATGAGAAATATGGACATTAATGGCAATCCTACAAGGTCTCAGACAGATGAGGAACATGTAATTGGGAACTAAAGGAAAGTAATCCTTGTTAAAAATCAGAATCAGCAGAAAATGTGGTTGAACTGTATTCTAGTGTTTTGTGGGAGGTAGAAAGTGTGAACAATGAAACTGGATGTTTGGCTTGCTTTCTTCTGACTTCTTACAGTTAAATGCCAAAAGACATAGATTAATTGAAGAAAGAATTGTTAAGCAAAAAAGGAATCAGAACTTGAGGATTTAGAAAATTCTCAGCTGATCCATATTGTAAAAATGAGAAATCTTGTTCTGAAAACACACTAAGGGTGTAGCTGAACAACAATTTGATAAAGAGATCAAGTGTAGAGCTCACGAACTTAATCAGATGTCTCAACAGAAGCCAGAATATAGATGAGATTTCATCAGCAGAGACATTGCCACTTTGAAGTAAAGGAGAAAAAAAAGGTGGGAAAGAATGAAGAAAGGCTGTCAATTTTTTTTTTTATTATTTTATAGGATGGAACCGTATTGCTCTTTGCTTATAAACATGTCCTATATTTCCAGAAAAGGGAAGGAGGAACCCACAAAGCAATTCAGAAATCATCAGGGCTACCACTCCTGCTACAGACCCAGAATGCACGGACCCAGGAGCAAGACTGCCTCCACCTCAGTTTCAAAGAGTGAGACCACCACTCAGTATAACTTCATGGGTGTGGGCACTCTGCTAAACTGTGGGGGTGATGCTATCACCCCAGGCAGGAGGGCAGAGCATCAAACTAAAGAGGATTGTTCACACAACTTAAGATATAATACAAATTGCCTTGCTAAATTTTGGGCTTGCTTGATGCCTATTATCCCTTCTTCTTTCCTATTTCTCCCTTTTATTTTTTTAATTTTTTAAAATTTTTTAAATTTATTTTCAGCGTAACAGTATTCATTGTTTTTTGCACCACACCCACTGCTCCATGCAATCCGTGCCCTCTCCAATACCCACCACCTGGTTCCCCCAACCTCCCACCCCCTGCCCCTTCAAAACCCTCAGATTCTATTTCTCCCTTTTAGAATGAGATTGTCTATCCTATACCTCCTTTGGAAGCACACGCTCACCTGGTTTCACAGATTCACAGCTGGAGAGAAGTCTACCTCAGAATGAATTCTACCTACAGTTTCACCCATATCTGACTTAGCTCATATTTATTTTTTTATTGACATATAATGTATTATTTGTTTCAGGTATACAGCACTGTGAATCATCAGTCTTAAAATATCCACAGCACTCACCATAGCACATACCCTCCCCAACGTCCATCACTCAACCACCCAATCCCTTCCACCTCTCTCCCCTCCAGCAACCCTCAGTTTGTTTCCTGAGAGTAAGAGTCTTATGGCTTGTCTCCCTCTCTGGTTTCATCTTATTTCATTTTTCCCTCACTTCCCCTATGATCCTCTGTCTTGTTTCTCAAATTCCTCATATCAGTGAGATTATATGATACTTGTCTTTCTCTGATTGACTTATTTCACCGAGTATAATACCCTCTAGTCCCCTCCACATCATTGCAAATTGCAAGATTTTGTTTTTTGATGGCTATATAGTATTCTGTTGTGTATATATACCACATCTTCTTTATCCATTCATCTCCTGATGGACTTAGCTGATATTTAAGTGAGAATTTGGAATTCAGAATTGATACTAGAATAAATCAAGACTTTTGGGACTATTGAGACAGAATGAATGCATTCTGAATACAAGAAAAAGATGAATTTGGGGGGACCAGGGGCAGAGTATTATGGACTGAATTGTGTTTCCCAAAAATTCATATGTTGAAATCCTAACACTTGATGTGATAGCATTTGGAGATGGACCCTTTGGGAGATATTTAATTTTAGATGTCACAAGGGTAGCACCCTTATGATGAGATTAGTGTCCTGTTTAAAAAAAAAAAAGGTGGGGGGACACACCAGAACTCTCTCTCCCTGCCATGTGGGAACACAGTGAGAAGGTGCCCTCTACAAGACAGAAAGAGTGCTCTCACCAGAACTGACACCTGCTGGCACTCTGATCTCAGAGCTCCAGCCTCCAGAAACACAAGAAAATACATTTCTACTATTTGAAATGCCCAGTTTATGATATTTTGTTATGGCAGGTGAAAAGATTCCTATATATAACTAATATCATCCAAACTTATTTTACTATCCTGTCCCTTCCCATGGAACATTCCAGAATATGATTCCACAGACAATACTCCAGGGAAACACTGGGATAAATAAATTATAATAATACAAATTTGTCAATATACAAGATTTTAGAAACATAATAAAAAAAGGACAATCAGGATTTTATGGTGGAATGTTTTGGGGAAGTAGAAAAGGGAGTAAAAGCAATATTTAAAATCCTGAGAACCTGAGAGAATTGTGGTATTAATGACAGAATTAGGCAACTCAGGAAGAGTAAGTTTGAAGGCTAATAGTTTTGCCTTCAAGATATTAAACCTGAAGGGAATGTATTATCCCCAGGAAGTGAAAGCCAGCAGGCATGAGAAAAGTGGTGCTATGCGAGAGTTCATATTAGCTCTATACGTTCCAAATACTGGGTGACCAACTCATGAAAGAAAGATCCTGCAGAGCAGAGAGTCAAAGTCCAAGTGAGGCACTTTAAAGTGCTGTGACATAGGAGGGACAAACATACAGAGACACAGAGTGGAAAATGAGTTTTCAAGGCCAGTAGCAGAGTTCAGACTATAACTCAGACTGTTGATTTCTTGATAAGCCTACTACAGTGTTCATGAGCTATTTAGCAATTAATTGGATATTGGTTCACTGAAGGGCAACCAACCAAGATGGCAACCTAATTGAAATCATGTTGCATGAAGAACAGTTGAAAGAGCCAGAATCATCAAACTTGGGATAAGGAAGATGGACCTGTGGGGAGGGAAGAGGCCAAGTGTTACCTCTGGAAATTGTAACAGCTTGTATGTGTGGAAAATGGAACAGGAATATTTACTGTTACTCAGAGAATAACCTGGTGAAGTTATGGCCTTTCTCCCTGGGAGCTGTCAAACAGAAGTGGACTGGCGTTCTGCCAAAGCTATATAGGAGGCCCATGAACAAAGAGATCGTGAATTAGAACCTCTCAAATCTTCCAAGCCTGCACTTCAATGATTTAGAGATAGTCTCCTTTTCCAGTTTTGACTATTTGCAATAAGTTAATCTGCTACCTTACATCACCAAGAAAGTTAAAACAGGCTTTCAGATTTTCTCACCAAGACTGGAAATCATGAATGTGAGTGCCTGAGAGACTCAAAGAAATGGCTCTACCTCATCTCCATCTCTCAGAGCTAATAGGGACAAGCACACAGTAGGCACCTGTGTACCATCTGATCCTCTGGAGCATGTCAACACCCCCTAGTGGCTTCACCTCATAGTTAGGACAGGATTATTTCCTACAATTCTCAATAAAGAATATTTCATTTACTCTCCAATCTCCAAATATCAGTAACATCTTCCAAAAGGCAGATGAAATTTTCCAACAAGATTCATTTTTTCTTTGGCCTCTTCCTCGATGTCTTCACATGTTTGATAGAACTCAGCAAAGGCTTTATTATAAAATCCAGATGAAGCCACCTGGGTTTTAGGATATAATTGGAAACTTGGCTGCTGCATGCATGGAAAGGAGAAGAAATAAAGTCAACCATAAGAGCACAAACCTTAATATATGAAAAATGTTCAAACTTTATAATTACAGTCAGATAAGGAACTGCATGTTTTCCAAGAATAACAACCTGCTGCCTCTAAGAGTTTAGCATGTCTTTCAGAAGAAGTCTGTATTCATCTCTAATGTAATAGATGCTAAGGAAAATATACGGTGTAAGCATATTCTCTTCATTTGGCATGGAGATTGTGTTTTAATCAGCATTGAAGAGTTCAGGTACTAGAACCAGACAACCCACATTCAAATCCCAGCTTTGTGGGGTGCCTAGGTGGCTCAGTCAGTTAAGTGTCAGGCTCATGGTTTTGGCTCAGGTCATGATTTCAGGATCCTGAGATGGAACCCCTCCTTTGGCGGGGGGGGGGGGTCCATGCTCAGCATGGGGTCTGCTTGAGATACCCTCTCCCTCTCTCTCTGCCCCTCCCCCTGATCACAGTCTCTCTCAAATAAATAAAATTTTTTAAAAATCTTAGCTTTGTTACTTACTGGCTACATGACCTTGAACTAGTCACTTAACCTCTCTGTACTTTATTTAGGCTCCCCATCTATAAATTGAGGATAATGTTAGTATCTACCTCACAGGATTATTGAAAGAATTATATGAGTTCATACACTTACAGAACGCATGAAACAATGCCTAGCACATAACTGATGCTCAACAAATGTTCCTCATTTTTATCACCACTGCTTTAAAATGGTAGAAGATAAAAGGGTCTGACCCTTTTAAAAAAGTTTGTAGAATGAAGTGTTATTTCTAGTGGGGAGAGCCCAAAATACTTGCGTGAGAAACAAAAATGTATGAAATAGGGCCTCCTGTGTCCCCATGTAGAGCAGTTCAAAGCCAGCACACATGGCCTGAGTAGAGGGCAACTTTGGGAAATATTAGCTCTCAATCAGCACTAATATGCTGTTTAGCACATTTCAACTGAGGAGCAGCCTGGAACAGTCAATATCAGGATGACAGCCTTGTTCTGTACACACAGTAAAATAAATGTTTGGGTAAGTGGAGTTTGCACTAGTCAAATGCTAACGAGTGTATTCAACTTGTAACTTGGGAGTTTATAACTTCCTTTATCCCCTGCTTTGAAGGTTGCTTGTGAAAGCTGACAGCAACTCATTGGACAATTTTCTTAATAACTGCAAATATTTTTAAAGATGGAGAATAAATTTTGTTTTCAGCATCTAATTCTGTCACACTAATCTTTCCACGGTTTCCAGTTTACTTAGCCCAATAGTACACCATTTATAAACCTTAAATTTATAGTGTTCACAGTAGACACTTAACTAGATTGGTTTTGCAAGAGCAAGAAAGTGGTGATGTATTTTTAATATAAAAATACCCATCATTTGTTCAGTACTTTTTATTGTATCAGGCCCTCTTCTGCATTCTTTGCATGTATCATCTCTTTTAATCTTCCATAAATCTTTCGAGGCAACTATCTAATGTATTAGAGTTGTTGACACTAGCCAACTCCCACAAACCCCCAGACTCAGTGGCGGAACACAGCATAGGTTCATATACAATTCAGTAATGTCTGATGCGGTCAGACAGTTCTGCTATGCAGCATCTTCAAAGGGATGCCTCAGGGTTTGGGGTGCTTTCTACTATGGAACTCCCCTCCTCTTTTGCTTCCTGCCATGAGGAGAGAGGAAAGAGAAAAAATGTGGAGTAGATACACCAGCTGCTGTGGTAAATCACAGTGACTCAGAGTAAGTAACATAGTGAGGTGTTTAATTAACTCTCGTTAATTAACCCTACGTTACTCCTACTCACCTCTCATTGGTTGAAATCAGTCACGTGGTCAACAAACAGGAAGGGAGGCGGGGAAATAGTGAGGAATCTGTAGATGGCCTGAAATCCTAAACACACCCACCATAATTTACTCTTCTGGTCCCCAAATATTCATTTGCTTTTCTCTTTTGTTATGTATAAGGAAAAGAACACAAACACAGAATACACCCCTCTTCAAAGCAAACAACCTCAAATTCCATCTGGTCACTGCATTGAGATCAAAGTGCAGACTTATGAGTTATGTGAAGCTCTTGTCATAAGCCTGGATGTCCCATCTCTTGATCCAGTGATTTGTAAACAAGAGGAAAATGATCACTGTCACTCCAAAAGACAAATTTCTTCCCTCTCTCATGCTCTCCCTTTCTCTCTCTCTCTCTCTCTCTCACACACACACACACACACACGCAACAAATGGAGTTACAGTGATGATACAAATACAACAAAAATTTCATGGAAAGCATTCTGGATATGGGCCTGGCCCTGTTCTCTGGGGAGAACTTCATTGTCCTTCTCTATGGCCATCAGTTCTTCTTTCTAGGAGTCTCCCCTTGCTAACTCTGAAGGATGTGTTGGGGAGCCAGCCCTCCATGCAGCCTGCTGGTGGGAGAGGTTGTTTTCAGTCTTCAAAGATATTTCTAATAAGGCTTATAGTAACTTTAGCAATGTAAGACCTTCAAAAGACTGGTAGGTTCCTAAAAGCCATCAAATTTAAGTACCATCTCTCTATTCCCTTTTATATCTGTTTATAATTTAACCATTTATTTTCCAGGCTCATCTCCTTCTTGAAACACCTTGCAAAATCCATTCAACAGCAGCCAGCACACACAATGGATATTTCCCTGCCATGTACCCCACCACCCCACACCCAGCCTCCAGTCCTGGAGCTACAGGGTGATGTGGCACAGATGGCTTTGCAAGTTATCGTAGATGTCACCACATTTCAGCAAATGTGGTGCTGGGGCAAAACATGGCACATCACCTTGCCAGCCTCTGGTATCCGTCTCCTTGCCACTCAGCTCCTAACTACTTGGCCAATGGCACTGAGTGTGGGTTTTTGTCAGAGCGGCACCCCATGTCCTTTACTAATATTGGAACTGGTCAGGGGAAGCAATGTTAACTGTTGTGGTATATCACAGTGACACACAACAGGTCCTGCTAAATAACGTAAATGAGGTGTTTAATAAACATTCATTGGGTAAATGCAGCATTTTGTATATATATACAAATAGGTTGCTTTACATATTTGTATGCAATCTTTCACAATTAAGGAAGCAAATGCTTAAACAAAGGAATTCAAGGTCACATAACTAGAAAATCATGGATGCTGGTCTGGGACACTACATGTACTAGAGCCTGTAGATGTCTCCTCAGTAGAAGCCAGAGCAAATAGACTCAACTTTTTCTCTGCTTTCATAACAAAGAAAATCTGAATCCAACTGCTTCCCTGCAATTTTAGACCCCTTCCCTCTTTACACTGTTTCAGTTAGAGATATTGTCCCCTGTCCATAGCATAATAGTTACTTTAGGTGACTCAAAAAACACAGCAGAAAATAATCTATAGTTTTAATATAATGAATGAGGTTTGGGTCCTATAATTGTTTGCGTAAGTTTACACAGTAAGTACACGAAGTAGATAGATCATGTCTGTGTTGACATCTCTATTCTCCACCAAATTCTTTATTTTTTTTAACTAATGTTTTCTATATTAACTTAGGAAGTTTTATTATACCATAACCATTCATTAAATCTGGCAAGAGTATATGTCATCCTGTTTGCTCTCTGTACAAGCTTTGACATATTAGCCTTCCCCGATGGGAACATATTCTCAATACAAACTCAAATCGTTGAAACCGTTGCATGATCTGAGCAGGTATTTACTGAGTACTTATTATCTATCAGGTACTGAGGAAGACCTGCTTTAAGATCTACTATAACTATTTTTAAAATCACCATTTATGTTGGCTGCAATTTGAATTCATAAAGTGTGTGTGTGTGTGTGTGTGTGTGTGTGTGTGTGTGTGTTTAATGGCAGGTGGAGAAGTGTGGTTGAATGAGTAAAATCATTGCTTAAGCCTCTATGTCAGAGACTTAGCCAGCGACATGGACACACACTGCAAAGTGAGTATCCCTCATACAGATTATGATTCACATACAGAATACAGGTTAAAATAAGTCCAATTTACATGGCATCAGTTAGGTATTTTCCCCTTTTATGAAACTAAAGTGTATACTTATTTTACTTTTTCAAACAGATGAGTTAGATGAGGGAAGAATTGCATGGAAATAATTGTGTTAGCAAAAGTGATGTTTAAACACAATTTCACTAGTATTACTGTTCTGGAAGTTGAGACAGAAACTTTTCTGTCTTTTCTGTGTGTTTTTTTTCCCTTTCTTTTCCTTTTTTTTTTTTTTTTTTTTTCCTCCCAGTGAAGTGATGCCATTTGGTCTCAAGGCATCACTTGAAAAGGCAAAGAAGCAACTGAAGTCACACAGTGAGAAGAGCTACAGATAAAAGAGAGAAATAGAATTGCTCAGATACCTGAAACCTTTGCTTCCCATTTGCCTCAGTCCGGGGTTTGCAGAAGAACGTCACTGGCTCCTACTCTTTCCTAACGAGCGTATATATTAAGCTCTTTGAAATGTGAGTATTATGGGAAGGATTGCAGTTGCTTTAAATTATAGACGTTGGCAAGTGGTGGGGAGGAGCGGGAGGTTGTTTAAACTGAGAGACAGTTGCAAAACTTCGTGCAACAGCATGAGCTCCAAGCTTCAAACACATTCTCATGCTCAGAAGAGCACTTTATTTTTCATCGAGTTATTTTTTATATTGTTTCGAAGCAGCTTCGAATAAGACGCATGTATTTCTGCTTTAAAATTTTTAATGGTTTCTAAATTCATGGGACAACCAAAGCAAGAAAGCCTCATGTCTGGGGGGAAAGTTTGACATCGGCAATACCCAGAAAAGGTAAGCCACTCTTTTCATTGCACGTTTTCTCTTTTTCCCTCTTGTTTGGGCTTCGTCAAAAATATTTACTGGGAGAACTTAACAGAGCTACTTGTAAAGAAATGGGGAACTTGTAAAAATATGTCAACAAATTATGAATCAAAGGTTGGAAATCCTTAGCAGTCATGCCTTCTCCTGCTTTCTATTCCGCTTGATGCAAACCTCTATGAAAGCTTTGACTCCTTGAAAAATGGGATTTCTCTTAGAAAATGTGTGCAGGAGATTCCTCAGAATCTCCAAACAGATGCATTTCACATTCACTAATGTGGTGACGGGCTCATTTATTGCCTGGGTCAGAGTATCTATGTTTTTTTATCCCAATATATGAAACTCAACTTCCGGAGCTATGATCTTTGTATTAACTTAGAAATCTTTGCCATGGAAGATTTTAACATCACTCCGAAAAATTCTCTTTTAAGTGTGGTTACTTGTAACTTTGTGGTTACAAGTTCTTACAAACTTGTTTTGCAGAATACGTTTTTTAAAGTTAAATAAATCATTTGGCTTTTCCTTTGTAACAACGCGGTGAGGATATTATGGATATGATGTCCTCAGAGAAAAAAGTTCAACCCCAAGTTTGTTCATTCCAGTTGCAGTTGACTGACCATGCTAGAGTCTGAGTAGGGTATCTCTGCCCTCTTGGGTGTGCCTCTGATACAGGTAGGGAGCAGAAAAGCTTGAATATTCCTTGGTTTTCTAGGGCATTGGTCATATGGGAAGTATGCTGTGGTTTTAGGTGGAGGGATACATAAATGTGTGGTGTGTTGTTCTTATTTCCCTGGGAAAGTCTCTGTTATCAGATTTCCCATCTTTCCGAGGCAGAATTCCAGGTGCAAATAACTAGCCATCCACAGAGATCTATCAGTAAATTCTTCCGGCAGGCTGTGATTTTAACAGAGCGTTCATTCCTCCACACGTACATATATGCTCACAGGCGAAGGCGACAAAGCTGCACGGGTTTAACCAAGCTTGAGTGGTCTGGGACATCTAGGCAACCCCAGTCTGCAAAACCCACTGGTGCAGAAGCAAGAGCAAAATGCCCATTGGGCCTGGGTGAGATGGGAGGCTCTGCCTGGGGAAGCATGCTTGCGTTGGGAAGGGCTCTACCTGCCTTGCCAGAACAGCTGCTGTTCTGTCTCTGGGATATTTTTTCCTCAGAATCAAATTCTAATTATATAAGATGGATTATGGTGGCTTCTCCTACATTTTGTGGTCTCGGTGGGGAAAAAAAAGAGATTAAGATCAGAAGGAAGTTGTTAACAGAGAAGAGAGAAGTCAGCTCGATTAGCTCATTGCAAGGTGGTCAAGAGAAACTGCTAGTTCCTTTCTCCATACCCAGTTGCTGGTGGAGGAAGTGAGGGATCCATGCCCCCCACTCTGCTGTCCTTCTCCTCCCCTTGTCTTCCCTGCTCTCTCTTCCTCCCTCCATTTCTCTCCACACCGGCCATGCAAGCTCAAGAGAGGGAGCAGTGGATTGGACGGACAAGATTATAACCATCTCCTCCTCTCCACCATTCCCAGGCCAGTTGGGGAAGCCCCCACCCTATTTGGAGGGGGGTCTCCAGGACCCCACCCCATGACTTCATCACAGGCAGCTGGGGAGCTGGGGTGGCCAGCGGTTGCATGGCGCCTGAGTACACCCTGGGGAAGGGTGCGGCCCAGAAATGCGCAGTGTGGCATGACGTGGCTGCTGGGGAGTGGGGCGCGGACTTCCCATCACGGGCTTTTGTGGAGGCTGGCGGCATTTCTGGAAGCCAGGCCCGCCAGGCCCCACCTCTGGGCCTGAGAAGGCCCCAAAGAGGACAAAAACAAAAAAGGCAATTAGAGTTGCTAATGAAGCCCCAAGCCAGCTGACTCATCTGAGGCACAGCCACTGGGGGGCTTTATAATGAAACCTGGACAACACCCTGGAAAGGACAAGTCAGGTTTGTCCCCAAAAGAACACTGATGAGAGGCCTGATGTGACCTAATCGTGCTCCTCACCTCATAGAGGCTGGGGAGAGGCCACATCTGCAAGGCGCAAAGGGAGGGCAATGTTAACTAATGAACTGCCAGGGCATTAGGGAGTGATGTTGTCTGAACCTGACAAGGGTTGGAGCCAGCGTCAGCCCAGGTTGCCAGTTAGAGTCACACTGGCAAGTCCATGACCCATGACCCGACGAGCCCCAGGCTAGGGAAGTGACCCCCTTGAGCAGCTAGGAAGATTGTATTTCACCAAACTCCAACTGAACATCTACTCTGTGCCGGAAACTTTACCAAGGCTCTTAGGAAATGGCCCTTGACAGAGAGACCAAATGTTAACAACAGTGGAGAACACAGAGGGGCTTTGCACATCAACCTGCTGATATCCAAAAAAGCTCCTCGTAGAGTTGCATTTGAACTGGACCTTGTAGGAAGAGTAAAATATCATGAGAGAGGCAAGGGGGACGGGAGCATGCAGGCAGAGGTCAGTGAACAAAGGTGCAGAGGTGGAAAGGTCATGGCTGCTCCCATGAACCAAGGAGCTTGGGAAGGCAAGGCTCTGTTGCCCAAAGTGCATCCCAAGGAATAGGACTTTCATGGGTTATTAGTAAGAGGTTAACCAAAAGCATTTCCTGGTCAGGCAAATTGGGGAATGTGAAAAGCTGTATACCACAGTGGACCAGAACTCAAGTTCTGGGGTTATAAATATCTGATTCCAATCCCAGGTCCAACTCTTTAACTGTTGTGAGAACTTGGACCATTCAAGTTTCTTCATCTGTTAAGTGAGGATAATAATTATATTTATTCTTAAAGGGGATAAAGCATTTGAGGATTAAATTAAAGAATTCATGTAAAGGGTCTACTGTCAAAGTATCTGCCATGAAAGAGCTCAATGAATGTTAGCTACTCTTACTAGCTTTTTTTTTTCTTACTGTAGGACTTCTCACAGATTTTAGTTTCTTACTATATCCTCTGTCTCTCTGTGAGCAGGTCATTAGCATCTGTTTTCCAAACTTATCAGAATGTAAAACCATCCCCACCCCCTTCCCGGAGTATCACACAAACTGTGGAATATAGAATGCATGCTGGACAACAGCGAGCCTGAGTTGGCCCAGTTAGTTGAGGCCACATGGGCTTCCAAACTTGCATTTCCCAAGAATTAGTTGAAATTTATCAATCTCTACCAGCCTCTTCATGCATTGTCTTCCATGTTTCAAGGAAACAAAAGCCCCACAACTGGGATTTTCATATCTAAGAAAATTGACTTAAAAAAGAAAAACTATTGTCAACTTTTACAGGGGAAAGTGACAACAAAGCAAATTGTTGTCACACCCAAATTTCACACCCAAAAGGTCAATCTTTGCCTGTGTTTTGAGGGCCTGCTGCATAGAGGGCAATGTACAGGACACAAGCTGACTAAAATATGATCCCACGTTTAAGGAGTTATCAATCCTAGGGGGGAATCAACACATGAGATTCAGTATCTAAAAGGCAAAACTAGATATATAAGGAAGAATATAAGAGACCTCAAAGTGAATGAGAATTCACAGAAAAGGAGCTTGCAGTTCTCTGGACTAATCAGAGTAATATATAACATTCTTTGATGTTTACTATGTACCAGGAACTATGCCAAGCCCTTCACAGTATGACTAACCCATGTATACTTCATAAGGCTACACAGTCGGTGTTGACTTGCCCATCTCACAGATGAGAAAACTGAGCCCTAGAGAAATTCAATAACCTGCCTGAGGTATTCTAGGAAGTAAGGGGCAGAGTACACTCTCAAACCCAAGTCCATCTAATGCTCTATATTCCTCACCCAGGGAAGGCTCCTAAGAAGAGGGAATATGTAATTTAGCCTTGAAAAATAGATAAGGATTGGTGGGAGGGGTATTCATTCCAGGCAGCAAGAACATTAGTAAAAGCATGAAAGAGGACAGCGTGCGGAGTAGCCACAAAGCTCCCTCAGCAGAACAAAGTACATGCATATAGAGCTGAGGGAAATGAGCCCAAAAGACTTGGTTGATTTAAAAAAAAAAAAAAAAAAAAAAAAAGGAGAAGAAGAAAAAAAAAAATGAAAGAAAAGAAAAGAACCAGACTTGGTTGGAATCAGATCATAGAAAGCCTTGAATGCCAAACCACAAAGTTTAGATTATTTTTTAATGGAATAATCTTGTAAGTTTGTAAACAAGAAAGTTTATGAGAATGATGATTTAAGATGATTAATCAGTGTCCAGAAGGGACAGAGACTACATCTCCAGTTAAGAAGTAGGTGTTTGTCCAGACAAGAGATAACAGCACCAGGTGTTCACACAGCAGTTAAAGAGTGGAGATGCTCATTGGGCCCAGCCCCCTAAACCTTCTACCCCAAGGCCCTGACCATCACAGTAGTCTGTCAGAATAATAACCTTAAAGCCTCGCTAAATCAAAATTCAACCCTACAAAATGGGAGAGGGTGGGGGATGGAAGGGATAGGAGGAGCTAGTTGACATCCAAGGGCCTTCTGACACCTCAAACTCCATGAAGATAAATGACTATGCACTGTTATGGAAATCATTAACTATATAGCTCCCTACTCAGTCACATTTCCAGACTGCATCTCCACATCAAGCAGTCATATTTCCAAAAGAATTTGAGGGTTTGCAAAATTTTATGGCAATTACATAGGAGTGGTATTGGCACGCAGTGATTGGGGGAGGGTATACTTTAATATATCCCTTCAGGAGAAACATTTACCCATCATCCAGGCTGTGTGCTTTTTGCAGAATTTAGCTACCTACCTCTTGTGACAGAATCACCCTAACTGCAATTCATACATCAGGACCTTGTAGTGCTCCAAATGGTAGTGACTCATGTAGGTGGCTTATGACCTCCTCCAGTTCCCAAAAAGAGGGTCAGCTTCCAGAGAGTAGAAATTCATGCACCTTTAGATTTTTTGATGTTTTACCAATATGGCAGGTCTGACTCAATTTACAAATGCAGGTTTCCAAGAAGTGTCACATTTTCTTATTGTCTTTCCTTCAACTTGAATCTGATTCTAAGGGTCCATGCCAACAGGAATTCAGGTTTCAGTTATTACCTGGCTCCTCTCCCCATGACCACCAATACCAGGGAGGTCTTCATGCCAGTTACACTCACTCTTATAAATTGCCTGTCTCTTAGATGTCTGTGGATTCTGCTTTCAAACCCTGCATGGGAACTGGGAATCACTGTCCAGGCTGGGAACCTGGAGTCTGAGCAATCCCAGGCCACACAAAGTCAATGTTTCCACTTCTCACAGATGTACCCATCCCTGATGCTCTGTCTTCAGATCAGCAGGGGGAGTCTCATATCAAAGGCTCCCACTCCACCTCTCTCAGCATATACACTTGGACTTGGACCTTCAGAAAATAAAGCAGGAAGTGTAACTTTCAAGGAATTTTTGTTTCTTGCTGTGCACAACCTTGAAACAAGGACACACAAAGGACAAGGCAACATTCTTGGAATTAGCTGGAGGTGGAGAACACAAAGAAGGTTGTCATTCCCCCAATGGGTATTCAACAATCATTAATGAAATATGTGCCCCACTAACTAATGAAATGGCTCCTCCGAAGTTTGTCACCAGAGGAGGTATTATTATGAACAGCATAATAGAGCCTTTTTATCAAACACCTACCACATGCCAATACTTCACAAATGCTGCCCCCATATCCCCATCTTTCAGATGAGGAGAGGTGAGCAGCTTCCCTATGATCCCACAAGCATGATGAGGTAGGGCAGGTATTTAAATTCAAGTTATGCCCATCTCCAAAATCCACACCCTGTCCATTCTGCCACATGGAGTCCCAGAAAGGATTCCTATTTTCCGTTTGGCAGTCTACAGGTCTGCTCTTGATGGTTGCCTTTTCTGACTAAAATTTGTTTAAACAAAGGATTTGGGGGGTTTACTGTTTTGTTTTGTTTTTTACCATGAACATAGTGTGACTCTGCTCGATACAGTAATAATCTCACAGCATGATTTACTACCCCATGTCATCATTCATCTGCAGGCAGCATCAAGGCAGGTGCACTCTTATTTGAAAAACAAGAGCAGGATAAGTTGACTTACCCAAGGTCATGGAGCTAGAAAGGGCTTAAACTCATATATGTCCACCTCTACTTCAAGGGGTGGGATTTATCCCTAGTTATCCCTTAATGAAAGGCTAATTATAAAAGAACATTAAATATTTGCAATTTTACAGTCTTTTCATCCACCAGTAACAGAAAACTACAACTTATGTAGTTCCCTTAAAACACATCTTGCCAGATGTACCGTAACATATTTGAGAACCATCAGTAAGGCATTAGTTCGTAGCCTTGCCAATTGTCAACATCCCCAAAGGAGCTCATTCCCTTAAGTTGATAAATAATTTTTTCCAATGTCTTTCTTGCATCATGATTTTTTTTTTTTAAGAAAAAACTTCTTACAAAGTAATTTTTTCCCATTTCCCTGTGAAATCTCATTTGACATCAATGGAATCTTTGTCAATGGATTCTTTGAATTTATTGCTATTATCAACCCTTCTTTTTAATTTAATTTTATTTTTTCACTGTTATAAGATTCATTGTTTATGCACTACACCCATAGTGCTCCATGCAATATGTGCCCTCCTTAGTACCCACCACCAGGCTCACCTAACCCCCCCCCCCCGCCCCACTCCCCTTCAAAACCCTCAGTTTGTTTCTCAAGAGTCCACAGTCTCTCATGGCTTGTCTCCCCCTTCGATTTCCCCCAATTCACTTTTCCTTTCCTTCTCCTAATGCCCTCCATGTTATTCCTTATGCTCCACAAGTAAGTGAAACCGTATGATAAGTGACTCTCTCTGCTTGACTTATTTCACTCAGCATAATCTCCTCCATTCCTGTTTATGTTGATACAAAAGCTGGGTACTCATCCTTTCTGATGGAGGCATAATATTCCATTGTATACATGGATCATATCTTCTTTATCCATTCATCTGTTGAAAAGCATCTTGGCTCTTTTCACAGTTTGACAATTGTGACCATTGCTGTGAACATCAGGGTACAGATGGCCCTTCTTTTCACTACATCTGTATCTTTGGGGGTAAATTCCCAGTATTGCAATTGCAGGGGCATAGGGTAGCTCTATTTTAATTTCTTAAGGAATCTCCACACTGTTTTCCAAAGTGGCTGCACTTTGCAACTTGCATTCCCACAACAGTGTAAGAGGTTTCCTCTTTTCAGCACCCTCTCCAACACTTGCTGTTTACTGTCTTGCTAATTTTGGCCATTCTAACGGGTATAAGGTGGTATCTCAGTGTGGTTTTGATTTTAATCTCCTTGATGGCTAATGATGATGAACATTTTTTCATGTGTCTATTAGCCATTTGTATGTCTTCTTTGGAGAAGTGTCTGTTCATGTCTTCTGCCCATTTTTTTGACGTGATTATCTGTTTTTTGAGTGTTGAGTTTGAGGAGTTCTTTATAGATCTTGGATATCAGCCCTTTGTAGTGTCATTTGCGAATATCTTCTCCCATTCCGTTGCCTCTTTGTTTTGTTATTATCAACCCTTTTATCATGGGTAGATTTCTATCAGTTTCCCAGATCATTATCATCCCCTCTTGTCCTTCACAATAAAGACCATATTCCTTGGAATGGTCTTGGAGGGCCTTTAAAAATCTGTCTTTGGACCACATTCATTGGCCGCATTCTTCCCTCTTGCTCCCTGCGTTTGCATATACCCAGGTATACCAAGTATCACAGAATAGGGGCTTCAACAACAGAAGTTTATCTTCTCAGAGTTCTGGAGGCTGTAAGTCCAAGGTTAAGGTATCAGTAGGTTTGTTTTCTTCTGAAGATTCTCTGCTTGGTTTGCAGATGGCTGCCTTCTTGCTATGCCCCATATGGTCTTCCCTCTATGCAGAGAAGCCCAATAAATCTTTGTGTATCCAAATGTCCTCTTCTTATGAGGGTACCAGTCAGATTGGATTAAGGTCCCTGTTCTGGGCCTCATTGTAACTTTATCACAGCTTTAATGGCCTTACCTCCATATATGGTCATATTCTGAGGTACCTCAACATGGAATGTCAGGGGGACGTGATTCAACCCATTATAACCCAATACCTGTGCACAGTGAACTCCACAGTTTCTCAAGCACCCCTTTTCTTTATGTGTCATAGATCTAAAGAATCAAGTCCATTCTCTTGCCTTTGTATGAATTACAATGAATCATATAAAACTGCTGATTTTCAACCATTTTATAACCCGCCAAAAATACCAACTTTATATGATTCCAATATAATCTGGAAACTTAACAAAAACTTGATGACAGTTTTATGTGCCAGACCCTTAAAATATCTCAGAAATCATTAATCCTCCCCCTGTTTGTCCCTGAGGCTAAGAGGGAATGGTATCCAAACAGACTTTTAGATACTTTTTAAAGATCTTATTTATTTATTTGAGAGAGAGCATGAGCAGGGGGTAGTGGGAGCAGAAGGAGAGGATGAAGCGACTTCCTGCTAATGCAGGGCTTGAAACCAGGACTCTGAGATCATAACTTGGTCTGAAGGCAGATGCTCAACCAACTGAGCCCCCGGGCACCCTGAACAGACTTTCAGAATTGATCCCCACTTACAGATTTCACCTCTAGTTTCAATGTCACCAATAACAAAAATTTAATACTTAATAAGGTAGTGCCTTCCATTAAAACATGACTGGTGAGCAGGAAGTTATTAATTATACCCAGAATATGGCCCTTTTTTAATGTTTCTCCATTAGTCCTTATGCTGCTTTTAGCAGTAGCAAGGAATAGTCCACTTGAAGATGAAGCTGCCTTCCAACACTTCCCTGGGGCTCTTCGCACTTACAAGGAGGACTTGCCCCTGGACACCATGGAGTTCACTGACAATACTTATGCCCCTCTTGAAACAGACATCCACACCTGAGCACCAAATTCCAGACAAGTTTCACATTTAGTGCTAACCCCATATCAACTTACTAGGATTGAGAGTGGCTACTTGGAGTCCTGCGTTGATAAAGGAGTATTAGTACTCTAGGAGTAGCAGGAAAGAATATAGAATGAAATTAGTGAATTCTAAGGGAGAATCAGATACTTTCTAGAGCTCCTCTAGCTACTACTCTACATATTGTCTATAGCCCAGACTGTAGGGAGACCAGTTAACTCTCTCTGATTTAAATACTCTATTTTCCTCAATGCTAAATTAACATCAGTTTGCTAGTAAGCCCATTTCATAAAAAAGCTAACTAAGGGATGCCTGGGTGGCTCAATCAGTTGGGCGTCTGCCTTCAGCTTGGGTCAGTGTCCTGGGATCGAGTCTTGCATCTGGTTCCTGGCTCAGCAGGAAGCCTGCTTCTCCCTTTGCCTGCTGCTTCTCCTGCTTCTCCTCTCTCTCTCTCTCTCTAGCAAATAAATAAATATTTTTTAAAAAAAAAAGACCAACTAAGACACTAGGATTATTTTTTAAACTTAGTTGTTAGCAAGGTCTATTTTGACCCATGGTGCAGTGTCGCTTTCTTTCATAGCTAACTATGCTGGCTCTGTGTGCCATTTTCAGCCCTAACCCTTCCTGACTGTGCAAGTTATATGAACTCTAAGCCACTGTTTGTTCATCATTAAGAATGAGAATAATATATTCCTATTCCACTGGACTCACTGGAAATAGCCAATGAGATATTATGTGAGAAAAAGTAACCAACCTAGAAGGTGATACAGATTTTTGTTATTGTGAGGAGCCTGATATTTTTGGCCAGCCAGCTAACCTTTCCCTTGGCCTCCTTGTTTTTTATGGAATTGCTTCTTGCTGGACACACGGACTTCTAGTAGGGGATTAAAACAAAAGCACATGCAAGAGAAAGGAATACACACCGGACGCTCAGTAAATGGGCTTGCATGTGAATGAAACGTGTCAAAGGGAAGGATTTCAGCCAAGAGGAAAGTGTTTCCACGTTGCTGTCAAAGCAGAGTGATGAAATGCAGACTGGCTCTCCTGGGGGCTTGTTTGATCAGCCAAGGCCTTGGATGTTTGTTTTGCAATGATCTGTGCTCACTATTTGCTCACATGGTTTTGCACTGTTGTTCCAATACTTTTTCCTGCCGAAGAAACTGTACCTATTTCTTAGCATTATCAGCAACACATTAGCAAGCTCTAAACAATACACAAAGTCAAGGGCTACTACCCTAAAACTCTTGGATTCATGAGGTATGGGTGAGTGGAAATTGGGAGACAGAGACCCTGGGGACCTAAGGCAGCATGTTCTCCCTGAAGGAGGCAGGCATCCCCCACTCTAGAGGGCCAAGTTCCTAGGGCAATGTGACCTCACGGTGCTAGATTTTCAGATGTTTCAAGTAAATCCATATATCTGGATTTGTATGTGAAATGTCCCTTTTAAAAAACACTTACTGCAATGGGGCGCCTGGGTGGCTCAGTGAGTTAAAGCCTCTGCCTTCAGCTCGGGTCATGATCCCAGGGTCCTGGGATTGAGCTCCACATCGGGCTCTCTGCTCAGCAGGGAGCCTGCTTCCACCTCTCTGTTTGCCTCTCTGCCTCCTGTGATTTCTGTCTGTCAAATAAATAAATAAATCTTAAAAAAAAAAAAAAAAACCACTTACTGCGCTTTTGATTCTTAGAAATGACAATTTCATGTGACTCAACCCAATATAAGCTAGAGACAAAAACAAAGTTTCCACTTTCTTATTGTGTAGGAAATCTTAAGAGCCTTTGCTCTTCAAAAAACTTACCTAAATAAACATGTATGCACATGCACTCAACACTAACAGCTATCCTCAGTGAGGGCGATCCCTGCCCAGAAGGTACTCATGTGATAAAGCCTTCTTTAATTCTTTCAGCAACCCCAATAAGGCTGGTCCTGTTTATCACTTTTTAGAAATGAGACCCAAAGCCTCATCATCAGTTAGCAATGATACATATGGACATGAGCATATAGTTCCCTGGCCAACAGAGCTAGTATCCTTGTGTTGTTTGAATGGGAGGAGGAAAGGTAAAGCACATGTCACTACCCACCCCCCAGACATGGGCAGGTTGGGGCGAATGCTTTCTCCTGGCCTCCTGCAGTAACCTCCAATCTCCATACCCTTTGTATTAGTGCTCTCAGACTGCCATAAATGAATAATGCCATAGGCTGGGGACTTGAACAGCAGAAATCTACCTTCTCATAATTCTGGAGGTTAGAATTGCAAGAGCAAGGTACCGGCAGGGTTTGTTTTTAATGAAAACCCTCTTCCTGGCTTGCAAACAGCCGCTTTCTCACTGGGTCCTCACATGGCAGAGAGAGAGAGAGAGATCTGATGTCTCTTCCTCATATGAGGACACCAGTTTTATTAGATTAGGGACCAACCCCCATAACCTTGTTTACCTTAATTACCTCTTTAAAAGTCTTATCTCCAAATATAGTCACATTGAGCATTAGAGCTTCAATATTTGAATAGGGGAGGAGGACACCATTAAGTCCATAACACCCCCAACCCTTTCCATGAAGTCATCCTGCCCCATTCCATGGAGATTCCACCTCTTCTGTCATTTTCTTCATCTTCCAGTTCATACCACTTGTCCTGCTCTCACCTGTCCACTTCACTCAGCCAGCTGCCTCCCCATTCCACTACTTCATTCTTCTACATAGTCTTTCCTTTCTCCCTTTCCTCCCCGCTCCCACATTCTCCACCTATTTCTCTCTTCCTCTGCTTTTTCTACCAATCTCTTCCCTTCCAGCCACCCCCTTCTCCAAAATCCCATCTGTTCCCCCATTTTCTCCTCACCCTCTTCTTCCTGCCTTCCCATCAGGCCTAGATTCCATATTTGTGTGTGTGTGTGTATGTCCTCCATAACTGGAGTGCCTAGCACCGCACCTGGTACAAAAGAGAAACCCCAGAAATGTCAGTGTGCCCCTCCCTTACAGGCTTTGAGGCAAGTTCAAAGAGAACAACAAAATGAAGCATTTTAAGTAGAAATCAAAAATCAAAGCCATGAAATGAAGGGACAAAATGTGTGAAGCACAAGGACAAATCTAGTTACCATGAGTGAGCATGAAATTTCACTTCCTGGCAGCCAAGCCCAATCTTTTCAGACTTCAAGTGACTCGTACATTCTCTGGCATGCTCTAGGTACAGAGCCACAAGAGGGGGGATGACTTCCCTTTCTGCTGCTCTGACCCTGCCCCACCCTGGAACAAGTGTCTTTCCCCACATCTCAGCTCACTTTTCAGTCCTGGCTAGGCACCACTATGTTGCATTCAAATTTCACTCACATCCTATTTAAATGTTGTTTTGTGTGATAAAGCATGCAAATCTTATAATTAAGGCAATTGGTAGTTGAAGTTGTTGCCATGGTGTTGCTAGAAGGAATCTGCAATCCGTGGTTAATCACAAAGCTTCCTGAATGCAGGTTCAAGGGACAGCTGGCTGGTTAGGGGAGAAAAGGATCACAGAAAGCAGGGAGGGAGGGGTGGGAAAGAGGAACATGGCAGGGTGGAGGGGTGTGGAAAGAAAAGTTTTGCTGAATCCTTATGACTTTCCCCAGTAGACACACATTTTCCTCATCTTTCCCAATTCTGTGTTCTTTCCTTTCGCTCTCACCATTACTGATTCTCTGAGGCCCACAGAGAAATCCTGTCTCCACCTCAAGCTGCTCCCTCCCAATGAAAACCTTCATTTCCCATGTTGTCTGCTGAGCAGAGAAGACAAACCATCACTGCAACTTGTCAACCTGTGTTGCTATTGACCTGGCCACTCTCCCAGATGTGTTCCACAACTGGTCAGTGCCTGAGAGTCACTGCTCTGTTACACGGTGGATACCACTTGTCAACAGGGCCATTGTCAAGCTGAATAGGGGTGGCTTGGGTGATGGGCAGAGAAGTTTTAAGACCAAAGCACACATAGAAGGATGGCAGGGTCCTACCCTGAAGAAGGGAAAGGGAGTGGGAGGTACAAGACTGATTTCAGGTATTTGAATATTTCCCTCAGGAAGGACTTCTGACGCAATTCTCCAATCTTTGGCATCAATTACTTAAGATTCTTAATCCATAGAGGATTTGACTTCAGTTAAAATAGCAGCTTTATTGTATTCTAAGCTTGTGTTCTGGGTCCTCATGTCCATCTCCTTGCTGGAAAAAAATGAAGAAAATAGTATCCTTCTCACCAAAGTTGCTGTGAGGATATAATATGATGCTCAATAAATAAGAGCTAATATTAATATTCCTGGTACTTCTGTTGAGACGCAGGAGAAGAAAAAGCTTTAGATATACAGGGTTATTTAGTTGTTTGGATCCTAAAGTACAAGATTTTCCTTTCTCCCCCCCCTCCTTCCTTCCTTCCTTCCTCTCATCCTTTCTTCCCTCCTTTTTCCCTTCTCCGCCCTCCCTTATCTCTTCCTCAGAGCCACCCCGCTATACTCTGAACCTATATTCAGTAAGCTTTCTGATTCACCAAGAATTACGGATTTCCTTTAGCAGCACTATAGCAACAACCCCAACTATAAAGTGCCTTACTCACAAAACTGCATTCTAGACAAAACTTGAGTGAGACCCTGAAAGAGATTCAGAAGAAGTGTTCAGCAAGTGGGAGAAACAGAACTTTGCAATATTATACAAATGAAGGAGAGGGTGGGGTGTTAGCTGTGATTCTCAATGTTAACTACACCTTAATCATCAACAAAGGAGCTTTTAAAAATCCCAATGCCCAGGCTGCATACCAGACCCTCACATAAAAACCTCTGGGGGGCGGTATCCAGACATCAATCATTTTTAAAGCCCCCTCCCCAGGTGATTCTAATATGTGGACAAGACTGAGATCTGCTGTTTGAAAGAAAGTGTTGGCCACTGGGCTGGGAAGCTGCAGAGTTGACAAGCTTGTCGACTATAGGCACAGCATGAGTATATTGGTGAGAGATGTCTCAGAAGTGTGGAAACAGAAAGCAGGCTGTGAAAGGAGCAAGAGGCTAAGAAGCTGCTCCGCCCTCAAGGCTCCAATCTTCAACAAATATGGTGGAAGGCAAGGATGAGGAACAGAGCTTGAGGACTTAGCAAAAGCAAAATAATTTCTTTTTTAGAATATGAGGGACCTGAGCCAGAGAAGAATCTACCGTATCTTGAGTGCTTGCAATTTTAAATTTTTGAACATAGTGAAAAAAGTGTTTGCATTGATCTGGTAAATTTCATGTGGACCATTTCTGCTTTATCACAGAGTCTTGACCAAATAGCTTATTTTACACCTCATCCCTTGTTTCATTTTAAATGTCACTTGTTACATTTCTTGTTATGTGTCAAATATGTCACTTGATTACCTCTGGCAAACCTCACAAAATCCTGTAGAGTGGCTGCCTCCCATTTTACAGATTAGGTGAGGAAGTGAGATTCAGAGAGGTTGGGTGGTTTGCCCAAAGTCAGTAAGTGGCAAACCAGGATTCAAACCTGGGTCTGTATGACACCAAAGCCCACTGGTCTTTTCACCCTGCCATTGTACCACCAGATAAAACACAAATTCAATCCTTGGACTGCTGCATGCTCCCATTGAAACCCACAAAATGACTAAAACTATGACCTGGAAGGTCATGTCCCAGCACCAGAGCCTCTGAATGAAATTAATCAGAGAGTGGAAAATATATCAGAGGCTGCAGCTCCTGCTTTGGGTTGCAGAGAGTTTGAGCAAGAGGGGGTGGGCACAAGGTCTTTGGTGTCATTGACACAGGTACTCAGTAGTGGAGGAGCAGGCAGAACTGGGATTTGACAACTGACACTAATCTGAAAATGCAACGTCCTGAGCTCAGTGCAGTAGGGTTCAGAGAGAAACAGCCACACTCAACTCTGTTCCTCTCCACCATCTACCCATTCCTTCCTTCTTCCATGGACATGTAGTCCTGGCTGACCTCTGCATGCCAAGTCATCTGACACATGCCAGCTCATTTGGCCACCTTTACTTGCTGAAACTGAATCTCCACATCCCCTGATCATCCCTGAAAACTGATTTGTGTCTATTTGCAAGTAATATTTTCCTTCTGTACATCCAGGTATATACGGTTCAGAGGGCTGCTTTGATTTCTGGAATATTAGCTTAGAGGAGAATGAAATCTAATATAAAATATAATATTAGCTCCAAATACCAGCAGAATCTGTGTTAAAGAAATGATTTCTATTTGGGCTGCCATCTGTAGGTATTATTCCTTACATTCAAATAAGGGACCAACCAAAACATTGTTTTTCCTTCCAATCAGAAAGCCTAGAATTGCTGATGCAATGTCCACATGAAAGAGCCAATGACATTTCATGTTGCCTTTAAAAAAGTTTAACATCATATTTTAAAAGAAACTGGCCAGCAAGTTCATTCCAGGACAAGTTTTAGATTCTCTGCAAATCAAAACGGGTAAGACCATAAGAGAGACTATTTAGTTTGGACAGACAAACTGCCAACATGCCCATAAAAGGAAGAACTGGCTGAGCATTTTTCTTTTGGCTCTTATTTCCAGATTTTCTTCAAAAGTTAGTCTAAGAAACATTTGAAAGAAGCCATGAGATATACCCATAAAACACAAAAAATACCTCAAATAGAGCTTGAGTCTCAGACCAATTCCATCCAGGGATTTTGTGGTGATTCATACAAAATTCCTGTCTATGATATCCTTAACTGATTATAAAAGTCATCAGAATAAAGGAAATGTGGACATTTGCTGAGTGCCAGTTGTGTGTCTGACATGTCCTTGCTGTTAGACAAGCCTTGTCTCAGTCTGTCTTCCTAGTCACAGATATATAAAGATAAATAGATATAGAGATAAATATATGGTACATCTTTTTTATTAAGATTTACTTATTTATTTAAGAGAGAGAGAGAAAAAGAGCATGCGTAGGAGCAGGGGGAGGGACAAAGGGACAAATTCGATCCCAGGACGCCAAGATCATGACATGAGCCGAAGTCAGATATTTAACCCACTGGGCCACCCAGGCATATATATACATATATATATATATATGTATATATATATATATATTTTAAAAGAGTTCTATGAGGTAAATAGATATATTAACTATTTTATCATTGTGGTTTAGAGCATATAGATGCATATAGATGAAATTTCAAATGATAGCGCATAACCAAAAAGAGGATGTTTTGAGGCAATTCTAATCCTTGGAAATCTGAAGCTGATCTTTTCTGTGTTCAAAGCTTCACTCAAGGTACATCCCAATATTTGTGGATCTCTGTGACAAAGTGCCACTAGCCCCTCCTCCTCCACAGCTGTTTTCTGGAAGGCTGATTGTGTGCACTTAATCCTCATCAAAACCCACCTGCCAGCTGGGGAAAATGAGGCTCAGAAGTCCCAAACTTCAAAGGAGAGGCGGTTGGACAAGGTCTTGAAGGAAGGAGAGGACCCACATGTCCAGTGGAAAACAGAAAAGACTCACATATGTAGTCCCTAGTGAAAGCCAAGCAGCCCTGTTTGATCAGAGTTCTGGAAGTCATGAGATAAAAGTTAGATAAGGTTTGGATAAGAGTTCAAACTGTGAAGACTCAAAGCAGGAGAGGTAATGTTGACTTTAGCCTCAAGGAACTGAGGAACCCATCAGAGGCTTTTGAATGACGGAGACAAATGAGATACAGAATTTCAGAAGGATTAATCTGGCCACTGTGTGAAAGAAGGACTTGAAAGTGGGGAGGCCAGATGGAGAACTTTCCTCAGGATTCCATGACAGTCTGAAGGCCATGACTGTTCGGAGTGTCCGCAGGCCATCTGGGCTCTGCTGTGTCCTGTTCTGGATGAAGCAGGCATCTTTAGGCTATTCATGTTCCACCCAATGGGCTCATGTTGAATGGGCTAAATTTCACAGCCTTTGATGTGGAAATGTCGTCCTGACAGTGCGGGAATTCCAGGAACTCTTCTAGCCTAGAACATCTTCTGAAGAAGGAGCTCCATTACACTCATGTTGACCTTAGGAAGCGGGAAGACAAGATAAGGGGAAAGTCACTGAGGGAAAAATGTGCTTGTCTCCTAAAGAATTTCCCAATGCTGTAGGACACAAGTTTAAATCAGCGCCCCAAAGCAGAAATGTCAGAATGTGAAGGACTCATTTGAACTTTGTTAATACTTAGAGAACAATTTCCCAGAAAGATACTGCTGCCTCACTCCATCCCTGTTCATGAGTGCAAGCACATCACCACTGGATTCTTGCTTTTATTAGAGCAAATTTTAGAGATCAAGGCATTAGGAATATTCTGGCAAGGCCTTGCTTAGGGGCAGGTAATAGGTCCCTGCTGTTTACAAGTCATAAAAATTCAAGAAGACTGTGTGAGAAAAGGGTCTGGAAATCTCAGATCGAATCTCAGTTTGCTTAGCCAGATGATACTGGGCAAATTCATTCAGCTGCAGAATGGTAATAAAAACAAGAGGACCAGATGAAAGAATATAGGTGGACAGTCTCATACTAGAAGGAAGGAGCCCACACAGCAGTAAGCAGGGCCATAATTCAATACCTGCAGGGCCAGGCAGGAGATGAAAATGAAAGCTGTGGACCCCAGTGAAGACCATGGAAGCTAGACCCTACCACTCCATCCTAAGAGGGCACCAGCCACCAAAACAGTCTCAATTTATTTTCTGGTTTTTAAATAATAGCAGCTAATTCAGATTATCAGTTAAGCCCCAAACAAAACATTGTATCAAACTTGGCTGCCAGTTTGTAAACAAGGACTGACAGTTTGCACACCCATGCTCAAACCCCATGTGGGCCACCTGCTAATCCTGTGGGTTTAAACAAATTCCACACCTTCTCTGAAGCTTTCTTTTGTCATCAAAGAAATGTGGATAATAAGGCCCATGCAGAGGGGAATGGTGGAGATGAACTGAGACTAAGTGCAGGGGGCTCCCCAGCAGGTGACAGACTGCACCAGCATTAACTCTTTAGTTGCTGGTCTGCCGAGAGGTCTGGCCAGTGGGAGGCTGGCACAACAGCTTTTACCAAAGTCCACCATCTAGTGTCCAGTCCCCCATACTGCCCAATAAGTAATGACAGTTATTTCTAAGGCTCAGTTAAGCTTTGTCTTTTATGCCTGCTCCTTACCCTCCAGAATAGTTCTCACGGCACTCAAAACTGCTCTGCATCAGGAGGGACAATGTATGAGAACGATGGGCCTATCTCTGACTCTTAGAAGACACATGACATTTAAATGACACCTCATAGGACAGAGTGATGTGGTTAGACATGGGTTGGTCTCTGCAGCCGAGGGACCCCTGATGTGCTTGGGTTTAGCATCAGGGGCCTGGCAGCTGCAATAACCATGGTCTGGTCTACACAGGCCTCAGGCAGCCATCCTCTGGATAGGGAGAGCTTTAGGGCTAGGGAAGATGACCAGAATTGCAGGGAATGGTCTATGGGCAAAAATAATCTATCAATCTCTTAAAGCACTTCTTGCAAAACAGGTACTAGTGGTCTATGTAAAGTAATTCCAAAGACTGATTTAGCAAATCCTGAACCTCTGCTCCTGTGGAAAACACAGGGTTAGGATCCTGCCAGTTTCTGGTCACAGTGTTTCCATCACTGCATCAATATATAACCTTGTTCTACATGTGTTTCTGTTTAAAGGCACTTTATTTAATGTGTATTGCCAATTCATTAACATAGAACTCATGGTCAACAGCACTGTAACTCATGCCTGAATAAAGTTTATCTTACATAATTTCTCCATAAGGCACCTCACAGCCCTCTTCGGCTTAAGAGCACTAAAAACACCTGTTATGCTTGGGAGCCATTTGAACAGCAAAATCACCACCACCACCACCCCCACAAAAAAATTAAAGTGCCCAAAACATGGCACTAAACAGACTTGCAGAAGAATACTTGTTTATAGTATGAGAAACTGAAAGAGGAAGATCATGTGTCACCTGGTTTGATCCCAGCTGGGAACATGCACATCAGGGGATCCAAATTTTTGCTGCTCTGTGCATATCTGCAAATGGCCATGGAAGTGCCATGAGTATTGATTTGCATTCACCAATAAATTCCAGCAAGTAGGCAAATTCACAAATACAGAATCTGAGGCTGTTTCCAAAATCGATTCACACACTTACATATGAGACCTAACATTTACAGATAAAGTCAGCCCAGCAGAGCTCTGGTCAATTCATATCAACTCAGTGTACATCTAAGACCTGCAAGTATTAACGAGCCCAGAGGAGACAATGGTTGACCAAAAAAAAAAAAAAAATCCATTGTAAATTTGTATATCTTTTTCTCCAAAGGACATAAACCCCAAATGAAATTATCCCTGAGACAGCTTTCCCAGATACGACATCAGCCACTTGCATATTTTAGCATTCAAAAATTCCCAAGAATTAAAGAAAGACGATTTAGAAAATCATCTTCCTGTTGAATCAGACTCTTTTTCTGGAACTTTATGAATTGATCCTAGTTCTGTCATTGGGAACTATACAGAACAAGGCCAGCCCTCCTTCCACATGATGGTCTCTCAAATATTTGAAGACACTACCAGGTCCCTCTTCCAAGACAGCTATTTCCCAATTTAACATCTCCATCTGTAATAATGTCATTTTCTTGGAACATGCTCTAATCTCTCAGAAATTAACTGCTATCACCCACTTAGGCCCTAGAATAAAATTAGTAGCCTCAAACTCTGCTGATAGCACAGTTAACTTAAACAACTTAACTGGGGAGTAATTTGGCAATATATACGACATTCTTTAAAATAAGCATATCCTTCTACATCTTAAAATTTATTCTAAGTAAATGCTGAGATTTTGTTATGAGGATGTTCATTACAGGGTTCTTTACAATTCCAACATGTGGAAGTAATCTAAACATCCCAAGAATAGAACAGCATTAAGTACAGCTATTAAAGACTACGTATCCATTAAAGTGACAATGTAAACAAACCTAAATTGACTTACATAGCTACTTATAGAATCGTAATAGAAGATTACAGAAGAGTGGGTACAGTCTGATTACATTTTTATTAAAACATCCATCTGCACTCCCAGATGAAAAGAAAAAATTCCCCAGAATTAAAGAAAGATATTCCCAAGAGTTTAACACAAGCCCTTGAAGGCTTAATTTTAAGTGTTTTCCTTCTTCTTTATTTTTTTCTATAATAATCTACTACATTCATAATAAAGAAAAACAATTCTATTTAATGTTTAAAAAGATTAAGACAATTCTGATTGTTCTCATTGCTTTCAGGAAAGAGTCCAAACACCCTGGCTTGGGACATGAGACCTTTTATGATCTCACCTCTTAGGGTTGTTTCCCTAAAAAGCTACACACACAAACACATTCTAAAATGCCCCGTATCTGTATCCTCTTTTCCACCTTATACCGTCTGTTTGATATGTCCTTTAGGTTTCAAAAGATTTGGGGAGATTATCCAAAATTATACCACTAACAAAGAGCAAATCCAGTCCAGGCTACCTGTTTCTGGAGCCCATGCTATCTCCCCATGATCCAGATGAAAACCTGAGACAGTCAAGGTGATATCCGTCTAATCATCTTTCTGCCATATTTAAGTTCAGCATAAGCAAACATTTAGACTATTTATGACATTGTCTGGGGGAGAGAAAAAAGCCCTGAAATAGAGTTCTTTCCATTGCCTATCGACAGAAAGTCAACAGGATTCCTTAAGTGTGTTATTCCTTTTTGAGAAGGATGATCGAGGGTATTTGGAGTAATATCTTAGCTAGACATTAAACCCAGTTTGCAAACATATGCCCTGTGTAGTCAGATTTCACTAATATGGTCTACTTTGACTTCTTTGTCTCTTTCATCATAAGAATTTAATATTGAGTTTCAAAATCCAAATGGCATAAATAAATTCCAGATGTCTCCCCAAATCCCTAAATCTCACATTAGAATGAGGAGAGACACAGCTATACATGAGTAGATGGTTACATTTTAATTTGCTGAAAACTGAAGGGATCTCTGAGCAGTTGGTCAGACTATCTTCCATGAAAAAAATACAGAAACTCTTGAGTCTCTTAAGGAGCTGAGTCCTCAAGATTTATAGCCCAGCTGTTTGACATATGTTCTGCTTTATTTCTCCCCAACTTGGGCAAAACAGCATCATCGTGAACGTGGGGCCCTGGGGACAGGCTGTCTCCAATCCAATTCAATTGATGACTTAAAACAAGTCACTTAACCTCTGTATTCCTCACTTTTCTCACCTGTGAAATGGGGATATTCATAGTACCTACCTCGTGGGGTTACTGGCAGCAGGGGTTGGGGTGGTGAGTGGTTTAATAATTGGAAGTGTTTAGCACAGTGTCAGCCACACAGCAAAATGCAGTTATTGTCACCTACCAGGTATGTGTCTGAGGAGCTGAGTGAGGTCCTCAGTGGCTAAAAGATTCTTCTCTTTTCCATCTTGATAAGCTGGGGTAAGTCTCCTGAAACTTGCATTGAGAAGACTCATCCTTTCTTCTGTGAGTGACTAACTAACTTCAGATGCAAGACCCTTCCCCTAATCCTGGCCCCAGACCACATAGCCACTACCTGAGTCCACGTTCCTGATCTCAATGCCTGGGCCACACCATCCCTCCCGTTTTACATCCAGGGCAACACCACACATGAAAATGTAAAAGCTCTGTCCTCAGAGGACTTGTGGAGGGAACTTAACATCTCCAATTAACTAAAGGAGATTTTATATATATATGTATATATATACATATACATACATATATATACATATACATATATGTAAACATATGTATATATATATAAACACCAAAGAATCATAACAATGCTCAAAAATACTAGTTTTCTTCCCTCATTTCTCCTTTACCATTAATGACTAGTATCGATGTTTGCAAGAAACATATAATCATACGCATAAAGACCTCCGCTGCTAACCTTCAAGAGAGAATTTACAGTCTGTATATCCTTCAGCATCTCAGCCTCACACTTCCAGACCATGTGTCCATACCAGAGGGCAACCTAAACAACTTGGCACGATTTCACACTGGGTGTGTCTTTTCACCTCTCTACGGCAATTGAAAGCTTATGTGAGGGGCGCCTGGGTGGCTCAGTGGGTTAATGCCTCTGCCTTCGGCGCAGGTCATGATCCTGGAGTCCTGGTATCGAGCCTCATGTCAGGCTCTTTGCTCGGCAGGGAGCCTGCTTCTCTTCCTCTCTCTCTGCCTGCCTCTCTGCCTGCTTGTGATCTCTATCAAATAAATAAATAAATAAATAGATAGATAGATAAATAAATAAATAAAAATAAATTAATAAATCTTAAACTATGGAAAGAACCTAGATGTCCATCAATGAATGGATAAAGATGTGGTATATATACACAATGGAATACGATGCAGCCATCAAAAGAAATGAAATCTTTCCATTTGCGACAACATGGATGGAACTAGAACGTATCATGCTTAGCGAAATAAGTCAAGCAGAGAAAGACAACTATCATATGATCTCCCTGATATGAGGAAGTGGTGATGCAACATGGGGGCTTAAGTGGGTAGGAGAAGAATCAATGAAACAAGATGGGATTGGGAGGGAGACAAACCATAAGTGACTCTTAATCTTACAAAACAAACTGAGGGTTGCTGGGGGGAGGGGGGTTGGGAGAAGGGGGGGTGGCGTTATGGACATTGGGGAGGGTATGTGCTTGGGTGAGTGCTGATTCACAGACCTGTACTACTGGGGATAAAAATACATATTTATAAAAAATAAAAAAATAAAAAAAAGAACACTTGTGTGATATTCTGATGGTTACAAATCCCGTTCACATACATCACCTCCCTTCCACTTCGTCTCAACTCCATAGGTAGGTATTATTATTACCGTTGCTATTATGGCTGCTATTGCGGTAATTCCACATGCTGGGAAATTAAAGCCTCAACAAATGAAAAGACTCGCCCCAAATTATGCAGCTGGTCTGTGACTCAGTAAGGGTTTCAGTCTGGATTGTCTGTGTTGCCATTCCATGCTTTTTTCCTACCAAACTCCCCTGCTAGAGTAATAGGATTCAAGATCAAAAACCTGAAAAGAAACTTCATTGATTCTTTGCTGCATCTCTTCCACTGGATGTCCTTTTTTTTTTTTTTTTTAGCTTTTGATTTCCTGTTTTCTCTGATGTTGCTGTGGTTGGCGAGCTGAAGCTCAGCCGTCTCGCCTCGAGGCTGGAGAGGTTTCTGTAGGCTCTAACGATCATGTGCTAGATGGTTGGTTTAAGGAAAAAAAGACATGTTTAACTGGTGTTTTCTTTCGGGCAGAATTGTGTTACATTGCAGCCAAATAATGCCTCATCTAAAAGAAAAAAAAAAGAACTATTCCAGAAAGTTTGTTCAGAAAGAAGCAAAATCTTTTGCAAAAATGAAGCATTATACACAAATCTGAAAGTATTTCAGACTGAGAATAGGATGGCAATGTGCAGTAGAGCTGTGTCAGTTAGGGAATGTACTTGAGCCCATGTAACAGAAACCCACCTTCAGCGGCCTGGCCAGATAAAGATTTATGTTTCTCATCTACAGTGAAGTTAGTTTGGAGATATGCAGTCAAAGGTTAATATGATGGCTTCAATGTCATCAGAGGCCCGGGTTCCCTTTTGCTCTTGCATCCTGGAATGTGGCTGTCTTTATCATGATCACAAGATGTGTGTTCTACATTAATGCTATGATTGTATTCTTAGCAAATGGCAAAATACAAAGACTAAGATCTGAACAGGTGACACAACTGTCTTTCACCTTCAGGAAGCTTTCCCAGCAACCTCTTCCATCAACCTCTGCTTATATAATCCTTGTCCCAACTGGGCAGTCACATGGCTTCCCTTGCCACAGGGAGCCTAGAAAGGGGGCATGACATGGTCACCTTGCCTCCCCAAACAAATAGGATTTCTGTTAGTACAAAAGAAGGGCAAGATGAACATTGGGAAGCAACTGACAGAGTCTTGCAAAAGAGCTACCATTCACTGAGGGCCCACAATGTGTTAGGCACAAACTAAAACAAAGCTAAGAAAGAAATAACACTATCCTTACGTACGAGAAATTATATCCAAAGAAATATAAAGTATGAAATGAGAGGCACTGTTATCAGAAGATCACTATGTGTATTTTTCTCATGTGACAATGCCTGGCACAGAGTAGACATTCAAAAATGGCTTCAAATGTTTCCCTTCTCTTTGTCCTCTCTCTCAACTTAAATTAGAAATGCAATGCCAGCTTTAACTTGGAATGTCTTTATATTTGCATTGTCTAATTAATCTTGTTATGATCTAACTATGGCTACTGTTCTGGCCTGTGCATTCATATCCCCCAACCTTTGACAAACATAGTACTGCTGACTCTATTAGATTATGTCAAATCTTTCTGGCTTGATATGTTCTCTCTTTTTGATTGGCTCTCCAGAGATATAATGATACTGTTTTCACTTTTAATTTCAACAGTTGGGACACAAATAGACTTTGGCTTGGTGGCTTATCAGCCTCCTCATGATGCATGGCACTTAGTAGGGACTCAATGATATCTGTTGAATGAATGAATCTTCCCATCATCATTTACCAGCTGTATGATCTTAGGCAAGTTTCATAACCTTCCCTGAGTAAGAAAAAAAAATAAATAAATGTTTGTTGTCCTTACAAGCCACTGAGATCTGGGAGTCATTTGTTATGTTATGGTATTATAGCTATAATAGCTGATTACTACAGCCTGCAGTTGGGGGAGGGAATTCACGGAAAATAAATGTTCCGTAGATAATGCCAAAGACATTTACTATAAAACAGTATTCACACCATAACAAGACACATTGTGTTTCTAGCATTCATTACAATTAAAGGACAATCTTGAATTCTAATAATCACACATATAATAAACACTAAAAAAATGACACACAAACTTCCCCAAATCACAGAGATTTTTAGAGCATATATAGATCACCAACGTGGAAAAGAAATGTTTTCTGGGCAAGCATCATCTGCAGCATCAGTGAGCAAGCACATGGGATGCCAAAGATTCAGAAAATACCCTGAGTGCTTATCTCACCACACAGCTGCACTATAAATGTGTTTGGTTTGGATCATGGGAAACAATTAAACCATCTCTCTGTTGGGAGAATAGAATGGGTAAAGAATCTCTCTTTTGTGAGGCAAAAATCGCATCTCTTGATTGTCAGTAAAACCAAAGCTGGAGTAAATTTGGAAATCTGACATATGATCACCTGGAACTTTATCCCTACCAAAGTATAAATACACGCCAGAGTACTTTGGGGTTTTCCATCTTACCTGACACTCTCGTTTATTTGACTTCTTTTCATGAAACAGCCAACAAAACAGGAATTTTGGAAGCCACAAGCATGTGTTTGGCACCATATATATGTAAGTTCATACGTAGGGTGTGAGTCACAGCCTAGTATCTTTTCAAGGCATTTGTCAAATAGTGAAGGATAGTTCTCAAGAGATTTCTTTTTTTTCAGGAAGCATGAACGACTGGGAATGCATTTGTATACTTTGGAATTAAACAGACCTGGATCTGATTCCCAGCTCTCCTGTCTAATAAATGTGCAACATTAGGCACACTACTTATCACCATTGAGTTTTTTCTTCATCTGTGAAATGGGAAAAATAATGCTTAAGTTAAATCAAGTGAAATTGCCGCATTTGCTGTCAAAAGAAGCCAAATATTACCAATTTCATGTGCTTCAACCTATACCCGTCTCACAGAACTAAGTTCAGCATAGAAAGCCAAGTCCGTAGATATCTACTAGTCACAACTCCTTTTTTGCATGTGACAGCACACTGCTGGAGATATCTTAGAAAAAAGGAATCCATTAGCTCGTGTATTTGGTCAGTTTAGGAATGACGTTAGCTTCATGCATGGCAAAACCCAGGGGTTCAGATGATGCTTTTTTGATTTTGTCATACATGGTGGACAGCATGACCAATGATGGTCTTTAGTAGAAGCAAAAGGAATTTCTCTCTCCCAAGGGATGCCTTTCTTGGATTACATGCTCACCCTTACCAGTCACTGTTTCCAGATGTGTCAGATGGCTTACTCTACTTGGCCCAGCCTGGTTGACTTCCTCACTTCAAAGAAGGTGGCAAGAGTGAAGGGCATTGTACAAGTTGGTGCAGTTAAAACCACATAAGATAGGGAAAGTGTTAACCAAAGAGTGTAAGAGAGCTAGGTAAGCAGGAAAAAAAAAGATACCCATTACATTATGTGCAATACTTAACACAGATCCTGGCATGCAGAAAAGGCACTAAAATTAGCTAAAGCATTTCCTACACAATTTTCAAAGGATATAGGAAGTAATATTTACCCAAAGATAAGATTTCACCTAAAGATAGGGTGACCAACTTTTCTCCATTTGCCCAGGGCTCTTCTGGTTTAACACTGTAAAGTATCACGCCCTGGAAAACTTGGTCCCAGACAAACCATCTTGTTTTGTCTGGACTATCCAATTCTAGAACTCTAAGTCCTGCATCTGGGGAACCCCCTCAGTCCCAGGCAAACCAAGACAGCTGGTCACCCTGCCCAAACACGACACTTGTAAATATAAATTTGTTAGCTGCATTTAAAGCCTTATTAGGTGAGTTTATTAGTTGCTGCTTCTGTAGAAGAATGATGTGCTATAGTACATCTCAAACTGGAGTTGGTCCTATGGGGAAAATACAAAGATCATGCCTGCTTGATTTAGAGTTACAGGATCCATAACTTTACTCTTCTTCCCACTCTGCTTTCTTGGTTTTTCTTTCATTGTGTCTTTCTCCCTTTTTTCCTTTCCTCACTTTCTTTCCTTCCTTCTTGCCTTCTGACTGATCTTTCGTCTTTCCCTCTCTTATTTTTCTCTTTCTCTTTTACTTTCTTTTCTGGTGACATATTAACCTTTCAAACTGCATATGACTTAGATTTTGTTTGAAATCTTCAAAGGAGCTGTTATGTGTTGTTTGACTGAAACAAACAGGCCACAGTAAATTCATTTATCCTGGACAATGCACCAAGCAAATGGAAACTTCATTGCTGATTAAAGCAAGAAGTATTCGCATGATTACCAGGATTTTCCAGAGACAGCATGCTCAAGATATTGAGAGCGAAGAATGAAACCACTAGGAGGGGGGAAGACAGAAAAGATGGTGATGATTGTGAAATGAGGAAGATGGAGATTGTAAAGACTTGAGATTGTGTTCTTCCAAGGGCCATTTCGGTTTAAATGTTTACATAGGGGTTACATCTACTACTACTGGAAATTGCTGGGATTTAGAAACTCTTTCTTCTTTTGAATCAATATTATCATTAATTAAGCAATGTAAACCAGGAAATCCTTCTTGGTTACAAACTATGCTTTGAAGCCAGGCATGTATTTGAGTGTTCTCAATCAAAACATTAAAATAAAAATAGAGAGAAAGCAATTTCTCATCTTCAAAGAGAGCTATCAGTGGGGAAAACTGTCTTTGGAATTGTACTTTGAAGAATGATGTGCATTTTGTTGTCCTGATTGAAGCACTGAAGTTCTAAAGAACTAATTGCATTTTAGAGACAAATCCAAATAAATGCTCCCTGATAGCAAGTTTCCACCCACAAGTTAGGCTCATCGACTCAGGACTTCTACAAAATTTGGGTTCTCCAAATATGAGTATTCACATCACTTTCACAATTTCTGTCATTACTTAGTACCACCTGTGTCATTTATTTACCTAACATTTTCCTGCAAATTTACTTTTTTAATAAGATAGACTAAGCTGATGCAGCCAATGTGACTCATTAGGGCTTGTGAATAACCTTTGTGGGAAGAAAGTTATCACTCGCAAGAAAAGCAGTACACCATAGAGGCATGAGTAAAGGATAGGAGATTCACCACCTGGTCCTCAGGTTCGTTCTATCTTTCGGTAACCTTAAGATTTGGGATAAGTGACTTCAGTTTTCAATCTATATGGTTGCGAGGATTAATTAATTGAAAGAATTGGTGAATAGTCGTTAAGATTCTCTTTTTAGTCCATTAGTGAAGAGAGAGAAGACTTACATAGTCCAATAGCTCGGAAGATGCACTTTGGGAGGAATTGTGTCTTTAGCTAGCAAGGGACAAAGGATGTATCATCATCTTTGCTTCTAAACTGGCTTCCCCCCTAGACTTTAATCACTTGTGGCTAGTCAGTCCAAGATAATAATCAAGAGGGGGAAAGCAGTGCTTTACCAAAATTTTATGAGTCTTTCCACACAAGCTGAGCTGATTAAGAGCCCAAGTGAGAAAACAGAGCCCAGAGTTAGGGAGAGGCTGGAATGTCCTTCTTCTAAAGAAAAGCCAACAACAAGAATTTTAGATAATTTTTTTTTTTTTACTCTTCTGCTCTTCTGTTATTTTTAGTATATAGGTTATTTTTAGGGTGTTTATTTTCTATCTGACACCATATTGAAAGCATATTCTTTCTAATAGCCTTTTAAAATTTTCATGCATTGTTTAGGTGTACAATTGTATTATCTGCCAATAATGATAATTTTTTTCTTTTAATCCAATCCTTGTACCTCTTACGTTTTGCTTCCTGTCTTACTACATGTAAATCATTTTACCACTATCTAGGGATGATTAAAATAGTTTTGCCTTTTTCATACACTATAATAAAGATGACCTGGAGAATGTAGCAACTAAAAGCCCAAGAAATAGCTGAAAATATGTTACAATAATTTGTAGGTAATGTGACAATGCCATGGAGAAAGACAATGGGTAAAAAAAAAAAAAAAAAAAAAGCATACAGAAAAAGATATCAGTGAGCAATATTCCAACTGAATAAATGAATGAACACAATGAAATGCAAGAATCAAAACCTGGGGGCACCTGAGGGGCTCAGTGGGTTAAGCCTCTGCGTTCAGCTCAGGTCATGATCTCAGAGTCCTAGGATGGAGCATCACAGGGCTCTCTGCTCAGCAGGGAGCCTGCTTCCCTTCCTTTCTCTCTGCCTGCTGCTCTACCTACCTGTGATCGATCTCTCTGTCAAATAAATAAATAAAATCTTAAAAAAAAAAAAAAGAATCAAAACCTGAATGTAAGGCTTCAAGTATGAAATGACATGAGGAAATTATATCAATGAGGATTCAGGTAGAAACTAAAAATCACCCTAGGTAGGGATTAAAGATGAAAAATCAAAGCAACAATGAAACAATATTTCAATGAAACAACCATTGAAAGAACTGTAGGCAATCTATACATAGGACCAAACTGCATTGACTTATACAACACACAAATGAATCCATGCAAAACTAGTGAAACCTGAATACATTCTACAATCTAGTTAATACAGTCGTACTGATGCCAGCTTCTAGTTTTGATATATTACAGTGATAAAAGATTTCACTATTGAGAGAAGCTAGTTTTTGTTTTATTTGGTTTTCATGCAACTTTTTTTTTTTTTTTTTTGCAAACTTCTACGACTCTATAATTCTTTCTAAGTGAAGAAAAGGAGGCTATGGAACCAACAATTGAATAAAAGACCATGCTGTTTTTCTGAATATCCAGAAGTGCAGGATTGCTAGGAAACCACACTAAAGTATGTGATTCCAGGATCTCACCCAGAAGCTCCTGTAAACCTTGCATCAGTTGACTGTCCTCACTGGGACCGCAACTGCAACTAAGGGATGTCACCTCATTCATTTCTGCCTTTTACGTGCCTATGTGTGCTTTCATTGGATGATTCTAACCAGAGAACTGACTGCAAAGGTTTGGGGGAAATCCAGATTCAGGCTTCTAGTCCCTGACCTAGAAGAGAAAGTAAAAAGGTCCAGGGATAATACTGAGTTAAAAACTTATATCCCAGCCCATTGATATTAAATAAATACCATACATTTATCATCCAGTCTTTGAAAAGAGGATTAGACTGATACTGGGTGGCTCAGTTTGTTAAGCGGCTGCCTTCGGCTCAGGTCATGATCCCAGCATCCTGGAATCGAGTCCCACATCGGGCTCCTTGTTCTGTAGGGAGCCTGCTTCTCCCTCTGCACTCTGTCTGCCTGTGCTCTCTCTCTCTCTCTCTCTCTCTGACAAATAAATAAATAAAATCTTTTAAAAAAATTGAAAAGGGGATTAGAAGAAGGAAATTGGTCAAATTTTTCAGTTTGTAAATATAGAAAATTCATAAATAATTTCATTTTCCAGCATAGTTTCTTGGTCTTTCTGCCAAGCCATCTTCATCCAAAAGAATTTATAATAAGCAAAATTTTATAAGATTTTTCCAGCTTATAAAACAATTTCACACGAACTCTTCCATTGGCCTACCAAACAAAGCTGAGAAACAGATAATAATAAAACACATAATACTTATCTAGAAATTTCACTTGTTACCACATTTCCTTTCAACCCACCAATAAAAGTGTGTTCTTTGTAGTTTTCTATATACAAGACCTGTCTTTCCATGCCCTTGCACATGTGGCTTCTTTAGCTGGAAATGTCTTTCCTGGTACTAATTCCTCCTGGAAAGCCGCATGTCTCGCTTTATCTCTTTCCTGAAAGAGACCAAGGCTAATTGAACCTGAACAGGAAGCCTCCCTGTGTGCTGAGGGCCAGGCTGTGCTGCCCTTGCAAAAGTCCAGGGATTGGCTAGCAGGTATGACCCAAGATCCATTCCTCAGCTACCTCTTCTTACTCCAAGAACCTCACTCTTGATGAGCCAAATCTAACTTCCCCATTCACAACTGCAAGGAGAAAAATTAATTTGGTAGTACACAGGGGGCCTAATAAGAATCTACCATTAGACTGCAGTCCGAGGAGTATGTTTGCCAGTCATACCACTACTGCAAATGAATCTTGTAGCTCCTCTTTACTACTATTTATTTTCCATGATTCACCAATTCCTACTCCTCCTTTCCTTCCCTGTAGGTTCTCATGTTAGTGATCTAATGGCTAGAGACACTTTACTGAGCCAAACACCCTTGCCCGCAGTGAGCTTATAAACTAGTGAGGAAGACAAATATTATGTAATTATCTTAGAAATAATATAACCAGGGGCTCCTGGGTGGCTCAGTCATTAAGCATCGGCCTTCAGCCCAAGTCGTAATCCCAGGGTCCTGGGATGGAGCCCCTCATTGGGCTCCCTGCTCAGCAGGAAGACGACTTCTCCCTCTCCCACTCTCCCTGCTTGTATTCCCTCTCTCTGTCTCTGTCTCTGTCAAATAAATAAATAAAATCTTAAAAAAAAAAAAAAGAAAAGAAATATAACCACTGAAACAAGTACTGTAGCTATAAAGCAACATTTATAAAGTTTTAGAAAAGGAAAAAAAGTTATGAAGGAGAAGGATAGGACAGTATAAGAGAGAGCTAGGGCAGGTGAGGGGCGGATCAAAGCAAGCTTCCCTGTGGTAAGAATGCCAGTTGAGTTCAAGCTTATGAGAGAGATTTATTCAGATAGAGGAGGCCGGGAGGAAATCAGGGAGAGAACAAGAACATTCTGGGCAGACGCCCCACAGCTGTCAGCCTAAACTCAGGGGAGCTGCAGGGGTGCCTGTGGGAAACCACACAGCTTCCTCAACCTTCCCTCCCTTCTCACCAATACCACCGTGACATGAGGCAGCTGAGCTCAGAGAGCAAGAAGGAAACATAGAGGTTTATGGTTCAGAATCCAACAGAGGAGAGGAGGTGGAGGCAGACTGTGTCACGAAAAGAACATGGTACTGGTCATCACAGTTTACAGGTGGACACTGATAATTATTAGCTTTGTGACCTTGGGAAAGTCACTACCAGCATCTCAGAGTTGTCAGGAGGATTCAGTGAGAAAAGAAACGAGTAGGGCCTTCGACCCAGTGAGTGCTTAATAAGGTTAGCTTTATCTGCTCACTTTCAAAGTTCATAGGTTGAAGCCCTGACTTATAGGACAATGTGACTATATCTGCAGATAGAGTCTTTGGAAGTAACTGAGGTTAAATGAAGTTATAGGGATGCAACCCTGCTCCAAATGGACTGTGGCCTTATATGAAGAGGGAGAGGGGTGCTGGGATGGCTCTGTTGGTTAAGCAACTGATTCTTGGTTTCAGTTCAAGTCACGATCTCGTGGGTTGTGAGATCGAGCCCCGAACTCCATGCTCAGCAGGGAATATGCTTGAAGATTCTCTCCCTCTGGCCCTCCCCCCTCAAATAAATAAATAAATCTTTTAAAAAAGATTATGTCCTTCTCCCCTTTCTCTCCCTCCATCATGTGAGGACACAGTGAGGGGCAGCCATCCACAAGTCAGGGTAAAGGCTCTCACCAGAACCCAACCACGCTGGCACCCCAATCTCAGAATTTCAACCTCCAGAACTGAGGAAAATAATTTCTCTTGCTTAAACTACCAGTCTATGATAGTTTGTTATGGTGGCCCAAGCCGGGTCCCATAAAGCCCAGTTAGAAAACTGCTCTTAGAGATGATAGAGTGCAAATCTTAACTGCAAGGACATTCAAATAATGAATTTATGAAACGGCAAAGGAAGGGAATAGAATAAATGAATAGGACGGGGGGGATAGGCTTGAACATTTTCATAAATGAGCCTGATCTCAATCCAGCTGCTGTTGGCTGTGACTACTTCTGAGATGCACACAGTCTCACATGGGTCAAAACACTATGGATGACTTTCTGTGTGGTTGAGCAAAACCACTTTCTCCTGGTATTCATTCTTATTGTTGCATGAGAGATGGGACACTTAAACTCTAAGAAAGAAGACCAGTAGTGGCCAAAAAGTGGATCCAAGCACCAAGAGACAGCATGACAAGGGAAGAAAAGCAAAATATGCTCTTTAAAGGGAGAAGGGGAAAAAAAAATGCAAGAACCCAGGATCCCTGGCACCCAGAAGTGCAAGCCAATGACAAAAATGGGAAGAGGTGATGGCACCATACCATCAACAGTGCTCTATGTGTGAAATGCTATGCCGGATGTTGGAAAATAACTACTTCACAATTTCAAAACCTACAAAGGTTGATAAGCACTATTTCCATAAAGACTCCATTTGATCTCATCAGAGCAAAATGAGGCAAGCACAACAGGACAGGGATTATGTCCCCAGGGAGGAAACTGTGGTTTGGAATGCTTCATTGGAGTTCCCTTGGCTGGCAAGCATTAGAGGTGGTAACCATGCCTCTATTTTCTGATTCCAGTCCCAGTGTCCGTTCTGTGACAAATGTCAAGACATGCTCTGTATTTTTGCATCTGATCTTGACGTGGTTTTCCAAGTCAAAATTTTCTCCATGTCCTATCTCATTCCCTGACCAACATGACCAACTTTTTGGGAGGCCCCCAAAAAGTCCAGGATGGCTTCTTCCAGAACACAAAATAACATTGAATGGATTATGAGAACTGAAGGAAGAAGAGAACCATGTAGATGGGGACCTACTGACAAAAGCCACATGGTATAATGACTTCCTCCTTGGTGAGACTGTCCCATAGCGATCCAGGTACTGTGAGGCCACACAAGGATAACTGCTGTTTTGATTCCCACTTTGCACCTATGAGAAACTGAGGCTCAGAAATATGAAGGACCTTGTCCATGATATTCATTCTAAGCATCAAGAGTCAGATGACAAACCCTTGTGTCCACCTCCCTATAGGGGAATGAGCCCTGGCATGACAGCCAGGAGGCTCTTGGTTTCCAATCCTTCCACTCACTTCCCATGCCATCCTGGTCAAACCTTGTAAACCCCAGGCTTCCGTTCCTTCCACTCTAAACTGAAGGGATTGGACTGCATGGCCTCTGAGAATGTTCTCTAAGGTGGCTGGTAAAAAAACAATCACAAGTACTGGAACACATTTTGTCCAGACTCTTTGTGCTGTTTCCCAAATATAATTCAGGGAGTCAGCCAACAGATAGAAGAGAATATTTATTGTTGCTGGTGAGGTCGACGGATACTTTTTTTGAGCTCGATCACACAGGAGGTCTGCAGGCCACAGCGTCATTGCACGTCATGGGCCCTGTGTGCTGCTCCCTCTCTCCCCGCTACTGCTCGAAGCCTGGGAGAACGCTTTTGAAACCAATCAGGAAATTACTTATCAATCTGAAGCCCCACAGAGTTATGAGTGCTCCTCGCTGCCAAAGGGAAGGGGATTTCGAGTGAAAGCTCCACATCTGTGTGCAGTAGAATTCAAGGACTCCAGCTGTTGGAAGGTCTTGCGAGCAATGTAAGTAAACAGTCCTCTCTCCCGATTGAAGTGAACTTCTTCAGGCTTTTTTTTCTCCCACAGATGAGTCTTTTGGCTCACATCCATGTTGAGTTGTTCTCTCTCTGTTCATCTGTGAGGTTTGGGGGTGTTTACTGACTGGGGCTTACTCAATGAACCATCTCCTCTGGGGGATACTTCTGCTGAAAAGAGGAGAGAAAGCGAAAGTCGTCAGAATCGGCTTTGCTTGGGAAGGGTTAGTTTAGAAAAGAGCCCTTGACTTGGCAGCTCTATTCCTTAATGACTATAGATCCATAGTTAAGGGGACTGTGACACTGACATGGACACTTGTCAGGGCTTCACCCTGAAACACAGAGTGGTCATCGGGTCTGTGCCTACATAATTCAAATTTAAGGTGTTCTCTTCATTTTGATATACCGCAGGGTTTTAATTGAGGAAAAAGGGAAACATTAAAGTTTATACTGTCCGGTGAAGCTTTTCTTGCAGTGGTGTAAATCTTGTGCTCAATTTAGTTTTGGTTGGGGGTGCTGATTAATTTACTGTTCATTTTATTAAACAAATGGGCTCGACATTTTACACTGCTGTGGGGAGGAGAATGCATTCATTGCAATGCATGAGTGTAAACATTTAGGCTGTGTTGATAAAAATGTGGGTTTGTATTAATAGTAATTGTGTGATGGGATTACATAACTTCATGCGTAACACATTGTACTGGAGTATATTGCTTTTAAAGATATTTTAAATCAGATTGTGATTTAAGAACTGAAAAAGTAATTGCAGGTATATAGCTAATATAAAAGAAATAGCTCTGTTTTGATCAACCTTTGTTCCCTGAGACCCTACAGCTTCTCCAGGAACTTGAGAGTCCTTTTCCAAGGGTTCCTCATCAAGAACACTAGGGTTTCAGGGAACTGGTGTCCCAAGATCTCAGACTCTGCATCAAACTATGCATCTCGCAATATGTCTTGATTCCGGTTTGAATAATAAAGGCTCACACCCTCATCTTGGTTCTTCTACTCCCTGGAAAGCTCCCCTGAGCATAAAAACAACTGCATTTAACTCCGGTTGATATCTGACTTCCTTTCTTCCCTTTAAACAATTTTGGTTCATGATTTGATGTCCTGTGATAATAAGACTGGTCTTGTTCCCAATATGCTAGGTGACTTACCTCCTCCGTGCGTCAGCGCCAGCACAAGCATTAGGCATGTCACAGGGTCAGTCAGCTCTGCGTGGAAAGACATTTTAGCTCCTAGGAATTTATAGCAGCCTATTTCCTATGTAGCTACCCCCTGGCCCCCTGCCTGGAGCCACTTTTAGTCTGAGGAGATCTCTAACCTCTCACCTTTACTTAATACATGTTATATAGCTAATGTGCTGAAAGCCATAAAAACAAGAGGTGAGATGATGCTCCCCTCCTAGAATTAGCATGTCTACAGTCTGTACAGCCCAAGACGGCTTTTGTTTTCATGGCAATAATTAAATAATTCTGGGCACTGGCTGTTGGACATGTGCGGTGCAGTAGATCATAAAATGGAGGGATACATGCTTGGAATGTGAAAGGAAATTATCTAAACATTGGGAAATATTTACTGAGTATTGACCATGCACTTGGCCCTCTGCTCACCCTGTCTCAAGTGGTCTTGGGAGCAGCACGTGAGGATACATCCCAGAGTGACCCATGTGTTGGTCACTTAATGCCCCGTGCCTTGGTTTCCTTACTATGAAATAAAGGTAAAAACCTTGGGAATCATGTGAAGGTTCAGAGTTAAGAAAAGCAAAGAATTTTTTTGTCTCTCTTACAGGAGAAACTGAGGTTGAGTTTAGCTAAGTAACTTGCCCATGGCCACAGGTGATGGCTGTAAGGGCTAGGATTTGGGAGTAAATGATCTGGCTGCATCAGACTGGAGAAAGGGCAGTTTTTACCAGCTTCCCTCATGCCGTTGGGTTCTTTCCTGTACATCTTTATCCAACCCTCATGGTGCCTTCTGGATGAAAGTAACTGACCGTTGCCCATGAAGATTTCAGACAGGGAAACAAGCTCAAGACTTGAACCAATTTGCTCTAGGTCACACACTTAGAAATCAACAGGGCTGGGAGCTAAGTGCAGGCTTTGGAATTCCCAGGCTTGTGGTCTCTTCAAGACCCCATGCTCTTGATGGGGGGGTGGGGGGTGGGGTGGGTGAACGACGGTCAGGCCCATATTGCCTCCCTGCAGGGGAGAGTGAGCTAGCAGAGGATGACCATGCCTGGCATCAGTGAGGCCTCAGGTGTGCCTGGCCCGGTGCCTCATTAATTAAAGCAGGTGCCAAAGCCCCTTTATCAGTAATTCTCCAGAGGATAGGATGTGCATCAAACTTTAACAGTCACTGTCCTCAGCCTGTTCTGTAATTTGGGAAAGAATGAAGATTGCTGTATCCACCTGAAGAAGGTGAAAAATTCGGTTAAATAAATGAGATGGGGCATTTTCCTCATTCAAATTTTTGGATTACACTGAGGTCAGAATCAACCTCAGTTCAGAGTTGTTTACTGTCTTATTTATAACCCTGTGCTTTCTTCCTCTTTCCACACATGTCTCCTTCCAAGCGCTGTGACCGTCCGAACTGTGTCATCAGCCTCTTGACTGCACCAGCAGAGGGGTAGATATCCTTCCCTTTGTTGGCTTTTTACTATAAATCAGTAGTGCTCAGTAGAATTCATCACCCTATTAGAATAAAGTGAGCTATATGTGTAATACGAGAAATTTACTAAATAAACTTTACACAGAGAAACTGGCAACTTGGAGCATTTACTGTGCTGAATAAAATATTATGAGATTGCTTTCTCTGCAGACTACTACAGCACAGATAGAGGCAAGCCAAATGTGTCCTCAAAACATGTGCTGGGAACTTCAGCTGCCTCGGAAAGGGGTCATAGAGGGCGTGGTGGAACAGGAACCACTGAATGCTGGAAATAATTTCCAGTGGTGGCAAATGTCAGGAGTTGAAGGGAAATAGCCACAGTTTTGAATTCTGGTTCGATCACTTTCTAACTGCAAGACTCCAAGTACATCACTTACCTCTCAACTGCATGTAACCGACAAACAACCCAACATGGTGCCTAGCACAATGGCTGCCCAATCAACAGGGGTTACTTTTCTCCTTAGCTCTGGTCCATTCAATCTACAAATATTAACTGAGCACCTACTATGTGCCATGCATTATTCTAGATATAGCTATGAACTAGCCCAAGTCTCTTCCTCCATACCTCCAGAGAGGGTGACAGTAGACACATAAATCAGGATGTAACCGCTGAGACTGGGAAGCACTGTAGAGAAAATACAAAATGGTGATGGGGTAGAGTGACCAGCCATAAATCCATGGGGCTTTTTTGAGACCTGAAAGTCTGTTCTGTCATTTTCTTTCCTCACCTCAGCATCAAATGCCAGGAGAAATTTTATGAAAAGAAGGACAGAAAAATTTCTGAACCAAACTACTGCAGTTATTTCTTTCATTGCATCTTCTGGGATTTTTTCAAAATATTCTTCCTCATCAAAGATTAATCAGTAGGTCCTAAGTGCATGAAGATTAATTAATGATTCTTCTTAAAAAGTTCAAATCATCACAATTCCTAGGGATTACATTGTTGGAGAGGAGAAGAACCACCGCATGCAGATTTTTAGGGATGAATTGTGCAGCTTCACAATGACTTCATGTGTGGCTTGAGTCTGAAATTGTACATATGTTAGTGCAGCCAACATGCGAAGCTGCCAGAATTCAGCCGATCCAACTCTCTATTAGCCAAGAGTCATGTGTACAGCTCTGAAAAAACAATCCATGGTCTGTAATGTTTCCTTTCTTAAAATGGTGCAACAAACCTCACTTGGGTTTGAGACAGCATCTCTCCATAGTGAAGTTCACAGTGCAGATAACTTGTACCAGAGGAGCCTTTGTCTTTCAATCAACCCACTATCTGTGGCCAGAATATTCTTGGCTGTAACAATCCAGATGACTGTCTCATTATTCCATTATGCCTTTATCACCATCATGTAAACCCCAATTATGGATCCACAACTTAGAATGAAAATTCTGTGTACACAGCAAGACAAAATGCACATGTCCATGTTTTCTATTTTCCAATAAATTACTGGTATTTTTCTGTTTAATTTATAAAAATGTGGTCTCTCCAAATTGCAGATGTATTTCTAGAAATTACTTTGAAAACAAGGTCCCAAGTTAAAATGCAATGACTGAAAAATAAGAGCAAAGAGGATGAGATTAGGACATTGAAGTTAATTAACCAGTAGTAGAGAGGGTTGTGGGGTAATTCAGTGATGCTCCTTGGGACTCCAAACCAATCTTGCCCAGAGAATGATGGTGAACTGCTGTCCTGAAGGAAGAGAAGGGGAAGGGTACTACTGTTTTTCATGCACTTTTATGACAGATACTACTCACGGCATTTTAAGTATATGACGCCCTCATCATGACACTTCTGTGGCTATTATTTGCTTGTTCTACAGATGAGGAGCTGAAGCTTGGTGCAGTTAAGTTACAAGGAAGTTCAGCACCAACTAGGAAGTGGCAGGACAACCTGAATCCAGGACTTCCCTGTTGCGCAACCCACTCTACTACTCTGCTGGAGAAAGATAAAGGGTTTTTTCACCAAGCCTCCTACACACATGCAATACACAGTCTATTTAAGTAAAGAAAGAATGTATTGCAAGTTTTTAAATGTTGAAATGGCCTCCTGAGGGAAGAGGTTGAGGAATTGTCTTCTTTGGAGGTCTATTAAACCCAGATTGGTTATCATACATATCTGGTATGACTTCAGTGTGGTTCTTCCACAAGGTGAAAAGAGCCAAAATGATTTCTTAAGGCCCTTTCTAATTTTTCCAACCAAAGGCCAAGTCTACATCCATGCAAGACAAAATGGCAGGTCTGGTCATCCTGCTCTCCTTCCCAGACTCCATGCCAAGTTCTTTGGCTGGAGTGATGTCCAGGCTTTCTGGTAATACCACATTCACTTGGATCACAGGCTCTGCTGGCCATTTCCCCACAAACAGGGAGGGGACCCAACTCTGGAGCCCATTTGTGCCCAACCAAAGGAACACAATTTGGGTGAATCTATTATCTAAGTTGATGGCTGTACTTCCAATGTTTCAGAACTACAAATCGGAACCAAACTGGCATGAAAGAATGGAACATAGTTAGAAAATAGTAATGTCTTCCAAAATTCTGCGTACCATGTGTATCATTAACACTTGTGAGCATCAGAAAAATCTAGTTCCTTTCACATGTAAGGGGTTTATTTTTCTCACTCAACAAGAAGCCTAGAGGTAGATGATCTGTAGCTATTTCAAAGATGTCACCAGGAAACCAGGCTCCTACTGTCTTCCTGCTTTGTTCCTGTTGGTTAACACATGGCTTTCGTCCTCATGGTGGCAAGTCAGCTGCTACCCCTCCAGGTTTTGAGTTGATATTCCAGGAAGGAAGGCAAAAACCTTCTTGCCAAACTTTTCCTTTTTATTTGGAAAAGAAAGTCCTCTTCCAGGACTTTCCATGTACCTGGGCACCCCTTGCTACAAGGAGATCTGGAAGTTTGTGTATTCTGTCTTTAATATAGAAAAAGACAGAGGGTGGGAGTAGATTGGGGTGGGTTTTGAGAGAGTCAAACCTATAGTACTTGTCAAAATATTCCATAAATTCCCTTTCTGAAAGCAATTAATTTGGAATTTGATACATAATAAATATTATATAAACATTTGCTAGATGCATCTATTTTGATACTTTGAGCATGAAAATATTTTTAAAACAACTGGTAAGGGGTAGGGAGGGACAAGATTCTACCCAAAGTACCACAGAGTAGGGAGCAGAAGTGGATCTGGTGTCAGATCAAGGTCTAAATTCCAGTTCATACATAATTAGGTGTGGGATGTCTGTAGGACTTCATTTATTTGTATTGAAAAGAGGAGTAATGAGGTGGGGGATGCCTGGGTGGCTCAGTCTTTAAGCATCTGTCTTCTGCTCAAGTCATGATCCCAGAGTCCCTGGATTGGAGTCCCTGGAGGGAGCCCCAGTCACGCTCCCTATTCAGTGGGGAGTCTGCTGCTCCCTCTATCCCTCCCACTGCTCCTTCATTCTCTCTCTTTCTCTCTTGCTCACTCTCTCTCTCTCTCTCATAAATTAATAAAATCTTTAAAATATAATAAAATAAAATAGGGGTTATTGGGTCTCCTGGATGGCTCAATCTGTTGAGTGTCTAACTCTTGATTTCAGCTAAAGTCATGATCTCAGAATTGTGAGGTCAAACCCTGCATTGGTCTTCCTGCACAGTACAAAGTCTGCTTGAGAGTATTTCCTTCTGCCCCCTCCCTGCTCTCTCTTTCTCTCTCTCTCACTGTCTCTCTCTCTCAAAATAAATAAACAAATCTTTTTTTAAAAAAAATAGGGGTAATGATAGCCACCCATAAAATTACTTTAGAATTAAGTAAGATATGTAAACTTATAAATAATATACCATATAAAGAGTCTGGCACATAGTAAGCACTCAAGAAATGATAGTTCTCTCTTGCTTTGTACTTTTTATCCAGCAAGTGTGTGAACTTCATGAGCTAAAGTTGAAAAATCAGCTCTTTGATTGCAAGAAATGAGAACAAATCCACTAAACGGTGTGTACCCTTGCTCTATCGGTGCACGCCAAAATTCTTTCATTTGGGGCTTCATCACATTATCTTAGCAAACCAGACAAAAATGTCCAAGTGATTTTGTTTTCCAAACTGCTTCATACACTTCAAAGTGCCATCTGCTTTTGACTTGTTACAAAACAGTCAACAGAGCCATTTGGTGACATTTTAAAAAGTGACCCATGTTTGTTACCAAGGGACATGATTCCTAGAATTTGTACAATTTGTTCTGTGTTGTTGAGATGTGAAGTAAAGGCTGCACAGAAACTCTCAGCTGTTTCAATACATTATCCTCATCCTAATCCCTAAAGCCAAGGGATTGTGTTTCTTTCCATTTTAATTATCTCCCCATGTCATTCCAACCTTTCCAGTCAAAGGTGTATATTTAGTGCTTATCACCTTATAGTCACCACTGCAAAATTAAAAAGAGGAAATGAAACAAACCGAAAAGAGTTCACAGCTTTGCCAAGTCAAAATCCACCCATCAGCCAAAGTCTCATGTCTGCACTATGGTCAGGTGGAAAAAAAAAATGATAGAACTTAACTCAAAGTCATTTGCTTTTGTTCACATATGAGTGAACCTCTTAAAGTCATCTTTAGAAAGCCATTTAACTTTATTTCCCCCATCCTTACCTGGAAAAATTAGCGAACATTCCTGCCCCTCCTATCCCACTTGGCTGATATGAAGACCATTGAGATAATGTACTAGATGTGCCATTCAAAATAACACATGATATATTCAAGTGTGTTCCAGCATTTCCTGTCCATTGTAGTACAATTTGTACCATATCATACTGCATAATGAATTGCATAACCTTAACTGGTTTCCCTCTGATTTCTCACCTTATTTTCATCTTTCTTGACAAGAGGCCATTGCTCTTCTGTCACTCTCTCTTCCATACCTCAGTGTGAATGTAGCCAATTATTCCTGGTTTCTACCTGATTTCTAGCTGTTCTGACTAAATATCCAGGTCTCTGCAGATTGACCACCTCTTTTCCTGACTAGAATGAAGCTAAATTCATTTCACATTCATTGAATACATGCTTACTTATTGGATCAGAAGTGATCCAAACAGACAAAAATCCCTGCTCTCCTTGAGATTACATTTCAGTCCTCTGGCCTCACCAGTGTAGGCACACTGATGAGGACACCTCGAAATCTGATGTCATGTTGTCTCCTCTCACCAAGATCCTTGCCCCCAAGTTTCTATGCTCTGCTAACATGGACTCATGAATTCCTGCACAACAGTCACCATGTAAATCATGGCCCAAATAATGATAGTCCTCTGTTAAAATCACATATATTAATAGGGTCCAACTTGAGATAACATTCAAATGATGGCTGCAATCTCTTGTTTTCCCAAAGTTGATGATCTTTATGTAGCCAGAGTGTTGCTAAGTTCTGGGCAGAGATGGAGAGAAAGCCACTTTCCCATGGTGAGTCACCTGGCTCTAAAGTAGTTGTGGTTGTACCCAGAGATTGAAATCTTTACTGGAAATATCTTCCTAAAAAATTTCCCTGGAAACATTTCTTTCAACATCTGACATTAAAAACTCTCTCCATAAAGACTTAAAACCAGTCCCTGGGCAGGAGACAGAAATTCTTTATACCATTTACTGTCCATATATATCCCCCTCCCCATTCAGATATCTGTGCACACACATCCCCATACCTCTCCTTAATGGTCAATATCCAACTTATAGTTGGCCTTAGCTAGAACATCTAGAAACCAGTGAAATCTGGACAAGCTATCTAAACTGTTGTTCCTCCAAATTAGTGGAGTTTGGAAATAGTTATTTCCATCTACTCCCAAGGACAGAATGGCCAGGCCCAACTGAATACCTTCAGGTAACATCTTCTAAAGCACCCTTAGAAAAAGTTGATTTGCTTTCTTCACCCTTTCTTGGTCTGCACATTACCTTTAACCCATCCAATCTACTTTCCTTAGAAGAACAGAGAAGTGTGATAGTTAGAGGTAGGTCAAGGGAGCCAAGTCAAGGTTATTTCAGAATGGAACGACTTCAACACTGATACAGACTGAGAGCAATCAGCCAATGCTAGAAGATGAAACTACTAGAGAATGAGAGAGGGTATCTGAGCCAGATAATCTAAGAGAGGCAAGAGCCACCTCAAAACAACCCCCCAAGGCTGGGCTTGGTTTTGAACGAACATGGTTCCTGCCTCTCACCAGTGTCAATTGAGACTGGCAGGAAGCAAGCAATAGACAGTAATGTGGATAAATTAGGGATGATAGAAAAAATGAGGGTATCCTGATCATGCTCTCTGTTTTTCTCTGGGAGGCTATAAGGGGGGTCATTGCTTAAGATAAGGACATTGAGCTGATTAAATGTGTACTGCAAATACATAGCCCAGTTCTCATCATAGAGAAAGCACTAGAAAAAATATTTACTTCTTTTCCCCTTGATAGCTTGCAAACTATAGCAAATGTTTATCTCCAAAAGACATCATATAAAAATATCCACCATAACACCAGCCATATATTTTGCATTTTAAGTGAAACATGTGAACCTTCCTAAAACTTTTATTTTAAACTCTGAACTATAACGACCTCTCTACACTCATCTCAGTTTTTTAAAATAACTTGGCTCAAGTGCAGACTCTCGGAAAATCCCTCTGACCACACATATTCTCTTCCTGTGACCCACAAGCCTGGAGAATGTTCTGGAACCTTGCCAGCAAAGAGGTGTGTGGAGGAAGAAAACTGAACTCTTGTTGCTTTTGATTTCAGTGCTGTAAAAATGGTTCCAGACATGACAAATGAGATGAAGATAATCTAAAACATGGATCTTTTCCATGTTTGCCCTTTGAAGATTTTAATAAGCATCAGCTTTCTTGGGCCAAATCAGGTTCTTAGCTTCCAAATGTTTCAGATTTAGCCTGCCTTCTTTTGATTATTTGAAATCATAAGGGTCAGTATGGGGAAGTTTCATGCTCAAACTCGAGGGCAGCTGGCTGACAGACCACAGCAGGTAATGGCCTCTGAGGAGAGCAGAGGTTCTCCTTCTCCTTGCCTTACCACCCTTCTCCCACAACATGATGGGGAGGAGGATGGATGCGGATGGACCAGATCCAGATTCAGCCAGGTTTGAAGGTTCCCAAGAGGAAACTTCTCTTATACGAATAAGGGTTATGAATTTGAGATTACTTTAACACTGGTTTTCCCAATCTCCCTCTCTCTCTTTCTCTCCTCTCTTGTAAGAAAGTACTAGTCTCTTCCACTTGTTTTTTTAGGAATTCTGGTCGCCTGCAAAATCAGTATAGTTAGTCATAAGGAGCCAGGACTCTGTAGTCACAAAGTGCCTGGCACCATTCTAGGCACTCAGGATAGAGACGATATCAAAACAGACAACTTCCTCCTCCACATTGAGAAGTAGACAGGCCAACAAAGACAACAAAAGATGTACCTGTCACGAGGTGATAAGGACAATGATGAGGGAAGTAGGTAAAAGAGATGCAGGTATGCTGTTTCAGAAAGGTGAGTCAGGGAAGGCTAGGGTCACGGGAAGTCAACTCCAGCCAGACTGGAAGGTAAAGAGGAATAAGTCATGCCAGCTTCTGGCTGAAGAGCATTCTGGTCTGAGGAGTAACAAGTTGAGGGAAGGCATGATTGATGGCCCTTGGTTCATCCCAGATATAGGAGGATGCCAGGTGCCTGGAATGAAGTGCATAAGGTAGGATGTGAGGTAAGAAGGGAGTGGAAATCAAGCCCATCTAAGGCCTTTCAAGGGCCTTGAGCTTTATCTCAAGGGATGCAGGAAGCTATTGCAGTGTTTTGAGCATGAGAGTGACTGACAGGTTCTGCCTTAAGTTCTAAGACAAGTCTGAGACTGCTGTTTGAGAAATGGACTATTAGGTGAATGATATCATCCCTCCTCCAAGCTCTCAACAGGCTTGCCAAACTTATTATTATTTCAACAACAATAGCACTCTCAGTTGGTAAAGAATTCACAGACCAAAATAAAATGAACATGCATAAAGTGTCTTACATTGCATTGCTCTGCTTGAGGGCAGACTAACCCCATCAGAGCATAGTAATAAAATGTAATTAATTTGATTAAGGACATTTCTATTTGTGGCATTTTATTTCACCAGCCAGAAAGTTCAAATACCAGACTGCTTTGTTCAAAACTAGACCTGAAAGCCAAAGGAAAAATTGTCTGTTGCCTTTGTTTTCCCTGGACCTGCCTTTCCTGGCAGTTAGAGTGAGATCCCCCAGAATGTGGGAAGGATGTTTGCATCCCAGCCCAGCTCACCAGGGTTATGGGGTCCTACCTGGCCATTTGTGACCAAAGCTCTTGTTGTAACAAGATGCTCCTTTGCTGGGCTTGTCTCTGGTGCATGGGACTCTTTGGAGTCAGCTTGTTTTTTTTTGGTGGGGGGAGCAGACTAATACAGAAACAAGCTAATTGAAGACTTAGATTTGAGAAATCATGGATCCCAATCAAATACTATTTATTATCACTGGTAAATTTTATTCAATTACCTCATCAATAAATACATGTCCCTACTATACACCAGATGCTGTTCTACAACCAAAAGCACAAATAAAAATACCTACCTCCATGGAGCTTTCATTTCATGGAGGAAGATAGACGATACCAAAATAAATTAAAAACATAGTATGTTATATGATAATACATGTAATGAGCAAAAAAAAAAAGACAAAGAAGGAAGTATGGAATGGTTGGATTTATAACTTGGGGAAGAGTGGTCAGAGAGACCTCACAGGGAAAGTGAAATTTGAGTATAAAGATGAAGTGGTGGTACAGCAAGATGAAGACCGATAGAGGTATAGATATACATATAAGTATACATATGCACATGCAAGAACACATGTAGATACACGTTACCTACACATATACATTTACATATAGGTATTGATTACATTGGTATTGATTACATAGGTATTGATTACCTATTGATTATAGGTATAGATATGGACATACATCTGAGGGAAAGTTTTCTGGGCAGGAAGTACTGTGTATCCAAATACCCCGAGGCAGGAACACCCTTAAGGAGTCAGCGTGATATCCCCCAGATATTGAGGAGCAGCACAGAGGCAGTATGACTGGTGCCAAGTGAGCAAAGGAGAGATAGGTAGATTATGAGTTCACATGGTTGGGAGTGGGCATCGAAGGACTGTGGCTTATTCTATGCCTTTACGTTGTAGTCTGAGTAAGAAGGGATCCCATCACAAGTTTGAACACGAGTGCTCTTCTTGCCAAGTGCCTTCTCCAAGGGTAGGAACAAGAAGATCAGGTGGACATAGTTGCAATAACTCAGACAGGAGCTAAAATGAAAAGGAGCAGGGTTAGCAGCAATGGAAATGGTGATGAAGGGTGAGATGCTTGAGACAATGCTTAAGGAGAGCTACAAAGAGTTGTGGCTAAGGTACAGTTTATGGGAATGAAGAGCATCAGGGGCAACTCCAAGGTATTTGGTCTAAGCATTAGATAAAACTGTTACCAATTAGATGAGGGAGAACATGGCAGAAAGAAATGACACTTTTTAAAAGAATTTATTTATTTATTTGAAAGAGAGAGTGAGAGAGAGAAAGAAGGAGTGGGAAGAGAAAAGCAGACTCCCCACTGAGCAGGGAAACCAACACAGGACTTGATCCCAGGACACTGAGATCATGACTCGAGCTGATGGCAGACACTTAACCATCTGAGCCACCCAGGTATCCCAAGAGATGACATTTAGAGAGCAGGCTGGGCATGCAGGACTGAGAGGAGGCTTGCTGGAGTGATGTCATTGAGAAGGTGAGAGGGGGAGCAGGAAGAGGGAATGGGATCCAGTGCACATGTGTTAGGTTGGCCTGGGATACAGGCACAAACAGTTCATTCTAACAAGAGAGTGGCAGAGCATACCCACATGATATCACACAAAAGGGAGTTCAATGCAGTGGTGGAAGCTTGTATGTCTTCTGGTTACTTCTATTTTCTGAATAAAATGAGAAATAAGGTCATTCATTGAGCATAACCACAGAAAAAGAGGTATTAGAAATTTTAAAATAGAAGACAGAGTATAAAATGGGCTTTTTTCATTTTATTAAAAGATTTTATTTATTTATTTGACAGACAAAGATAACAAGTAGGCAGAGAGGCAGGCAGAGAAAGAGAGGGATGAGCACACTCCCCCGAGCAGAGAGCCCAATGCGGGGCTTGATCCCAGGACCTTGGGATTATGACCTGAGCTGAAGGTAGAGGCTTTAACCCACTGAGCCACCCAGGTACCCCTAAAATAATTTTAAAAGAGATTAAGATGTCTAATGAAATAAGAAAATATCGTATAATTGATAGGCAACATTAATCTAAGACCCTTTTGAGAGAAACAATCACATTTGGAGATGGAGGGCGGTGAACTGGTTGTGTGCTTTCTCTACTGCATCTAGTCAGAGTGGTGGTTCTGTTAAATAAGGTTCAGTAAAGCAAAAGAGAGGCCAAGGAGTCATGAGGTCTTCCAGAGAGTAATTACCATAGAATTTAAACTCGGTAAGGAAGCAGGTGAGGACTTGAATAAAGGATAGAATGAAAATGGTAGTGTCCAAATAAAATCAAATTGTTGTTGGATTTGGGATACTGGATGGAATGCCAGAAAAGAAGCAGGGATAGGACAGCAGGAAACATGAAACTGAGTTTGTGAATATACTGTAGTTATAGGTAATATAGGTATACTCATGTAAGTAAGAGGCGGAGGCTGACTTGGAGACAAGACCATTGAAAGAAAGAAATTTCAAGGGGCTGTGGGAGAGGGTATATGACAGATTTTCTGAGGAGATACTGAGTCACCTAGAATTAGGGCAGTGATGTCAGAGAGAGTGACAGACAGAGGTCAGGAGCTGAAATCTTCAAGATATGAGGGAAGTGGAATAAATTAGTAGATGATGTCAACCAGGAGGAGCAGTGGGTCAGTGGATGGACAGATGACATGAGTGAGACTTAATCCTGAAGGGACTGAAGAAGGCAAGGGAATGAACACTCTGGAAATGACAAGAAGAAGCACCAAATTCCTACTACACATCTGGGCCCAATGGAATGAAGACTGAGGGGTAGAAAACAGCCACCACATGAGTGTGCTACAGGAACAGAGGTGTCCTCAAGGGGACGGCGCCAAGCTGTAGTCAAAATAAGAAGATGCGAAGACATTCAGAATGGAAGGTGAAGATACAAGGAAGGAACTTTGCTGATGAGTGACCTTGGATTCTAAGAGGCACTAGGAAAGGAAGGGGGAGGAGATGGGTCAGGAAAGGGGTTATAGTGATGAATCCACAAGATGAGCAATGACCTGGAAGTATGGAAGGATATGAACTGGGATAAAGGATTTGATAAGACTCCCCTAATGTCTCAAGGTAGAAAGTAGAGGGAGGGAGGACTGTAAGTGGGAGGGAGGACTGAATTCGGGTCATTACAAACCATGACAGGTTTATGGATACTTAAAGATGGAGGAGTGAGGAGCCTTATCTGGAGCACCCAGAAAGCTCTAGGATGTTTTCTTTGTTTCCTGTAGAGGTTTTCATGAACTTTCTTGTGGGGCCCAGGTTCATTGCTAATCCTGGAATATAAAAAAGTGAGAAGGTAGGAAGCAAGAAAGGAGGCCAAGGTGGTCAGCAGAGACAAGTTATGGAGAACTGCGCATCATTATGAAGACCTGGGGCTTTACCCAGAAGACCAGGGTTCTTAGTCTTGTAATGTGACAGGACCCCTTTGGAACACTTAAGATTATGGTCTTACCTCTACTCTTACGTAACTCTTACATCCATTTTGCCTACCATGTCAGGGAGAATTTTTCATTTATCTATGTCAGTGTTCAACCAGAGAACAAGAGCCAGTAGAAGATAGTATATATTAATCAACATATGGTAAGCAATCGGATTCTGCAGTTGTGAAGATTGTCTGGAGATTCCAGAATCTGTAGGGAGACCTCCAGGAAGGACACACTAGGACTTCCAGGCATGAGGAGATGCTGCAGAACTTAAGTGGGATTTCTTCTTTGTTCGGGAAGCCTCAGCTCTTAAGACATTTTAACTGACTAAATCATGCCCACCAGATTACCTAGAAAAGCCTCCCTTACTTAAAGTCAACTGGTTATAGATTTTAATTATCTCTGCAAAATTTCTTCATGCCAAAACCCAGATGAATGTTTGATGAAAATCTGGGTACTGAAGCCTAGCCAATAATACTGACCATGACATCAGTATATTCCCTAAAATCTAGAAATCCATGGCTGGGGCTCCTTTTGTGAGTGAGCAGGAGTCCATGAAGGGAGAGGGATAAAATGGTCCACCTTGCAGCTCAGAAAGATCAGATCTTCATGCTTAAGTGGTAAAAATTCTTAGTAAAGAATTTGAGTAAATAGTACTAAAAATAAAATATGACTTTCTCCACTGCAAATCCATGTGAACTAGAGTTGGTCTCAGTGGGAAATCAAGCAAGTTGGAAAGAACCCCAAAGAAAAGTTATTCCAAATTTCCCTGGATATCTCAAGAAAGGGAGTATCTGTCCAGTATGCAAGGATTTTTAAGTAATAGTTTAAAATTCTTAATAACTATCTCATCTTCCACTGAATTCACAATTAATGAGTTGACAAATCTTTACAGGCACCTAATCAGTGCCCAGAATTCCAGTGAAAAAGGAAAAAAAATAATTAGACACAGTCTCCCTCACCCCTTGTCAAGAACAGTCTCTTTATGGGGGGAGGGGGTTTATCAGTTAGCATTCTTTCAACCAAAAGTTATAGAACACCCAACTCAAGATGCTTCAAAGTAAGAAATGAGGAGGGGATTTCTTAATACAGAGAACTAAAATCTCAGATAGATCTTCTGGCTTCAAGTTCTATTGAATCCAGTACTCTAAGGATATGGCCTGAACTCTGTCTTTCCACATCTCTTGGTTCTGCTTTTCTTTGAGTTGACTTCACTGCTGGTCAGGTCTCTCTTTATGATGACAGGTAGGGTCACCAACAGCTACAGGACTACATCTTTGTAGCTCAGCAATCCCAGCAGAAAAGTCCCACCACTGAGTTTCTCTGAACTCATTTCAGTCACTATCTCTCCCTTGAATGAATAATTGTGACCAGAGTAATATAAAACTCTGGAGAGGCTGGAGCATGGGCAGACCTCACTGGAACCGCAATTTCTGAGGGGAGGAGAGAAGAAAAGGTTTCCAAGGGAAAATCAAGGGGCTATTCCAGCAGAAGGAATGGATGTTTGTTAAACAACAAGAGTCAAGGCCTTCTACGGGAACATCGCAACTCAAGATCCAGAAACCTGTGCAAGCCAGAAGAAAACTGAGAATTCCATCAGGCTCCCTGCCCTAAACCACGAGGCTGTTTCCTCCTCTCTAAGGGCAGCTAGTAAAAACACTTACTCTGTCTCACAACTGCAACCATTCTTAAAAGTCAAATGATATATATGCTAATATATCTCATAAATAATAAACATTATATACTTTAAAAGATAAGATGATAGCTTAACCAACAAGGTGAGGCTGGGTTTGTGCTGGAAAGGAGAAGCAGGAAGACAGAGAACAAGGAGGAAGAAGTACCACTATTTGGGTAAAGTTACTCACAGGTAAGAGATTTGTTCTGGTTTGTTAGCATAGTTAGTCAACATAGGTAACATAGTTAGTCTTAATAAGTTTGTGTTCAGAATTCCATGTACAAGGATGAATTAAAATAATGTAGTCAGGGGCTCCTGGTTGGTTTAGTCGGTTGAACATCAGACCCTTGGTTTTGGCTCAGGTCATGATCTCAGCATCCTGGGATCAAGCCCCACTGCAGTCTCCATGCTCAGTGTAGAGTCTGCTTCTCCCTTTTGCTCTCTCCCCCCATCCTCCCTCATATAAAAAAAAATCTTTTAAAATAAAAATAATAGTAGTGAGAGTTATAGATTTGTTCCCTACTAATTGCGTGACTTTGGGAAAGTTATTTTAACTTCTCACCATGTGCTTTGTCATTTGTAAAACAGCATAATACGAGTACCAGCTTCATAGGATAATTGCAAGGATTAAATGTGTTAATATAGGTAAAGTGCTGGGCATATAGTTCTACGAATATTAACTATTATTATTGGTCCTCAAAACCCATTGATAGGTATTCTTAACCTCATTCCTCTACATTAAAACACTAACACATGATGGGATTGGGAGGGAGACAAACCATAAGTGACTCTTAATCTCACAAAACAAACTGAGGGTTGCTGGGGGGAGGGGGTTTGGGAGAAGGGGGTGGGATTATGGACATTGGGGAGGGTATGTGCTTTGGTGAGTGCTGTGAAGTGTGTAAACCTGGTGATTCACAGACCTGTACCCCTGGGGATAAAAATATATGTTTATAAAAAATAAAAAATTATATTAAAAAAAAAAAACACTAACACATGAAAGAATTAAGTAGATAAGATGTTAACCCAGGTCTGATTGACTGAATGTCACGCTCTTTCTGTTGCAGCAAGTACTTTGTAAATACAAGCAGGCAGGGAGGGAAGGAAGGAGAGGGGAGGAACGAGGGACAGCAAAGCATTCATGAGTATCTAGACCCTGAACCTAGACTTACGTTAACAACAGTTAACCAGAGATTCTAGAATATTCCTTTAACCTTGGATTGAGTGATACTAATTTAAATGGTTTTGTAGAGAAAATTTTGGCTAGTGCAAAAGGAAGTGAAAATTTGAAGAATATGCCAGAGACACCAAGCTAAATTTAATGGCTCTTCTCTGGAAATTCCCAAACTCTCTGTTCCTCCAGACATCAAGAAACTCAACTCCATCTTCCTCCCAGGAAGCCCAGATGGCACAGCCATCCACCTTGTGGTGCTCATGGGTTTCTATGTAGAAGCGCTCACCTGACATCCCTCATTCACTTTTCATCACCGTCCCAAAGTGGATACAGCCACTGTCAAAGCCCCCAAGGACATGTAGAAGAGAGTGGCAAAGCCATTTGTGAACTGGGCCTCACCCCAAGCCCTCTGCTCCTTCAGCACCACGCTGGCATCTGTCCGGGAAAGCAGCCCCAGCCTTGGGGCCGTGGCCCTCCCTGGTACCCTGCATAGCCCTGCGGGACATCCACATCCTTCCATCCCTTCATAGTCTCTTCAAGAACACCCCCTTGCAGCCCTCCTTCTCCGGAGTGCAGTGTGGAGCACCACTAGAAGTCTCCCAGGCACCAGCAGGCAGAGGGTATAAGGAAGGAGGATTTAGAGGCAGGAAATCCTGGGAGTCCTGCTTGGCTCTCCCGGAAACTATTTCCTTACTCCAGCATCAAATAGTAAACAGCAGTAATTACCATATAAAAAGAGCACCAACAGGTTTTTCTAGAAGGATTCAAATAAAATGAAAAGGTAGGAGTGAGAATAACCAGGAAAGTAGGTGCATGCCAAAACCTGGGAGGTGCCCCCTCCCCCCCCAACCCCGCCTGCCCCAACAAGGAAGTAATCATAACAATTGCAATAAAAGCCCAGAAACAGATGGTGAGCTTGTCTGGAAGCCTCAGTTCCCTAACTGAAGGCCAGGAGCCTCCAACACTCATCCCTCACACACACATTCTGCGCCCCTTCCCTGGGATCAGAACCCATGGTCCCTGGGCTGCTAGAGCTGTGAAAGAGGTCAGGACTGGACCTTCCAGGCAAGCTAAACCACACAGGATTCCCAGCCCTGGTCTTTCTCAGAATCCCCTGGGAGCGAAGAGGCAAACTCCCAGTCCTGACACCTAAAGATCCTGACCCTGGACACGTAGCATGGTGCCTGGGATTCCAGGTCTGAAAACCACCACTCCACATAACTTCCTTGCTGTGTGACCTGGGACACAAGAGGCCACCTTTCCGAACCCATTTCCTCAACATTTAAAATGAGGCAAACCTACCTATTCCATAGGGTGTTTGTGACAACTAGATGATGTGAGAGCACCAGCAGCAAGCAAGGCTGTTCTCAGTGAACAACGCACTTGCTGAAGGCCATGTGCCAGGGTCTGTCCTAAATAAGGGGGACAGAGTGAACAAGACAGAAACATGGCACACACCTGGACCTTCCAAACAATAAAATAGTAACCCCTCCTTACCTCAGAGGATGGCACAGCACTCAGGGAAAAAATAGAGCAGGGATGGGGGCACAGGGCCAAAACAGGGGAGTTCTCTTTCATACTGGGGGCAGGAGGGGCTCAGATATGTGATGTTTGAGCAGAGCCCTGAAGCAGGTAAGAGCATGAGCCTCTGAGAGCCTAAAATATAAGCATTCCAGGCAGAGAGAAAGTCCCCTGCAAAAGCCCTGGCATCGGAATATGTTTGGAATATTTGAGGAAGAGTGTGATAAGACAGTGTGGCTGAGGCAGAGGAAGACAAGAGTAATGACAGGAGCTGAGGTCAGAGGGAAACCCAAGGACAGATGTGGAGGGCCTCGCCAGACACTGTAGCTGAACAGGGAGCTCTCCAGAAATGGCAGATGACACCACATGAAAGACAGCCCAAATGTACATCAAGAGAAGGAGGCCTACATAAGTCATAGTCTGCTCATACCACAGAACCCTGGGCGGAGACGGACCTTCACCAGAGATCGTTGAGTGAAGAAGCATGTTGTGGAAAAGAGATCTGTTTGGATCTCATTTTTTAAAGAAACGTGTCTCGGTATGTGTACATGTCTGTGCAGAGTAAAAAAGGTGTGGAAGGATGTGCATACAACATGGTTAGTAGGAGACTTTGAGGGTCAGGATTCAAAGGAGATTTATGGAGAGAAACCCTCGCATTTAACTCTATATCCTTCCATATCATGTTCATTTTTTTTGTTTGCAAGAAATATATGTGTTTTATAATTTTCAAAAACTACAAAATATGTGTGAATCCAAATAGAATTGGCATTTCAGGTTTCACAGATGAGATCATGAGGAATCTTACAGGTCATGAGCCATAAGATGTGGTTCTGGCACTTTCTTACCCAAGGAACTGGAAGTGTCTTAGGAAGAAATCTGTACCGAAGGGAATTCGAATCACTGATAAGAATTTGAGCAATTCATTTTTTCCCAAAAGGATTTGAGCAGAATGATCTCAAGAGGTACCTGTGGGATTTTAACTTAGGGAAGTAACTGGCTGATAACACAGAGAGGCTGAGCCCTGAAAGATCTTTATGACTTACATTTCCTGAGAGGAGGGGCATATCGTGACACTCAGGGCCACGTGGGGAAGCTCCTGCTTTGGTTATAAGACAAAGGGAGAGGGAGAAAACTCTAAGGTACAGAATTGTTGTGTTTTACAAGAAAGGTGAGGCAGGTCAGGGTTCACAAGGTTGTCTTGTTTGAATAATTCCAGCAGTCTTTGGGACATAGTGACTATTCCCAACTGTCAGGTAGCTGGCCCTGACGTGATTTAGGGCAGGAGGAATACAGATTTGAAGAGTTTGATAAAGGATTTGTTGGGGGGTAGGGGTCTCTGGGCTCCGGACTAGACTTTACATATAAAAATCATGTTTCCTGGGGTGCCTGTGTGGCTCAGTGAGTTAGGTTTATGGTTAAGTGTCTGCCTTCAGCTCAGTTCATGATCCCAGGGTCCTGGGATCCAGCCCTGCTCAGAGTGAAACCTGTTTCTCCCTCTCCCTTTGCCCCTCCCTGCAGCTCATGCTCTTTCTCACTATCTCTATCCCTTTCTCGAATAAATAAACAAAATCTTCAAAAAAAAAAAAAAAAAAAAAGTTATACTCCCAGGTGAGCCTTTGCCATCCCCCCAAATTTTTTAGCCCTAGGAAGAGCAGTTTCTCCCCGACAGTGAGGTCATAACTGCCAGAGCATCAGGAATACAAAATATAAGATAACTGGTGAATTTAATTGGCTCTGTTATGAATTAATGTCAAAAAATTCAGAATCTAAGAAAACACAGTTACAGCAATGACCCACTTAAAAGAGGCCAGTGTCCTGGGTCATAAATCAGACATTCTCTGTTGCCAGGAGGCATAACCAGCTGTGAGCTGAGGGGGAATATGAACAGGGAGGCAGGGCCAAGACCCAGGAATCCAGAGCAGGGTGAATAATTAATTACATGATATTGAAAAAACAGCAGATATTCATAGAACCTTCTATGTGCTAAGCAAATACAGAGCACTCTCAGTATATTACCTCTAACGACCCTTTGAAACAGGTATTAATATCACCTTTATACAGATGAGAAAACCAAGGCTCAGAAAGGCTAAGTGTCTTGTCCAAAGTCATCTAACCAGTAAATGGCAGAAGTGGGGTTTAATCCTCAGTTCATATGATTCCAGATTCAAAGCGCCATTCCTCATAAATTCAGGTTTAAACCAGGGTAGATGTTGATCTTTAAAGAGATTGATTCAGGTGAGTTGGGGGAGGAAGAAGCAATGGCAGCTATCAGCAAGTGTCCCCTGGTCAGGGTGTGACTTCCAATCAGAGCTGCCATACAAGAAATTTAGCATCACTGAGACTCTCACGAGGATCCGAGGGCAGATGTCATTCCAAGCCTGGCTAGAACTATAGCTGGAGGGTGCCCAGATGTGAAGACTCAGCCACTTGTCCTGCATCCTGGACCTCATGGTCCAGATCCCCACCAAGGTAGCCTGAGCCAGCCTCAGTGGGGTTTGACTAGAAACCAGAGACCAGAGATAGACTGGCTGTGGATGGGAGGGGAGAAGCACCTCCAAATGGGAGGGCCAGGGAGCAGACAGGGACTGGTCCAGAAGACCATAAATAGCATGTCACAGAGCAGGAGAGGTCCCATCAGGAGGTCAAGTGAATCAGCACTGGTGCCCATTAACGTTTCTACAAGCTTCTGGTGTTCATCTATGTGCATGACACAGACGATCATACTTTGGTTTCCCCAAAAGTTGACCATAAGACAAAGACTTGGGAGTAGGCTGGTTTTGTGCACAAAGCAGAAAGTATGCATAAAGCAAAGAGATAGTAAAGCAAAAAAGGAGGAGTGTTATCGAATCGATAACACTATGGGCAGTCAAGGCTCTATCCCTCTGGGGACCCTGGGGAGCCATGTAAAATACACTTCAGGGTGGTCTCATCAAAGATAGGGAGGCAGAGGTATTTGTCCACCAACCCATGTCTCTCACAGGTTAAGGATCACCCCTGGGTCTCCCCATCTCCTACACTTCCTGGCAACCCACAGACTCCTGTAGCTCCAGAGAAATCCCCCAGGCAGGGACGCACAGGGCCACAGGCAACTCAGGAGACAGCTGTCATTGTGAATGGGAACTTTCTCCTGCAGATACAGGTGGGCTCTAGGGTGAGCCGAAAGCCACAGGACAGGAAAACATCAGTTTCTGATCCACGGAGAGCCCTCACAGACCCTATGCTTTCATACTGAACTCTTTGTAGTTACCGGGACCCCAGCTCTGCAACAATCTGTGCCCTGGCTCAGGATGCCTCCAACTGATTGGGAACCCCCTAACCAAAGTCCTGGGTTGAACTCAGACATCCCTTTCTCCAAAAGTCCCTTTGTGACCATCCATCCTTAGACAACAGTCTGCTTCTGGCCACTGAGTATCATGAAAGACACTGGTTAAGCTCACTCTCTGAATCACACTGGGCTTAAAGTCAGTAGTTATTCCTGGCTCTTATCTTCAAGGGGCTCACAGTCTGCAGCTCAAGATCCCAACACCTTCTAGGCTGTGAATGCTTCTAAGAGCCTTTAAGGCTTCTCTTAGAAACATGCTTTCTGAGAAATGAAAACAACATTCTTCGGAATCAGCTGCACTCTAGATGCTAAATTAGTCATAGGACACCTAATAGCTCAACAAGGCAGCCCCACCCACAGCCAGGGAAATCCTCTACTTGATGCTGGTAACTCCCAAGTTCTATATCCAAGAATCCCCAAATCATCCAAACCACTTTGGAAGGTGCCACTATCTGAGGTAGCCCTCCCCCAACCTCCCACTCCCAAGCACAGTGCAACCTCAACCAACACATGAGCTCTTCAACAAATTTGGTCTTGATTGCCCTTTTCTCCACTTTGTCTACTGTCATCAATATAGTTATTCATTCATTGATTCACTTACTCAGCCAACAATTTCCTGAAGGCTAGTCATGGGTTAGATACTATATTTGGTTGCAGTAATGTAAATGGGAATGAGGTATGACCCCATGTAAAAAAGAGCTTATAGACCCTAGAGAGGATAGCTATTTAATTCTTCCAGACCCAGCTGAAGATTTTAAAAGTACTTGGGCTTACCCAGAGTTCTAATGAATCCCAGCTGAATCTGTCTCCCAAAATCTAACAGCAAAGCCAGTCATATTGGATCTGTGCTTACCATCCAGTACTGGTCTCTCACCAGAGAGACCCAGGCTCAGGTCTCCATGGGGGCACCCTCTATTCAAACCTCAGGGCTGAGCTTAGTCACCCTTTTCTCCTAAGGCCTTCCATGACTCCATCTTGAGGAAGCTGTCTACTTCCAGTGCCAGTGAGTATCTCTAGAGTGATGGAGATGATAATGATGATAAACATGGTCAAACAGGTGCAGCTGAGGTCATGCTGCCCTCATTCTCCACTCCAACTTTGCTGTTTGGTCACCTGGGGCAGTTCCTTCATACTTCTGTGCCTCCGTTTTCATATCTCTAGAGTGGGGGTAGTGACAGTGATATATGTAAAGCTGATTCTACAGATTAAGTGAGATAGCCCACCTACAGATGTATCCCAGTGCCTGAGAACATAGTAAGCACTCAGATGCTAGCTCCTGTGATCTCAGAATATGCACAACATCTGATTTCCATTGTTACCTTAATTTCACCATTATCTCCTTATGTATGTCTTGTACAATGGTAGGTAATTATACATGTGTTATGTACATGAATAAATGCACTGATGGGCCACTTGCAAAATTAGCAAAGTGCTTTCAAGTAATATGTACTGAGTGCCCCCTTGGGACCAGGCACTGCTCCAGGGGCTTTCCCACATATTAGTTCATCAGCTTTTCCCAGTATTCTTGTGGGATTAAAAAGTCCACTGCTATTATAGCATTTTTACAGATAAGAAAATAAGGTCAGAAAATTTATGCAATTTCTCTGGGGCCATGCCATTAAAGAATGACCAGGCAGGTATGTAAGGCTGGATGGTCTGGTTCTGAGGAAGAGATGTCACTATGGAGCTAATACGCAAACTACAGACCGGACCGGACCTAAGACATCTTCAGTTGTCTCTTGGCGTGGTGATAATTCAAAAATGCAAGGTTTTATTTTTAGGAAATATCTAGTATTGTACACACATTTTTTAATTACAGAGAGAACAAATAACTTGATTAAAGAAAATAAAAAGAGAAACCATTGCAGACTATAAGTCGCCAAAAGACCTGAAGGCATCAGCTCCCTTGGCTCTTTAAGGGAGATACATGATCACTGTAACTGATCAGAAATCAACTGAGTTTGTCCAGAGGTAGTAATTGAGGCTGTCAACAGCAATTCGTTTAGGCAAAAGAAGATGTAGGAAAGGAAGTAAAAAGAAAAAAACAACAAAAAAGCTTGGGTTCCATTGCTTCATTTCCTGGTGAACCCAAGAAATCTGAAACCTCTTCAACAAAAGGCCTTAACTTTGCAGAGTCTACGAAAATTTTCTCTCCAATGTAGTGGGAAGCCAATGAAGCTAGTCAGTGTCCTGGATGGGTGACGAACGATTTGCTCTGATGGCATAACTTCCAGCCAGCCCTTCTCATCACCTCAATGTCCAGGCTCCCTAATATTTCGTACAGAAATTGTTGGCTTTTCTTGCTGTGTGTTGGTCAAAGACTATACAGGAGAAAAAACAAATCCCAAATTTCAATGGCTTAAAACAGCAAAGGCTTCTGTATTCTCTATTGTTTTTATTGCTACATACTATAGATGCTACAATATGGTTATTGCCACGTGCTCAACGTGGGGTAAAAGCGTGGGTGCTCAGAGACCTAGCCAACTTTACCATCTTCCTAGACCACTATCATGGCATGAGACTTCATAGTTCAACATGGAAAGGGAAGAAAAAGGGTAAGAATTTCAAGTTAATTCTACTCACATTTTGCTGTGCAAGCAATTCATCTGACCATGCCTAGCTTTGAGGGGAGGAGAATGAACAGCATGCCTCAAAAGAGGCTAGGACCGGAAATACTGCTGGGCATCTGTCTTGCTTACCTCACATAGGATAAGTCAGACTATCCCTACAAAAATCTACCTTCACATGTGTGTTATGTACATGATAGCCAGGGGGAAGGGAGAGGCACATAAATACGGAGGAGTCAAGAAGATGCGTTTTGTTTGTTGTTTAGGAGTCTCTGGTTGCGAGTCTCCAGTTGGGAGATCCACAGGACTGGTACTGTGAAGATACTGAAGTTCAAAGGAATGTGTTGTGTAGAGTACAAGAATCTCAGGATTCCTCTCAACCACCACTACCAACACTCAACATGAAAACATCAACCAAGTTCTAAGGGACAAAGAGAGGGCACAAGAATTTTCTACTCAGCCAAGTGGTACCACTACAACAAGAAACCAGTGTTCTTAAACATGCAAGAATTTAAGGACTACAACTTGGTATGAAAAAGGATGAACTGGACTGGGAGGGACAATTCTGGAGTCACAACTTTACGTGTTTCCTAAGTATCACTGACACCCTGGAGACCAAAGTCTGAGGGAGACATTTCACCAGGGCAGGTTGAATGGAAGGGCAGAGACCACAAACTGATATGGATAACCGCACCCCTGCCCATGTTCCCTCTGCACTAGTGTTGATCAACTGTTGAATGCACCTATTCATATTTGAGTAATACCCAGAAAGAAGCCAGGTGGCAAGGACCCCAGTATAAGTATTCTAAGAGGGGGGAAAGCAAGGGAAAAAAGTAAATGCTGAAGACAGATTTTAAAAAAATATACAGCTTAAATGATCTATTCCAGAGAACAAAGACATTAGTTCTCTTCAGTATTAAGTCATTGACGACACAGTTTTTCAGAGGAAAAGAAAAGTTCAGAGAGGGAATAGAAGTGATCCAAAAAGAAATAAGAAAAAAACTGGCTGCAAAGTCAACTGGCAGCACTCAGGAAAAAATGGAAGCTAAAAATAAAGCAATTAGAGAGATGAAAGTCAACTTAGAAGAAAGTGAATATAGATAAATACCGTGGAGAAAACAGGCCACGCTTAAGAAATCGCAGGAAATGAAAAAGAAAGGAACAATGGGATCAAAATGATTGTAAACAAGACAATTCAAATTGAAAAAAGAGACAGGCTGACGTCCTCAAACTGGTATTTTGAACAGAAAACACAAGGGAACAGGGAAAAAAAACTTAAATTCAAAAAAAGTTTTTTGAGGTAAAGAAAACCTCTAAGCGTTTTTTTTCCTTTTTTTTTCAAATTTTTATTTAAATTCTAGTTAGTTAACATACAGTGTAATATTGGTTTCAGGAGTAGAATTTAGTGATTCATGACTTACAAAACCTGGTGCTCATCACAAGTGTCCTCCTTAATACCCATCACCCATTTAGCCCATCCCCCTAAGTATCTCAAGATTTAAAGAATGCACTGTATCCCAAGAAAAATCAGCAAAATTAGAAGCATCAGGACATGTTCTGTGAAGATACTGAAATTCAAATGGGCTTGTCCTGTCTACGTTGTTTAGAGAACAAGAATCTCGTGATTCTTCCAACCACCAACACTCAACATAAAAACATCACCCGAGTTCATAGGGGCAAAAGGGAGCCCAAGAGTTTTCTACTCAGCCAAATGTTACCACTATTACAGGAAACCAATGCTCTTAAATATGCAAGAATCCAAGGTCTACAGCAGCAAAGTGCTTTCTAAAAAATACTGATTGAAGAAATCCAGCATTCTAAGGCATGAATCAAATCTAAACGCCCAGCACCATAGAAGGACAACCATAAGCACCAGGTCCATTTAAACACAGAACCAAAGCTGAGCAACCATGGGAATGAGTTAACAGAACATAATTTAAATGTTATAATTTCAGAAAATCTAAAAGTAATACAGTAACTAACAAAAAAAATTGGGAGGCTGAGGCTGGAAAGGAAAAGAAAATGCCTAAAATCTCCCGTTCACAGCAGAAAGTAAATACCTATCATGTAGAGTTGAAACATCCAGTTTTTAAAAAGTGAAACCATGCCAAATTCTTAATATTTTTTTTTTTATAATCGTCTCTTGACCTGAGAAATATCTCTTTGGAGTTATTATCTCTTATTATGAACAAATACATATGTGCAGCAAAAGAAAGCTTAATTCTACTTTCTTTTTCTTCTGGTAAATGTAAGTAGTCTTGGGTTTAATCGTGTTTATAAAAATAGCAGGCATCATATGAACCTATTTTTATAAAGCTGTCTCTACCAAGGCTTCTGTCTAAATATGTGCCTAGAGAGAAATTCAGGATGATATTCATCAATGTTGGCAAAATGGCTTCTGAGAGGGAGAAGTTTTTGCTTTGCTCTTTTTTCTTTGCTTTTTTCTGAAATTCTTAGATTTTGTAGCTCCTTCTTACTGTCCCAAGCAACACATGCAGCTTATGTCTCTCATTTCAGACACCGAGTGCTGGTCTCCCCCTGTCCCTCCCTCTTACCTCAGTGAGGTGTGCATTTTCTAGAGCTGCCATGACAAACACCCACAAATCTGGTGCTTAGGACAACAGAAATTCATTCTCTTACAGTTCTGGAGGCCAGAAGTCCAAAATCAAGGTTTTGGCTTGTTTGGGTTCCTCCTGGAGACTCTGAAGTAGAACCCATTTCATGCTGCTGTCCTAGTTTCCTGTGGCTACCCCACCTCCGGGCTCCTTGGCTGACAGACACATCCCTCCCATTTTGTCCCCACCCTAATCCAGGACAATCTCCTCTCCTCAAAATACTTAACCTAATTATATTCACAAAAACCATTTCTGCCAAGTAAGATCACATTTGCAGGTTTTGGGTGAACATGTCGTTTGGGGGCCAACATTCCATCCATTCTAAATAATTTCTGAATGGTGAAAAGTGAACCTCTGTGCTTACACCGTGGTTCACGGAAGCTGCAAGCATCCCTCTAGATGGGGCCGAAGGATCCCTAAAGATCACAGGTTTTAGATCCAGGTAAATATCCAAGGACAAGTTCTTTTTTTTGTCCACTTACTGAGCTCTATGAATTGGGAGAAATGACTTGACTTTTCTGGGTCTTAATTCTCATCAGGAAAGTCATGTCTGGTCTGCAAATCCTGATGAAGGGTAAATGAGAGTTATAAATTGTTTAAAGTCAAGCATAATATGCCTAGACTAGAGTAGATGCTTCTCAAGCTGCTTTGAAATTACATTTTTTTTTTGAAATTATATTTTCAAAGGACTATGACTGGGAGACCACCAGCCCTCAATAATTTCACCAGAGGAAAGGGAATGCCTCAAATTCAAAGGCATCTGCTGGAGTCAGTGACCAGCATCACTTAAATAGTGTGTTCTCTGACCTCAGCTAGGCACCTGGGACTTTAAAACGGCAGAGTTAGGGCCAGCCTGGCCAGCCTGGATCACCACGTGATCCTCAGTGAGAACCAAACAATCTGAGAGACCAAGAAAGCCCAATCATCTTTTCACCAAAGCCTTTGGCGTGGTTCCCTTCTCAGGTAAAGGACATCTGCACAGCACTGTAGAAAGCATTTTTTTTTTAATATAATTTTTTATTTTTTATAAACATATATTTTTATCCCCAGGGGTACAGGTCTGTGAATCACCAGGTTTACACACTTCACAGCACTCACCAAAACACATACCCTCCCCAATGTCCATAATCCCACCCCCTTCTCCCAAACCCCCTCCCCCCAGCAACCCTCAGTTTGTTTTGTGAGATTAAGAGTCACTTATGGTTTGTCTCCCTCCCAATCCCATCTTCTTTCATTTATTCTTCTCGTACCCACTTAAGCCCCCATGTTGCATCACCACTTCCTCATATCAGGGAGATCATATGATAGTTGTCTTTCTCCGCTTGACTTATTTCGCTAAGCATGATATGCTCTAGTTCCATCCATGTTGTCGCAAATGGCAAGAGAGGGGGTGGAAAAGAATGTAGAAAGCATTTTTATATCCTGTGGCAATTTAATGACACATCCGTAGCATGGAGATCGCAAACCCTAATGCACATTAGGGTAATCATAAACCACAACACACAGGCTTCCCAAATTAGGTTCAGCAATCATTTCAATTTTAATACACATTAAGTTATTCAGCATTTTAATGATTTTTATTAACATGCTGTGGAATTACTACTGGAGTCAGTTCCACTTTTCCAAGGTGATAAATGTATCCGTTAGGAAGGCATTGGCTGCAGTTGGCAGGATACCTCAGGAATGGCAGCTCTAACTAAATAAGGGTTTTAGTTCATCCCGTAACAAGAAGTCAAGGGAGTTGCTGGTGTTAATGGTTCAGCTGCTCATTCAAGCCGTCAGAGACCGAAGCTGTTTCTCTCTTCCCACCCCGCATCCTTAACATGTTATCTTTGTCCTCAAGCATGTCATTGAATGACTCTGTGCTTGAGACATCACCTCTGTTCTATTTAAGGCAGAGGAGGAGGTGGGCTGCACCAATCGTGTCCCTTCCAGAATTCTCCAAAGCTTTCTTATACCTGACTGGGCAGAATGGTGTCCGGTGCTTCCCAAGGCCACCTGCACTACATAGGAGGCCCAGAAGGAGGCATATGTTGGCACCTGACAAAAATCAGAATTCTGGTAGCAAACACAGGGGTGTAATGGGTATCGATTTTTAAATTATGATTAGTGAAGCAGGGCTGACATGTAATATTATATTAGTTGCAGATGTTACAACACAGCGATCCCACAACGCCTGGGTATCGATTTTAATAACAGTATCTGCAACAAAAAGAAATCTGGAAGGCTCAGAAAACTACAGCTCAGAAAACCCTGTCCCTTTCTCGTGGCCAATATCTGTTGAGGCGCTATCCCTCTCCCTGCTGAGCATTTCTCATCTGGATAATTAGGGTTTAGGATAAAATTTGAGCGGAACGATCTTTTTAAAATGAAAACCAGATCCTATTTTTCTCCCACTGCCTTCAAGAAAACTGAACTTCAAATAAAATTTGAACTCCTCCCCATAGGCTGAGACCCAGTGTGGTCTAGCCCTTGTCCAGCCCCTTGGGGCCCATCTCCTGTGCCCTTGTTCTGGGTCTCTCCTGCTGCCCTGTGAACAGCTCGAGGGTTCCTGCTGCAATGTCCTTGCAGTGGCTACTCCTCTGCAAGGTTCCATTCTCCCACTCCCAGTGGCAGGCCATATCTTTGCACCTCCCAGATCTCTGCCCAAAGTTGGCTTCCCCAGAGAAAACTCCTCTGAGCTCCTCTCTGAGACTCCTCATCTTCCTACCTGCTTTCTAGTACTCCCATCATTTATCGTTATTTGAAATCATCCCTGTGTGTACTCTCTTACTCCCTGCCCACCTACCACTTTGCAGGGCCCCTTCTCCGGGGCAAGACCACTTTTTCTCTTAGTTGCTCTATTTTACCAGCTCCTGGTCCATGCTTTGGACATCAAAAGTTCTCAACAGATATCTGTTGAATGAGGATATGGACCAGAGTTAAGAATCCAAACATCAAATATCCAAGCAGAATAAACAATGGGGAAGCACGTTCCGGGAAATGGGTCCCAAGAGTAGAAATGTACAGACGGTCACATGAAGATGAAGGCAGCAAGCACAGGCTGTGCTTGCTGCCCTCAAGGGAGCACACAGTCCCCCCAGGAAAGTAAAAGGAAAAGAGTGAAGGCACAGTATGACAACTGCCAGCTTCAAACTTCCAAACTGGAGAATGGTGCATGAAGATTTTGCTAGAGGGATGCATATTGCAATGTTATTGGCAATAGCTAAAATTGAAACCACCAAACCATCCAACAATAGAGAGTTAGTTAAGACAATTTTAATACATCCATATAGTATAGTTTAAAAACTACATTCCATAATTATACTTTATTATATGGGAATAAGAGTGAATATAGAGTAAATGACAATAGAATTCCAAAAAAAAGTAAAGCATAGAATAGTACAACTTAAAAAAGAAGAGAAAAAGAAAAGATGTGTCTTTCCAGATGTAGATCTTAAAATGATAACAAGGTTATTTCTGGGTGGTCTGATGGTTACAGCTGATTTCTATTTTCTTCCTTTTGTTTATCTATATAACTTAATTTTTCTATGGTTAACATGTCTTAATTATGTAATCTTTTTCCGCGTTGGAACAACTGAATTAGAAATCATGCTTTAAGTCCCTTCTTGACAGTATGATCAAAACATTAGATATCAAAGGGTTTTTTCTTGGAGTGAGAGAGCAGACACATGAAAATGTTTGAGGTTCAGCAGGGCATGGGGGACAAGTGCCTGGATGGTAACCCAGATGGTATAGCCATGAGGAGGCCTAGGTGTCTTTTGACTTGAAGGCCGGTGACACCGTATGAACCTGCAGATCAGCCACCATAGAACGCCTCTTACAGATGTACCTTGTGCCAAATTCACTTTATCTTCAAAACATGTAAATTAGGTAATACTCTCCCATCTTCCTGAAGTCTAGGGAGGCTCACTGAATTGTCCAATATCCTCCAGAGAGCAAAAGTTAGACCAGCTGGGCCTGACTCTAAAGACTTTGCTTCCGTACATCACAGCTAATCTTCATTTATAATGTCAGCCTCAGTGCTCACTTCGGCAGCACATGTATCATGTCAGCCTCAAACATAGCAGTGGAAGACAACTAGCCCCCAGTTATTCCAGTGGATATCAAGCATTTCTTTCCATTGCTATTCTGGTCTATTTCTGGGCTCTTTATTCTGTTCCATTGATCTATGTGTCTGTTTTTGTGCCAGTACCATGCTGTCTTGATGATGACAGCTTTGTAATAGAGCTTGAAGTCCGGAATTGTGATGCCACCAACGTTGGCTTTCTTTTTCAATATCCCTTTGGCTATTCAAGGTCTTTTCTGGTTCCATATAAATTTTAGAATTATTTGTTCCATTTCTTTGAAAAAGATGGATGGTACTTTGATAGGAATTGCATTGAATGTGTAGATTGCTTTAGGTAGCATAGACATTTTCACAATATTTATTCTTCCAATCCAGGAGCATGGAACATTTTTCCATTTCTTTGTGTCTTCCTCAATTTCTTTCATGAGTACTTTATAGTTTTCTGAGTATAGATTCTGTGCCTCTTTGGTTAGGTTTATTCCTAGGTATCTTATGGTTTGGGGTGCATATCCTTGATGAACACAGATGCGAAAATTCTCACCAAAATACTAGCCAATAGGATTCAACAGTACATTAAAAGGATTATTCACCACGACCAAGTGGGATTTATTCCAGGGCTGCAAGGTTGGTTCAACATCCACAAATCAGTCAATGTGATACAACACATCAATAAAAGAAAGAACAAGAACCATATGATACTCTCAATAGATGCTGAAAAAGCATTTGACAAAGTACAGCATCCCTTCCTGATCAAAACTCTTCAAAGTGTAGGGATAGAGGGCACATACCTCAATATCATCAAAGCCATCTATGAAAAACCCACCGCAAATATCATTCTTTTTAAGTGTATTTTTTTAAAAGATTTTATTTATTTATTTGACAGAGAGAAATCACAAGTAGATGGAGAGGCAGGCAGAGAGAGAGGGAAGCAAGCTCTCTGCTGAGCAGAGAGCCCGATGCGGGACTCGATCCCAGGACTCTGAGATCATGACCTGAGCCGAAGGCAGCGGCTTAACCCACTGAGCCACCCAGGCACCCAAATATCATTCTTAATGGAGAAAAACTGAAAGCTTTTCCGCTAAGGTCAGGAACACGGCAGGGATGTCCATTATCACCACTGCTATTCAACATAGTACTAGAAGTCCTAGCCTCAGCAATCAGACAACAAAAGGAAATTAAAGGCATCCAAATCGGCAAAGAAGAAGTCAAATTATCACTCTTTGCAGATGATATGATACTATATGTGGAAAACCCAAAAGACTCCACTCCAAAACTGCTAGAACTTGTACAGGAATTCAGTAAAGTGTCAGGATATAAAATCAATGCACAGAAATCAGTTGCATTTCTCTACACCATTGATATTTTGGAACCATTAGTTTGAGGAAAATCTTAATCAGAGGCAAAAATCAAATCAGACGTTAAATGCAACATAATATCCTGGATTGGGTCTTGGAAATGACAAAGAATATTAGTGGAAAGGCTGACGAAATCTGAGCAGACTGGAGTTTGTTCTTTAAAAGATGACAGGTGATGGATGTTAGATAGATGATAGATAGGATGGAGCAGCTTTTGTTGAATGATGAGTTGGGGGTGAGGGTAGGGGGGTGACCTACGGAGATTGAAACCTCCCTGCTCATTCATCAACACCTCCCTCTATCTCAGGCCCAAAGAGTGTTCTAATTTGGATCCCCTTGAGCTGATTCAGTCTGCTTTCCTTATGGATGAAGAAACTAAATCCTGATCATCAAAGTAGCTTGAAAAGAGCTCTCAGCTGGACATGGCAAAGTGGACTAGAAGCCCAGGGTTATGGACTGAATGTTGTTTCCCCACCAAAATTCATCTGGTGAAGCCTTTACCCACACTGTGATGGTATTTATAGGGGGACTTTAGGAGGTAATTAGGTTTAAATGAGGTCGTAAGCATGGGACCCTCATGGTGGGATTAGTGTCGTTATAAGAAGAGGAAGAGGGTCTGGGGCTCTCTCCCCACATCATGTGAGGTTTTGACAAGACGTGTTCATCTGTAAGCCGCAAAGAGGGTTGTCACCAGGAACTGAACTGGTTAGCATCTTGACCTTGGATGTTCCTGCCTCCAAAACCTTTTAGGTTTTTTTAAAATAAATGTGTATAAAACCAAGGAAAGTTGAACCCATTTTATCAAACACCTATATTCCTGAGAGGCTGAATGAACTGAAATATTGTTGATGAATACAGGGTGAATTTGCTATTTTTTATGGAATTAGGTATAACAGTATCACTGGAGCAATTGTCCTCAGCCCTAGACCCTGCATCCACATTAGCTGGGGGGCTTGTTAAAAGTCCAGGTTCCTGGGTAAACTTCAAAGATTCTAAATCATTACAACTTGAGAATGGGCCCCTGAGACCTGTATTTGCAAATGCTCTCCATATTTATAGTGGTTTTCTCAGGGAAGACAAACTGAGGAATGAGAGATGGATCTGGAAAGAATTATTTTCATTGTATATACTTTTGTTATATGAATTTTTCAAACACACTGCCATGTACTGCCTATTAAAACTAAAGTATACTTGGGGGTGCCTGGGTGGCTCAGCTGGTTAAGCGTCTGTCTTCAGCTCAGGTCTGATCTCGGGGTCCTGGGATCAAGTCCTATGTCAAGCTCCTAGCTCAGCAGGGAGTCTGCTTTTCCTTCTGTGCTCTCTCTTTCTCTCTCTCTTGCTCTCACTCTTGCTTTCTCTCTAAAATAAATAAAATCTTCAAAAAATAAATAAATAAAAATAAACTGCACTTAACTCCGCAGGTACTGCCATGGTAGGGAGCAATGAATCTAGGGAGACACCATTGGGTCCCTGAAAAACAGAGAATTATATGGAACCAGCTGGAGGGTCTCAGGGCTGCCTTGTAAGTTAGAGTCCTAGCTGCAGCAATGAGCTGCAGCGTCCAAAAGCCTCCGCTCTGTACCTGCCTCTGCCCCTACCAACTTAGCATTCACTTTTCTGAGCATCCGGTCTTTCAGCTCCATGTAGCAGGACCAAACTAACAGACCTGTGAGGAGACAATGAACTATAGGACTCAGCACAGAGCCTGGCACATAGCAGGCCCTCCGTAAAGAAAAGATTTTTTTTTTTTTTCCCCAGAGCCCCTGAGGTGGAATGGAGGTGACTGGTGCAATCAGAACTGAATCATTTTTGAAGGGCAAAACTTTTCTTCGTTTTATGAAACCAAATTGGCTGTCTTTTTTTTTTTTAAGATTTTTTTTATTTATTTGACAGACAGAGATCACAAGTAGACAGAGAGAGAAGGGGAGGCACGCTCCCTGCTGAGCAGAGAGCCCGATGGGGGGCTCAATCCCAGGACCCAGGGATCATGACCTGAGCTGAAGGCAGAGGCTTAACCCACTGAGCCACCCAGGCTCCCCCAAATCAGCTGTCTTAAAGGAAGAAAGCTTATGTGTTCGAATGGTCTCCACATGCCCTTCTAGGTACTAACAGCCAAGATTTCTCACCTTGGGGTTCCTGAAATCAGCACCAATCTAGGAAATCAGAACTCCGTACGCATTTCCACTTAACTTGTAAATCTGTGCATTTATAATTTTTTTGGACTTTTTCCACACTATTGTGAAGTTTTGGCTTATTCTATGTTTTGTTTTGGTTTTTTTTTACCTAATTTTTACTTAAATATGCAAATAGCTATATTACAAAATATTTAGAAAATAGAGACGAGAAAAAAATTCACAACTCCATGATGTGAACACAATGGATGTTGGTATTTTGTTATATTTTCTGCAAGGCTGTTAAAGTGTGAGTTATAATCACCATAAGCATTATATAGTCACCCCAAACACAGTTTTGTCTCAATTTTTCTGTCAACATATTGCAAATATTCTCCCTATTATAACAAAGTCATTATGATCATACTTTGAATGAGCTGCACAATATTCCACCGAGTGACTATGCCACAATACCTTTAACGACCCCCTATCATCTACCATTCTCATTTATTCCCATTTTTTTGCTGTTTTTAATAATGCTGCAATGAACATTTTTGTATGTAGATAGATATGTAGATAAAAACTATTTCCTTAGGCTAAAGTCAGAAATGGCAAGTCTTCACTTTCTCAAATATGAAATTGCATTAGAGAACAGTATTATCCTAACTAGATAAACTTAGAAAAATAAGAGTTTCATGTGAATGTGCTCTTTCTTTGGTTTTCAGAATTATCAGGGGAATAACTTTTTGCATAGCAGAAATAAGCAGCCTGTGATCTACCAGAGACAAACAGGACGGCAAAAAGTTCACAGGGCAACATTTTATTTGGCTGCTACATCTTCAAGATTAATTTTGAATTACAAGCAAAAGACAACCCAGATCTTTGAGAAGCATCAATGCCGGTCACCCAGCTCACGTCCCATTGTCCTCATGTGAGCAGGGAGGGAAAGAAACTGCGTTCTTCCTTCTGAAAAAAGCCCTCCCTGGAAATGAGCATGTAAACTGACCAAAACAATCCTTTGACACTATTCAGCAACTCTCTGGTGAGCTTCTCCCAGCACCTTGATGCCAGCAATTTATCCCTTTTCCCTTATTCCAGAAAGACAGTAATTCAATTCAGTAAGAACTTGTGATATTCATAACAACTTATCTTTCCCGAGCACTTGCCACATGCGATGTTCTACCATATATCCTAAATGTAGGTTAGCTTTCATCCCATTTTATGGAAGGCACACTGAGGCCAGAGACTGGAATTTTCTCAGGATCACAGTTAGTAGGTGGTGGAACTGGGCTTCAAGCACAGGCATGCTGGCTTTAGAAATCATTATGTTGGGCGCCTGGGTGGCTCAGTGGGTTAAGCCGCTGCCTTCGGCTCAGGTCATGATCTCAGGGTCCTGGGATCGAGTCCCGCATTGGGCTCTCTGCTCAGCAGGAAGCCTGCTTCCCTCTCTCTCTCTGCCTGCCTCTCTGCCTACTTGTGATTTCTCTCTGTCAAATAAATAAATAAAATCTTTAAAAAAAAAAAAGAAATCCTTATGTTGATCAACCCCTACTCTCATGTTGCCTGGGGCTCAGGCAGGATCCCCTGGTGTCACCTGTTTTGTTTTTTGTTTTTTGTTTTTTCCTACTGCTACAAATTATCAACAACTTGGTAGCTTAAATCAACATGGGTCTTAATCTACGGTTTGGGAGGTGAGAAGTCTAAAACAAGTTCATAGAGCTGCGTTCCTCTTGGTGGCTTTAGGGGAGACAATTTTTCTTTTTTATAGGCTGCCTACATTCCTTGCCTTATGGCCATTCCTCCACCTTCGAAACAATCAAATAGCACCTCTTCTCGGATTCTGCTTCCCTCTGCTTCCGTCCTCACATTATTTTACCTCTCTAACACCAACCCCCTTGCCTCCCTCTAGTAAGGACGCTTGATTTTTTTTATCAGGAGCCTGTCCTGGATAACCCAGGATAATCTCCCTCTCTCAAGACTTGTAATTTCATCACGTCTGCAAAGGCCCTTTGTCAAGCAAGGCTGCACAGTAACAGGTGTTAAGGGTTAGGATGGGGACTTCTCTGGGTGGTCTGTACTCAGTTTACCATACCTGGGAGTAAATAAAGCTGAAAGACAACACGGAAGGACACAATTGTACCTGCAGAGTTATTTCTTGGAAATGATCTAAGAAAGAAAAGCTGTCGGGCTTAGAGTTCCAGCAATCCTGACAGAACCAGCATTAGAGATGGAGATAGCATTCAAAGAAGGTATGCCCACTCCTCTGTTTCTGAGCAGCTAACATGGTCCACATCCCTCACTTAACCCATTTCGTGATCACAACAACCCTGAAAGGGAGCATCTTTGTCTGCAAAACAGGAGAGACATTCAGATGAGTTACATAACTCTCCTGCAGTCACAGTTAGCACCAGGCCTGTGATTAGGACCCAGGTGTCTCTGATGCCAAAGCACAGGTGTAGACCATCCTGCCCAGGCAACTGCTAACAAAAGTGATCAAAACGAACCACACCAGCAGTGCACACAACCCCTCCATGACCACCCCCTACACAACATTTATCAACAATTTCCCTATCCACTTGTTTGTCTACATGTTTGTTACCTATCTCTCCCTGAAGGTAAGGATCTTGTCCGTTGCTGACCACTATCACCCCAACTCTGAGAACAGGCCACGCAAATAGTGGACACTAAATATCTGTTTGTGTAACAAATGAATAACACTTCTTTGACTGAGAGATAGCCAACGTAAACAAACTCCACCATATACAACATGGCTGAGACGTTTAAAAGTAACAAACAGCCCAAAAAGTTTTCTCAACAGCCAAAACAAACAACTCTACATCCAAGTTAATGCAGTATCTCTTCAGAAAAATCCCATGAGACCCAATCCAGAGCCTGTGTTCTCTTTCTGGAAAGTGATTTCTAACTAATTTGTTGAGCTCCTTATCACTCTACTTCCTGCTAAAAGGGATATGCTTCAGTGGCTAAAATTAAAGAGAAAGATTACCCTTCTGAAACACATCATCCAAGAGAGCAAGGTGACTGCCTATGAATATGGGAGAGTTCAAGAGATGCGACAGTGAAGTTACAGCCTCTGTAGGTGGAGACAAGGATTCAGAGAAACTAACCCATGACATTTCTCAAACTGACGCATTACAAAGCCCTAACACCAACACCTGTGTGCACATCCCTCAGCCCCTACAAAATGGATTGTTTCAGTGTAAGGATCCCACCCTCTGAAACACACATAACTAGACAGGACAACATGCACTCGAGGAGATGACATTCTTTCGTGCACACGGGACACTCTCATTATGGTCATACGCACTTGATTATTTTTAAATTTTGACTCTGCATGTAAATATAACACCATCCCTTTTTTTTTTTTTTTCTTAAAGATTTTATTTATTTATTTGACAGACAGAGATCGTAAGTAGGCAGAGAGGCAGGCAGAGAGAGAGAGGAGGAAGCAGGCTCCCTGCTGAGCAGAGAGCCCGATGCGGGGCTCGATCCCAGGACCCTGGGATCATGACCTGAGCCGAAGGCAGCGGCCTAACCACTGAGCCACCCAGGCGCCCCGCCATCCCTTTTTTTATTCACCCTGTGACCTCACCTATCCCTCCCTCATGGCAACTGGTCACTTCTTATCTCTCTGTCTCCTTTCCCAAGAGTGCTGTGATCTTCATGGCAGATAAGTGGCTATGTCATTTCTGAGTTTTTAACCTTGGTGATTTGGTACAGCATGTTGAATGAATCTTTTATTATAAAAATAGTGCATGATTATTACAAGTTTCAGAATGGTAGACAACAAACAGTTCTATGATCGTGAAAAAACAAAAATTTTATTATATTTTTCTCTTTTTTAACATAGAGTGCTTTTACTTTATTTTTCTCTTTCTCCTTGTAAAATCTTATGTGCACATTTCTGTATTGGGACTTTTTCACTGAACCTTATAATATAAGCATTCCCCTGTGCCATCTCAAAGTTCTGAAGATTGATTAAAGATAAAACTGTTCTAACATGGCTCTTGAGGGCACCATTGGGAACATTATTAACTTCAACTCGGTGTTTTGCAAAGAGAATGCTGCCTGTGACCTAGCTACTAATAAATCAGGTTCATTTCCTCAACTCACCTAGGAAATCCTTTTGTTTTCCCTCTTTTACCTTTTATAATCCATGACCTAAATGGAGCTGGCCCATGCCTTCTCAGCTTGATAACAGCCATCTGAATCTATCCCTAAAACCAACCAGCAGGAGACTTTTGGCAAAATATGGTATAGGGCATTCTGGTTCTAGTGCTGTTCTGTTGGGGTTTTTTCTACTAAAGTAAATGTTTTCATGAACTCACAAATGTGTTAGTCATAACCATCACAGAGTTCCAGTTGATGATTAAAAAACAAACTAGGTTTGGGAAAAAATTCAAGATGCCTTCCATACTCCAAATTTGTTCCCAGTCAACAGAGAACAGGGGCCAATGCCTTGAAACCAAACATATTTTTATGAAACCAAACATCATAAAACATGAGTGAACGTACCCTTACATCACTCAGACCACTAAGATTAATAGACACGCTGAAAGCATTTGCTTCACACTTGCTCAACTGAACAAATACATCTCTTCACAAAACTGATCCAAAATCTTGGCCATCCCCAGATGTCTAAAATCCAAGACTCTTTGCTCTCAAATTCCTCAATGAGAAAGTGTAGAAGAAGAGACTTTGAGACTTTAACTAAATGTTTAAATTTGGCACCAGGAAGAGAAGGAGCTAAAATTGTATATTGAAGAAGCGAAGAAAGGAAGAAAGGAAGGAAGGAAGGAAGAAAGAAGGAAAGAAAAGAGGGAGGAAGAGAAGATACACTGAGATAAATATCCACAAATAATCTCTTATATTATCAATGTTTTATTTCTTTGAGAAAAAAGCACCTTCCTTCTATCTACACATGATACTATCTATTGGGAGGGTAGAGTGAGTTTGTTTTGTTTTAATGTAGCATTTATTGACTTTTTAAAACCAAAAGGAATATGCTTATGGCTCCGCATGGAAATTTGGAAACCAGAATGCAAATGAAAGTCGAAAATATAAATCATCCATAACACGTCCACACAGCAATAGAGCCACATTAATACTTTGATATTGAGGCTTCTCATCTTTGTGATACATTCATTATTTCCTAAAGCCAAAATGAATGTTCTAGAGACATTCTAGAGATTAGAGACACTATTTGACAGTCTATTTTCCCCTTAATAAATATATAATAAACATTAACTGTTCTTAAAGAATGTAGATTCTTTTACTGATGTGTCATTGACTTAACCAATCTACAACTGTAAAAAAAATAATTTGTAATAACCAAAAAAGAGTATGTTAAGCTGTGATCAACATCATTGTACATATAACCTTGTCTACATTTTTTTTATTTTCTTCAAATTAAATCATAAAAGTAGAAATGTTGAGGCAAAGAATTGCACAATTTTCAAATTCTTCATATGTATTTTTCAATATACATTTTGCATTTCTTAGCAGTTGTACCATTTTGTATTTGCACAATTATGAACATGCCTATCCCCTAGCTGGTTTAAATTCTGTGAATCTTTACCAAACTACTTGGCCATTAAAACTATTTTGTTTTTCTACCACTCATTTATTTATTAAACAAGTGCCTATCCAGAAACCTCTTTGTGCAGCCTCTGTTCTCATGCTGGGGGCACGGCAGCAAACACAGGCTCTAGCAGACATATTGGGTTGGACTCCCAACTCTGTCTTTCTCTGTGACCTTGGGTATGTTCCTCACCTGAGCTTCCATTTCCTCTGTTACTACAAGGAAGCAAATACAACCCACCCAAAGGTGAGTGTGAAAGTTAGGTGTACTGACATATGTGCGCAGTGCTGCAGCCCAGGTAAGGTCCTCCTGGTAAGTGTTGGTGCCTGAACTTCACTTCTCTGCAAACCTGGACAGTTACTCTGTTGAGGCACCAGCTCTTTCCATGACATTTGATTGAGCCTCAGTTGGGAAGACTTAGGCCTCTACCTGAGGTACACTGGTTTCTCAGACACCACCTTCTCCATTTGAAGAAGGAAGAAAGACCAGTTTATGGGAAGCTGATATTTGCAGTTGGTTAGAACTCACATTGACATTACATTCATTCAAAGATGGGAATTGTGGTCACACATACACAGTGTCTGAGTCGCATGACTTTGGAGTCCCTTCTTTTTAAGTCAGAGGGTTTAGTGGATGGAGAATTTGACTGAAATTTGTCCAACTTTGCCTTCACATTCAGCTCTGGCACTCCGTTTTGCTTTAGCTCTCCTTTGCTATATGGAAGAATTTCCAGCAATAACTCAAATAATGCTAGGCTGGTTTTTTTTTTTTTTATTTATTTCAGATGTTTTATAAAGAAATTTTCTTTAAAGTTTATTTCTTTATTTAAAAAAATTAAAAATCACCACTTAAGCTGAGGCTCCATTTTGATCCTTTCTTTGCTCCTCAGTTAACCACTAGCCTGGAGCTAGTGCATTTCATTTCCATGCATTACTGTTTGTGGAAGTAAAACTTACATGATATAAAATTTACCGTCTTAAAGTAAACAATTCAGTGACATTTAGTGTATTACAATGTACCACCACCACCTCTATCAAGCTCCAAAACATTTTCTTCATGCCAGAAGAAAGCCCCCATAACCATTAAGCAATCACTTCTCATTTTTCACTTCCACTTCCAACCCTTGGCAATTACCACTCTGCTTTCCATCTCCATAGATTTACCTATTCCGGATATTTCATACAAATGGACACATACAATATGTGACCATTTGTGTCTGGCTTCCTTCAGTCAGAATAATGTCTTCAAGGTTCTTCCATGTTGTGACATGTAGCAGTACTTCCTTCCTTTTTCAGAGCTGAATGATACTCCATTGTATGCATGCACTGTCTAAGCTGGATAGAGTTCCATGCACATCTAGTTGCTGCCTACCATATTGTGCCAGGATTTCTTATTTGGTGATGATCCAGGCAAGAGTTCTGCTTCCCTCATATGCAGCCTGGTGGATGGTGCAGACAGGAAGGTAGATGGGTGTTCTGGCACATGGTCTTTGCCACCAACAAACCCGGGTTCAAAACATGGTTCTAACCCTTCATAGTTACATAACTGTAACAAAGGTGATTGGCCCTTTATGTCTTTGCTTCCTCTTCTGTAAAATAAGCATGAACTATTAACCACCTCTGTTGGGGTTGTTGAATGCAGCACACAAGACAATGCACAGTGACTTTGTGCAGGGGCTGGCACACAGTAAGTGACAAATTTCACACATTTTTAAGTCATTGATCAAGTACCTCTCAAGTGGCAGGCACTATTCTAGTGGTAGGATTGCAATAGTAAACAAAACATTAAACAATATGTAGCATCCACTACAGAGAGAAAGCAGACAAGACAAAGTGAAGACCATCACCAGTGTGATCATGGGCTAAGGTACTATGGAGCAGAGAGAGGGTGCTGGGTTGATGAGGTCAGAGAGATTCCCATAGGACATTCTGTCTAATCCATCAAGACTTAAACAAAACATGTTTAAAATCTTTCCATTCCTCTATATCTCCTGCCACCACAGCGCCCACCATGACCATCTCTTGCCCTACTGGCTGCATCAGCCTCCCAACTGATCACTCATCTCCCTTCCCAGCATGCTCCAATCCACACAGCAGCCAGAACATCATTTTAAAAATAACAAAGATGATGGTTCCCCTGCTTGGTGGCTCCCATTACTCTTTTTTTTTTTTTTTTTTTTTTTTTTAGTTTTTAGTTTTTATTTATTTATTTGAGAGAGAAAACAAAAGGGGGGGAGAGAGAGCAAGCAGACTCCCTGCTGAGTACAGAGCTAATGTAGGTTTTAATCTCGCAACCCTGAAATCATGACCTGAGCCAAAATCAAGATTCGGATGTTCAACCTCAACCAGCTGAATCACCCAGGTGCCCCACCCATTACTCTTAAGTTACAATCTAAACTCTTCAAGCCCTGAAGTGATTTGGCCTCATCTATTTTTCTGACTGCCTCTGCTATTGGTCACTTTGCCATGTAAGCCCCAACCCACTGTTCTTTCATTTGCTAGAATTCCCAAAGCCCTGTCCTGCCGTAGGACCTTCAGGCTCTTCTTTCCTGAGGGACTCCTCTTCTGTCTTCACCCAACTAAGTCATCTTCATGAATCTCCTTAAATGTCCCTTTCTTAAAGTGGTCTTCCATGATCCCTAGAAATAAAGTAGTCCCCCCCTTTTTAATCTCTGTCACCAACTCCCTTTTTTTCCTTTGTAGCATTTGCTTTGCTTGGTGTGTAATTACCTGCAGAAAAGAGGTAGTAAAATATAGTGGTTAAGAGTCTAAGCCTGGTGGAGCCTGAGTGCCTCAGTGGGTTGGGGCCTCTGCCTTTGGCTCAGGTCATGATCCTAGGGTCCTGGGATCGAGCCCTACATTTGGCTCTCTGCTCAGGGGGGAGCCTGCTTCCCCCCCTTTCTCTACCTTCTTCTGTCCCTACTTGTGATCTCTGTCAAATAAATAAACTCTTTTAAAAAATAAAAAGAGTCTAAGCCTGCATGGTGTCAAGCAAGATACATACTTCTTCTGCCTCAGTTTTTCCATGTGTAAGGTGAAAATAGTAATAATAGTAACTACATTCTCTGGTTGTAAGAAGATGAAGTGAGTGGATGTGTGTGAAGCCTTCAGCACAGTGCAGAACCCGGGATGGCACTCAGTGAAGCTCCTGAGAGCTGCTCAGCCCCCTAACCCACTGAAGATTCAGAGGTCTCATTGAGTCTGCTCAACAGTGTTGACCAATGCCTGGGCACATATCTGAATGTTAATGAAGATTTTTTTTTTTTTAATAAGTGTGGGCTTGAACCAGATCAAGAAACAGAGAGAAAGATCTCACAGGTTGAAGGAGAAAAGCACATGCAATATCACAGAGCTCCACAAAAATGAGATGTATATAAGGACTGGAAAGGGCTTGTCTAACTCTACACCTCAGCGTAAGGCCAGTAGCTGGTATAGGGAGTGGAATAAATTTCAGTGAAGTGAATGAATGGTCTGGAGTTAGCAGAGCCAGCTTTCAGGTGATCTGGAAGAGTGGTATGGTGATATGGAAGAGCTATGGAAAAGCAAACGAAGCCCAGCAATGAGCAAGGCAAAGACCACTGGTAGGTCAAAGTCAGTGTGGAGTCCTGGATGGTGGGCCAAGAGGGCTTGCAACTTGGGTGCAGAAGATGTAGGTATAGATTCTACCTCCTTGGCCACATGACTGATTTTTGAGCAAGGGCCCCTGGGAAGCTTTTCAGGAAAGGCTCATACTTCAAAGACTCCATAGAAGAGGAACCCTCTGGGAAATGAGGGTTTCTGATACACTTGAGACCTGACCACACCAGAGGAAGACTCTAGTGTCTTGCCAGAGCTGTCAATCCAGGGAGATAATGAGATGACTTCAACCCAGACAGTGTGTTTCATCACCTGTATGCCATCTGGCAGGGTCAGCTGAGCACCCACTATGCACCCAGCATGGCTCTAGTTCTGTGAAATTCAGATTATGGGCTCAACCCGTGGCTGGGGCTGCATAGAAAATTTGGGGATACCCAATCCAGAGATGGTACAATTGTTAATACCACTGTGGAACAAGCTTCAGTGTCCTCTCCACAAAGCGTGTTGCCATGATTGAGCATCAGCAGAGGTCAGCTTTGCCAACTTTTAGCATTACTTCCAAATTGAAGATTCTGTGGCTCTGTCTGTGTTCCAGGGACTAAGGGTGCCTGACTGTTGGGGAGCTTACTTTCCTCTGGATTTTGTTTTCATACAGGAACAGGATAGTGTAAATTCACACAACCTTTTGGAAAGCAGTTTGGCAGCGTGTGTCAAGAGAGACATAAAACATCCAAATCTTTTGACCCAGTAATTCCTTTTCTGGGAATCTATCCTAAGGAAATAATCTTAAATAGGGATAAAGGCTTATGCACAAAAGTTTTCAATGTAATCTTATTTATAACAGAAAAAAATGTAAATAGCTTAATTGTCCAATCATTGGGGGGAAGAAGATTAAATAAATTATAGTATAACTACTTGATGAATATTATTTGGCCATTAATGTTTCCAAAGAATAACAGAAGAGAGATGCTTATTATATAATATTAAGTTAAAGAAAAAGCAAGCAGATGATCCAGTTCTCGGTACATATCCAAAGGAAAAGAAAACAGGATATAAAAGTGATATCTGTACTCCCATGTTTATTACAACATTATTCACAATAGCCAAGATATGGAAACCACCTACATGCCCATTACCCATTGGATGCATAAAGATGTGGTATATACAATTGAATTTATTCATCCATGAGACAGAAGGAAATACTATTATTTGAGACAATGTGGATGGTCCTTAAAGTCATTATGGTAAGGGAGATATGTCAAACTGAGAAAGACAAATGCCATATGATATCACTTACATGTGGATTCTAAAAAAGCTGACTATGACATTGTATGGCTACAATGGCTATCATATTACAATACATATATGTATCAAATCAACATGTTTTACTTCTCAAATTTATACAATGTTGTGTGTCAGATATATTTTAATAAGGAATAAAGAAAGAAAGAGTAGTAACAGTGATAGATAATATCACAAATCTTTGAACAGATTATCTATGCATGCACACACAAACACAGAACAAAAAATAACAGAAAAAAAAATAAACCAGAATGGCAACAGTGGTTATCTGAGAGATAGAACTAAATTTGTGTTACTTTTATTTTTTCACCTTTTCCTCTTCTACAGTTTTTCTTTAAAAAAAAAATAATAATAATAATAATGAGTACATATTTAAAATAAAATATGAATAATTCTGTATGACAATGATATTGAGCATATAGAGCGTAGACAATAAATTTTGAGGTTAAAAAAAGAATACATGTATTTTGATGAAAACTTTGTAAACTGTGAACAAGAAAACGTATTAGAAGGAAATCACACACACACACACACACACACACACACACACACAGTCAATCAAAAACATAAAAAACCTAAACCTGTCACTGGTTCCATTAGAAACATGACCAGTGTTTGGTACGTTTTCTTATCTGTCTTTGCCCAACAGTGTTATCTGTCATAGTCCTTCATTCTTGCCTTCCTCCAATCCTTCTTGACATGGCAGTCCAAGAGATCTTTTAAAACTGTATGTATGGTCCTGTCTCTCCCCTTGCTTCGTATTGCTGTACACATAAAGTCCAGGATCCACAATGGCCTTTCCACTCTTGTGATCAGCCTCTGCCTCAGCCTCTGCTTGTATTTCTCATCATGCTTCTCACACTATTCTGCTCCTCAACAGCTTTGTCCTACTTTGCCAAGGTATCTTATCCTCTTTCAGAGCCACGTTTTTCCTCAGGCTGTTAGCTCTGTCTAGCAGCCTGCCCTACCCCACCTTGCACCTATTTTCCCAGATACCTGATATCATCCTTCAAGGTTCAAGAAATTCCTTAGAAGTTATTCCTTCAGAGAGTTACTCAAACCACATAGATGAGGTTATTCTGAAAAGTCTGTTCTAGAGCCCAGAAGGAGCACCATCAAAGACAAGCTTTTCCTAGTACCAGCAAGAAGGTAAATTCTAAATTTGCTAAATTTAGCTAATTTGCTAAAACAAAAAAAAACAAAAAGACAAACAAACAAAAAAACCCAACAACAACAACAAATAGGAATATCTCTGACCTAGAATTGTTTCTCCTTCCACCAACAGAAACCAACATTTCTTGAGTAGCACAAATGCCAGTCAATGAGAAGCATTACTTCATTAATTTTAACAATCATACCTGATCTGAGCAGTTCTAGATTTTTAATTTATGGAAGAGAAAAGTAAGGTTTAGACAGTTCAAGCAAATTGCCCAAGGGCTCATGGCTGGGCAATGAAGACTTTGGCCTTCAAAGACGGTGGTCTTATTCTGCCAGCTGCCACAAAGAAATGTCAGTGGGAAGAGAGAAGATGTGGAGAGTCCTGCTAATTTAGACTGTGGTAACATTCCATTTCTTTCTTCCTTTTTTGCCAAAACCACTATACTCAGCTTTCTTCCCAAGCACACTATGAGTCACTGTTGGATTTCCAGCTCTCTCTCCACTGGGATAGAGTCAGTGAGAATGTTGTTTTGGCTGGCAGGGGTATGTGTGCAAGTGGTACCACCTGCTGCTAAATCTTTGCCTTCGTTGGGTCTATTGTCACTCTTAACTCTGAGACTGGCTCACGTCCATGGGTCTCCTTCCAGAATGCCTCCAATGTTTCCAGCAAGAAGCAAATCAGAGAACAAGGGTCTTCTGTTATCCGGGTAGACATTTAGAAACACTAGACACTTGGAATAGAACTGAAATGCCCACAAAGAAGTGAACTTAACGGCTTTCAATAAATGTAAGCTATTAATTAATATTGTTATTATTATTAATAATAATTATTGTTATTATTATTATCATATCATCATCATCACCAGCATCACCATTTTTCTGCCTAGATAATGTCACACAGACATTCTCAAAACATAGAAATGTTTCATCACTAAATGTCCATATTACCTCTGGCCTCCTTGCAACCATAGGCCCCTGGGTGGTTTTCAGGTGCAAACCAGGTGGGCACAGAGAACACAGGACAGACAACTCATCAGAAAACAGGAGCCAAAACTGCAATAGTCAGAGCAGCAAAGATAATGCCAGCAATATTAACTCACCTCACAGTTACTGAGTGCCTATTGTGCTCTACACAACGTGGGACTCATTTTTTGTGGATTATTTCAATTAATCTTCACAACAATCATAGGAGAGAAGCAGCATATTAAATTAAAGCATATTAAACTGAAGATTTGGTCTGGGGGTCAGAAAAATCTGAGTTTGAATGCCAGAACTATTACTTAATAGCTTCATGACCTTTGCAAATTCTCTCATTTGGGATCCTGACTGTCCACTTCTATAATAAGCAGATAATAATACCTACTTCACTCAGTGGTCAGGATTTACAATGGTTAGCCTATAGTAGGTGCTTCATAAATAGGTGCTATTATTTTTGCCTTCAAATTAGGAGTCCCCATAAATGATGTTGATTATTAGCCCCTTGAAGAACCTCCTCTGGGCTTCCAGCTGCAACCCTTCAGATAGGTCTCTTGCCCTTGCCCTGTAACTAATGTCCTGGGAGGGCAGATCCTCCCAGAGACCATTAGAGAAAGAGCAGCCCTTTGTAGCCAGCTAGAAGGGAAAGCAGTTGTTTTTGGCTTCCAAGGTATTCTGGGAATCTGAGAGCAAGGTGGATCTCACCATTCCAACAAAAGTCACCCCACATACCAACAAGTAATACCTCTTCCCATATGTGCCTTCTGTGATTTTCCCTCGCATTTGTCCTGTGGCAAAGTTCTATCTAATGGATATTTTGGGTCAAACAATATTACAGAGTGGACTTAACTGTTGGAATTAATTTAAATAAGAAAGTGATATTATTCACTAACATGGCAAATATTCATTTATCAAGTGCCCATTGTTCGGGTTCACTTTAGTAACACACTCGAACTTGAAGTAGAAGATGGCAAGACCACAGAAGAAGAAGAGCTCGAACTTGAGTAGAAGATGGCAAGACCACAGAGAGCAGCTCAGAGGCTGTTGCAAGAGTTTGGGGGAAAGACAAGGAAATAGGGGAGCTACTCACGTGGCTGTTGAAGCATACTAGTCAGTGGTTGCCTCCAGAACCCAATCAGCATTGAAGACTAATTTTCTTGCTCTTATTCTAGAATAAATCATTAATCCACCATCATATAGCAAGCATCTCTAAATTCTAGCCCTTGGCTGCATGTGGGTAGCATAGGTGAGTGAGACAGGGTTCTTGCCCTAGAGAAGCACATTATATTATAAGGGGTGCATTCTCATACCTGAGTCTATATAAGGTATTACTCATGTACAGAACCCTAGATTCCCCATAGAGACTGAAAATCCCCTAAAAGTAGGGGTTGACTTCTCCACATTTACTTGGGCCCCAATGACTAGTACCCCTCTCCCCTTCTAGAACTTTAGACAAACTGAGAAGTGAAACAAAATATTGTGGGCATCCATATTGTGGAAATAAGTGAAGTCGAACCAGATGAGAACAAGAAAATGTTATTTATTCTGAATTTGCTATAGCAAGGGAGTGAACCATCATCACATACATTTTGGCAGAGTCTCAAAGACAGGCAGAGGGGTGTGAAAGCTTTATAGTAGAAGAAACCAGGAGGCTGATTGAAGGCTGTTGGTTTGGTGGGGAGGAGGATTTTGGAGTCCGCTTTGCCCCTCACCAGCACTGCCAATCTACCCCTAATCTCAGTCCCCTTGTGCACCATGAGGAAGTCCCAGAAGCTCCCTCCTGGGCTCATGGTAAAGAATTACCAGGAAATACATATAAAGTGCTTAGGACAGTGCCTTGACATAATAAGCACTTGATAAATGGTAACTTTTTTTTTATTTTTCATCATTCAAAGATGCAGCATCTCAGAAACAAGCTTAAGTGTCCATCGATGGATGAATGGATAGAGAAAATACGGTATGTATATACAATGGAATATTATTCAGCCACAGAAAGGAAGAAATCCTGCCATTTGCCACCCATGCACAGGCATTATGTTAAGTGAAATAAGTCAGGCAGAGAAAGACAAATGTCGTATGATCTCACTTACATGTGGAATCTAAAAACAAAACCAAACCTCAGACACATCCTACAGAATGTAGATTGGTAGTTTCTGAGGTTGGGGTTGGGGAGGGTGGATGCCATGGGTGAATGGGGCCAATGCATACAACTTCCAGTTGTAAAATAAACAAGCCCTGGGCGTGCCATGTACAGCCTGAGGACTATGGTTAATACTGCACTGTACATCTAAAATTTGCCAAGGCAGTAAACCTTAAAAGTTCTCCTGGGAAGAAAAAAAAATATTTGTTAACTATATATGGTATTGGATGTTAATTAGACTGTGTGACCATGTCACAACATACACATATACTGAATCACTATGCTAGGCACCTGCAATGGATACGACGTTCTATGTCGATCATAGCTCAATGTCTGAAAAAAAGAACATGCACACACACACACAAAGATACAGCATCTCTCATATGCCTCCATATTTCTCAGGCAAGTGAACAAATTAAAGTTGGCACAACCTGGAGACATAGAGGCGTTGTGAAGCAGACACATATAGGTTTTGCTTTCATGGTCTGTCAGCCCGGCTGTCACTGCCCAAGTTCTCCCTTTGTCTCTCTCAATGAACAGCACCATAATGGGGATGGAAGGGGCAGTGCCCAGCCTTGTGGACACGTGTTCTGGGGCTGACCTGCTCCATTCTGTGCCAATGGACTCTTCAGCTCCCAAGGCAACTCAGATCACCCCGTTAGCCTTCACCTTCAAGACTCCAGGATTACCTGACATTTTGAAAACAGCACTGGCTCTCCAATGTTTTCTAAATAATCTCAGGTCAGTTTGACAGGTTTTGTTAGTGAAAGCCAAACACAGCAGCACCTGGCACTAGCAGGACCCATTCTGGACATGTGGCGGCGTGGAAGACCATGCTCTGCGGGGTCTTCCCTACTGAACTTGCCTGGCTTCTTGGAATTTCTGTAATGGGTCGTCAGAGAACTCCTACTGCACTCTGAAAACATCCCTGAAAAAGCTTGACAGCCCCGTAAAATTACATTTCAGAACTTTTAGTTCACACTATGGCAGCCTGTGAATAAAGTGCTTTTAAGACATTTTTTTACTTATCTAAAATATTCTTGTTTTTGATTAAGAAGTCTCAAGGGCCGATGGAGCTGCAGGGTGTCAATCGCTCTGTTGTTATCCAAGATGATAAAAATTCCTAAGTTTTCTGAAATAGCTACAGAATAAATGATACGATGTGTGGAATTCACCTCAAAAGCTACCAAATGCAAGTTTTAGCGGGGAAGGGGAGCCTCAGTGAATAGGGCACCAGGGAAACAATATTCCCCTTAGGTCACTTGCAGCTGGCTGCTGGATGCCTGGGGCATCAGTAGGCATCACATTCATGTATGTTTGAACTGTTCTGCAATTTTTAAAACATTTCTTATGATTTAAAATATGAGAAGTGATATTTTGGACATAAGGAGGAGTATCAAGTATTATGGTCGAGGATAATGCTATTTGTTAATTCTCAATTATATTTCTATATATAAAAAAATACTGCAGTGCCTTCTCCATGTGAAGTTAGGAATGAGGGATTGATGAGCAGCCATGCTATGAAAGGAGAGACTCTTGGAAATCATATAAGGACCTGAGTACTAAATCCAACATCCCATGCAGTTGTGACCTTTGGGCAAGTCACTTATTCTCACTGCATCTGTTTTCTGGTCTGTAAAATGGGAAAATCAGGCTGATGTCCTCTGAGGATCCTTCCTTCCCTGATGGTGTGAGATCCTTGCTGGAATATGAGTCCATGCACATCAGGATCCTCTCTTCCTCTTTCAACTCTGATCCCCAGGGCCTGGGACAATTCCTGGCACACAGTAAGAGCCAATAACATTTTTTCATTCAATGAGTGAGTGAACATGCAATCTAGTTTTCTCACAAGAACTCTCTTCTTTCCTATAATGAAAGCAGAGTGGGTTTAGAAACCACACTGAAAAGCTGGAAAAGTGGCAAACAAGCATCACCTCCATGTATATTATCCTGGTTATAGCCTATCAGGGTTGAGAGAGAATTGACGGCTTGACTCAAAATCTTATTTGTAGTCCTTCAGGGGCTCCCACCACCCCAGGAAAAAGACCAGAACTTTCCATGACTAGGAGAGCCATCCAGGCTCAGGCTCTCCTTTGCTCCTTCTCAATGGCCTTCCTCAAAATTATCCTCTTCTACCTCAGGACATTTGCATGTGGCAATCCCTCAGCCTGAAAATGTTTTCTCACAGTCTCTTATTGGATAATGTCAGCTTCTGTTTCACATTTTAGGCCAAATACCATATCTCTAGGCAAGCCCTTCCTGATCCATAGTCTCAGCTATGTCAGTCATCCTGCTAAACACTCCCAAAACACCCTTCACCTTTCCTTTAAAACACCCTCTAGAATTTATTAAATTTATCAAATGACCTTATCTGCCCTTGATATAAGTAAGAAACAACTTTCTTCTTTCACCATCACTTCTTCTAGTCAAATTATTTTGGATCCTTCTCTGTCCTTTCATGACATCTCAGGCAAATTCCTTAACTTTCTGGTCATTTTTGGTTACATGACCCAATTTCATTATTTAATTGTGACTTATTTTCACATATTAAAAAGATAAATCTAAATAATAACTTTCATCTCACATCTAAAACATGCCTGTTCTCTTTCCATGCATTTAACTCAGGATCCACTGTGGTTTTTTGCTCTTCCTCCAACTCTTCTCCCTCCTTCCACTTTGAACATGTCTAGAGTCAGATCAGAACATAAAAGAATTATAAAAACATGATCTAATTATTTTTGTTCAGTGTGAGCTATTTGCACGGTTCTCTCCTGCCACACACAGGTGTGTCCTGTCTTTAAATGCCAGCTATCTCTAGTTGAACATATTCCCAGGGTCATTAGAAGCTTTCTGAGAGACCTCCATACCACACAGTTCCCTGAATGGGTGATTCACTCCTTGGTTGGTACTTTGCACTGCCCTAAACCAGCCTCAGCTTCTGTACTCAGTGATGTACTCAATGGCTTCTTACTGGCTACCTTGTTCTAGGAAGACTCTGACCTGGCTTAAGTTTCCATCTCGATGGCCCAACTCCACCTTCATTCTTGGTACCATCTGTCTCTTAAGAAATTCATGTACCCTTGCCTCTCAGATGGTTATCCCTATTCTGGCTCCCTTCTCTAACAGCCTTTTGCCTTTATAGAGCTAGAATTCTCTAGTTTCTTTGATATCATAAGATATCAACCTCCAGGGGTGGGTCAAGCTCCTCCAGAACCTACTTATTGCATTTCTCTGATCCTGTGAAAGCTGCAAGGGTTTTAGCTTCACAGTTTAGTTAAACATCCAGCTGGAAAATAAACAGCTTCTTTCTTGTGGGCACCTTTCCTACTATTGGTGATCTCTTAAAGTCCTTGCCTCCTGGCTAGAGAGGAGGTATCACTCTTCCCTTACTTCCCTCATGGGAAAGAAGGGGAGAGCTCATTAGCACTCTCTTATCAGCTTACAGCTTTTTACTTTGGAGGCTCTCTTCAACCATTACTTATTTTTTTTTAACTTCTAGTTTTCTTTTATGTGGATGGAAAGTGGACCACAGCTCAGTGTCAGATCCAGCTGTTCTTAGCAAGTCTTTTTTTTTTTTTTTTTTTTTTTTTTTTGGAAGGTCAGATCTTTAATTTTTAATCATTAGGAAAGTTTCTAACCAATTCTTTCTGGAATACTTTATGCTCAGTTTTATGTATATATACCTTTTCTATATAAACTACTATACCAGTCCCATTTATTTTCTGATGATGAAGAGGAAGAAAAGCCTCTATCTATATACATCATATAGGTTAGAAGATCACTATTTTTACTAGCACTTACATTTTCTCACCTAATTTGTATTACATTAGATAAAACATTTGTAAATAAATGATCAAGTTCATGCCTCCAAAATATCTTCTGTATACTTTAGCCCTATTACATAAATGAGAAAGCTGGAAGAGACTGAGGTTTGCTTCGGGTTCTATCAAGGAAGTAGTAGCAGATCTGTGACTGAGTTTTTTTTTTTAGAAAATGGTATGAGATGATCACTTTTTTTTTTAATTTTTTATTTTTTTAATTTTGTTTTAATTTTTTATTTTTTATAAACATTTATTTTTATCCCCAGGGGTACAGGTCTGTGAATCACCAGGTTTACACACTTCACAGCACTCACCCAAGCACATACCCTCCCCAATGTCCATAATCCCACCCCCTTCTCCCAAACCCCCTCCCCCCAGCAACCCTCAGGTTGTTTTGTGAGATTAAGAGTCACTTATGGGGGGCGCCTGGGTGGCTCAGTGGTTAAGCCGCTGCCTTCGGCTCAGGTCATGATCCCAGGGTCCTGGGATCGAGCCCCGCATCGGGCTCTCTGCTCAGCAGGGAGCCTGCTTCCTCCTGTCTCTCTCTGCCTGCCTCTCTGCCTACTTACGATCTCTGTCTGTCAAATAAATAAATAAATAAATAAATAAATAAATAAGAGTCACTTATGGTTTGTCTCCCTCCCAATCCCATCTTGTTTCATTTATTCTTCTCCTACCCACTTAAGCCCCCATGTTACATCACCACTTCCTCATATCAGGGAGATCATATGATAGTTGTCTTTCTCTGCTTGACTTATTTCGCTAAGCATGATAGGCTCTAGTTTCATCCATGTTGTCGCAAATGGCAAGATTTCATTTCTTTTGATGACTGCATAGTATTCCATTGTGTATATATACCACATCTTCTTGATCCATTCATCTGTTGATGGACATCTAGGTTCTTTCCATAGTTTGGCTATTGTGGACATTGCTGCTATAAACATTCGGGTGCACGTGCCCCTTTGGATCACTACATTTGTATCTTTAGGGTAAATACCCAATAGTGCAATTGCTGGGTCATAGGGCAGTTCTATTTTCAACATTTTGAGGAACCTCCATGCTGTTTTCCAGAGTGGCGGCACCAGCTTGCATTCCCACCAACAGTGTAGGAGGGTTCCCCTTTCTCCGCATCCTCGCCAGCATCTGTCATTTCCTGACTTGTTGATTTTAGCCATTCTGACTGGTGTGAGGTGATATCTCATTGTGGCTTTGATTTGTATTTCCCTGATGCCGAGTGATATGGAGCACTTTTTCATGTGTCTGTTGGCCATCTGGATGTCTTCTTTGCAGAAATGTCTGTTCATGTCCTCTGCCCATTTCTTGATTGGATTATTTGTTCTTTGGGTGTTGAGTTTGCTAAGTTCTTTATAGATTCTGGACACTAGTCCTTTATCTGATATGTCGTTTGCAAATACCTTCTCCCATTCTGTCAGCTGTCTTTTGATTTTGTTAACTGTTTCCTTTGCTGTGCAAAAGCTTTTGATCTTGATGAAATCCCAATAGTTCATTTTTGCCCTTGCTTCCCTTGCCTTTGGCCTTGTTCCTAGGAAGATGTTGCTACGGCTGAGGTCGAAGAGGTTGCTGCCTGTGGTCTCCTCAAGGATTTTGATGGATTCCTTTCGCACATTGAGGTCCTTCATCCATTTTGAGTCTATTTTTGTGTGTGGTGTAAGGAAATGGTCCAATTTCATTTTTCTGCATGTGGCTATCCAATTTTCCCAGCACCATTTATTGAAGAGGCTGTCTTTTTTTCCATTGGACATTCTTTCCTGCTTTGTCAAAGATTAGTTGACTGTAGAGTTGAGGGTCTATTTCTGGGCTCTCTATTCTGTTCCATTGATCTATGTGTCTGTTTTTGTGCCAGTACCATGCTGTCTTGATGATGACAGCTTTGTAATAGAGCTTGAAGTCCGGAATTGTGATGCCACCAACGTTGGCTTTCTTTTTCAATATCCCTTTGGCTATTCAAGGTCTTTTCTGGTTCCATATAAATTTTAGAATTATTTGTTCCATTTCTTTGAAAAAGATGGATGGTACTCTGATAGGAATTGCATTAAATGTGTAGATTGCTTTAGGTAGCATAGACATTTTCACAATATTTATTCTTCCAATCCAGGAGCATGGAACATTTTTCCATTTCTTTGTGTCTTCCTCAATTTCTTTCATGAGTACTTTATAGTTTTCTGAGTATAGATTCTGTGCCTCTTTGGTTAGGTTTATTCCTAGGTATCTTATGGTTTTGGGTGCAATTGTAAATGGGATTGACTCCTCAATTTCTCTTTCTTCTGTCTTGCTGTTGGTGTAGAGAAATGCAACTGATTTCTGTGCATTGATTTTATATCCTGACACTTTACTGAATTCCTGTACAAGTTCTAGCAGTTTTGGAGTGGAGTCTTTTGGGTTTTCCACATAAAGTATCATATCATCTGCGAAGAGTGATAATTTGACTTCTTCTTTGCCGATTTGGATGCCTTTAATTTCCTTTGTTCTTAGCAAGTCTTAAAGGAATGTATGGACACTGATTGCCCATTATTCCTTGTTTTGAGTTCTCATTTGAAACTCAAGATGATGGGAAATCCAAATTAACATCCTGTTAAACACAGTTCTGTGATTATTTGATGAATGTCTGTCTTCTCCACTGGACTTTTCCTCTAAAAGGGCTCTACATTTACTCTCCCTTTAACACCAAGACCAAACATTCTGTAGCTAGCATATAGTGATGCTTAATAAATATGTGATGATGTAATGAATAGAACAACAAGAGGAAGGAGGGAGAAGACCAGATTTGTATGACTGGAACCCTGTGGTTTAGAAGGACTAAGAGACAGGGCATCATTTGAACAAGAGAAGATCAAACAAAGATTCCCAAAGCCTGACGGTCCATCAGAATTACTCATAGACTGTTTGAAAAATACAAATGTTTTGCCCTAATTTGCTGATATGCTGAATCAATAGACCTAATTGAGAGTCCATGAGCTAAAGTGTATAAGAAAGATCCAAATAATTTGCCAGGAGGGCTCAAGGGAAGACAAGGCTGTACCTGATGGGGAGAATCAGGGAGACTTTTTGAAGCATCAAGGAGATTTTCTAGACAAAGCAATGGATAAGGATAAAAAATGTGAGCAAATGAAGAAAGGGGCATGGGGAAAACATGGTTAGCAGGAACTTGCAAGCCAGAGGAGATGAAATAAGTAAGGCAATGAGGCAAGAAAAAGATTAGATTCCAGACAGAATCTAGTGCTCCAGGGAGGAAGAGGACTCAGGTGTACATTCCACCTGCCTGAAAGCTCCTTAGATGCAGGAACCTGATCTTGTAAAGTTAACAACACCCTGGGGAGGTAATATATGGTATAGTAGTTGGGTGGGCCAATTGTGGATCAGACTATTCACTGTCTTTATCTCTAAAAGAAGAATGATAAAATTATTCATTTCAAGAGGTTATAATGAAGATTAAGGGAAGTAATTATACAATGTCATAACATATAAGTTCTCATTGTATATCAGTTAGAACATTTTTTAATAATTCTAGTACCTAGAAAAATGGCAGTTCTGCACATATCTTCCCAACTTTGCATTTTGTTAAGGTTAGGTTGGTGGCTTGAAATTGGCCATGATGGGAAGTGTTGTTGTTGTTGTTGTTTTTTAAAACACTCATCATCCAGGAAATACAAATCAAAACCACAATGAGACATCACCTTACACCTAACAGAATGGCTAAAATAAAAAAAAAAATTTAAATTTAAAAAAAAAAAACAAGAAATAACAAATGTTGATAAAGATGTAGAGAAAAAGGAACTGTTGTGTACTCTTGGTAGGAATGTAAATTTGTGCAGCCACTGTGGAAAATACTACAGAAGTTTCCCACAAAATTAAAAATACCATATGATCCCATAATTCCACCACTGAGTACCCAAAGAAAACAGAAATGCTAATTCAAAAAAATACATGCACCCCTATCATGGGAGTATTTACACAAAACAAAAACAAAAACAACCCACTTAGCAAAACTGTGAATGAACCTGAACCCTTTTTAAAAAAATTTTTTTTTTATAAACATATAATGTATTATTAGCCCCAGAGGTACAGGTCCGTGAATCACCAGGTTTATACACTTCACAGCACTCAACATAGCACATACCCTCACCAATGTCCATAACCCAGCCACCCCATTCCTTCCACCCCCTTCCCCTCCAGCAACCCTCAGTTTGTTTCCTGAGATTAAGAGTCTCTTATGGCTTAACTCCCTCTCTGGTTTCATCTTGTTTCATTTTTCCCTCCCTTCCCCTACGATCCTCTGTCTTGTTTCTCAAATTCCTCATATCAGTGAGATCATATGATAATTGTCTTTCTCTGATTGACTTATTTCACTTAACATAATACCCTCTAGTTCCACCCACATCATTGCAAATAGGAAGATTTCTTTTTTTTTTTTTTTTTTTTTTTGATCACTGCATAGTATTCTGTTGTATATCTATATCACATCTTATTTATCCATTCTTTTGTTGATGGACATCTAGGCTCTTTCCATAGTTTGGCTATTGTGGACATTGCTGTTATAAACATTCAGGTGCACAAGCTCCTTTGGATCACCACATTTGTATCTTTAGGGTAAATACACAATAGTGCAATTGCTGGGTCATAGGGTAGCTCTATTTTCAACTTTTCGAAGAACCTCCATACTGTTTTCCAGAGTGGCTGCACTAGCTTGCATTCCCATCAATAGTGTAGGAGGCTGAACACTTTTTTTGAAAGCTGAACCAACACACTGTTAGATGCTTTGTGGACATTGATAGGATTGTCTAGATTGAACTGCCTTTAGTGAGTTAAGGCTACAGGAAAACCAAAGCACAAGCTGAGAGGAAAGATTTCTGTGCATTGGAAAGGCAGAGGACAACCTTGGCCTTGGCATGATTGTCAGGCAAAAACAGAATCTGATTTTTTATTCTGATTTTTTATGCTCTAGGAGACAATTTCAAAGACTAGTTCTCTTTGTGGAGAAGAATATGTCTGAAAAGATACAGATTATGAGTTATCTAAGATGAAAAATAACTTTTAAAATCTAATATTGCAGAACAGAAAAAAGTAATGTGGTACCTAAGTAATACAAGAAACTTTATCAGCAAACATTAAGGGGAAGTTAAGGAAATTGTGAATGACACAGAAGAGTGAATATAAATACCCATAATTTGTATCAATACTCTGCCAAGTTAAGGCAGTAATATAAGAATACATCTGTCTCTTTTGGAAGTCAAGAAACAATTTCTAAGTTCTTTGACAGAGACTGTGCTATTTCAAAGGGTGAATGAGAAAAGCCCATTAAGAAGTTACCACTTTATAATAACAAAGAACACATCTAAAGCCTGAAACACCTGACATTAAGCTTGAAAGGACTGGTGTTCTACTTCAGCCTCTTAGAACACTTCAGTATGGGGAATCGGGAGATTCCTTGAAGTCAGAGAGTCAAATCTTACACATGACAAAGTGTTGTTGTGTGATGTTCTACTGGTATTAAACTAATGGAAGCATTTTACCCCCAGTGACCTGCTTTCCTATTTAAGTTCAATATGGTCCTTTTCTTTCAATGAATTGTTAGGATCCCATTTGCTTTTATTAGCATGTAGACTACTTAAGACCTCAATCCTCCCCTCCATGAATAACCTAAGAATTCTAGGGGTTTGCTTGGTTCAAAGGAGTCATTCCTAATTCCTAATTCCAACCCAGGTAAAACATACAAAACAAAACCTTTGGTTGTCCACCTTTCCCATTGATTGAGCTGTCACCAAATGGTGACACCATTGAACACTAGCCATGCATATTCTAGGAGGTGCTTTTGTAGAGGATGCTCTTGCTGACCCCAATATTACCCTCTTACTAAGTTTCAATATAATAATCCTTTTAATTCATCATTGTTTGTTTAACCACTGTTCCCCCAAGAATATCTGCTCTGACAGAATGACTGAAAGCAGACAAACTTGCAGCCTTATTCATATACTGTACCAAAGCCACCACCCCAAAATTCTTTAGGCCTTACCTCCTGGTCAGTTCCATTCTGTGATTTCTTGATTATAAGCCTTAGACCAGACCAACCCTATAGTCCATGACTGATTTCCTTAAATTTACATCATGGAGAGGAATTGGACCCTTGGTTCCTTCCTTCTAGAAGACCGTGGGTACTTTAAGCAAATAATCTCAACACCTTGCCAGCCAAAAATTCCTGGGAGGAAAAACCTTCATTCAGCTACTTCCAAGTACCTACTTAAATGCACAACACTAAAAGAGTCACTTGAGTGACTTCTCTCAATAAATATCTCCTTCGAGGTATCTCGTATCTCTACCCATATGTGTAGATGTGGCATTTTTACAAATTTCATCTCATGAAACACAAGGACTTTGATGAGGAATACTAGAACTGTAAGAGAACTTAGAAATAATGAAAAATACAATTTCATTTTGAGGATGAGAAGACAAACCCAGGGATATCTGATTAAGATCATGCTCTATAAAATGGTGGTATCAGGGGAGGAAGGGGATAAAACTGAAGGTGTTTAAGGGTACTAACTTGTAACAAGCAGTAAATAAGCCCTAGAGATCTAAGGCACAATATAGTGAATACAGACAATACTATTGTATTATAACTATGTAATACGATGACAACAACAATCATATTATAATATATAAATATATCAAGTAACACACTGTACCTCTTACACTAACACAGTGCTACATGCCAAATTTACTCATTTGAGAATTAAAAAAAAAAAAAAGCACCCTACTCTAATTTAGCAAAAAACTGTCTCACTTCAGGACCCAAGGCATGGTTTTTACTACCTTATGATAGTACCCATATTTTGAACTGCCAAAAATTCAAAAGACCATTTCCTTCAGACAGGAAGGTGGATAGCTAGGGCAAAATGAGGATTAGCTGGATGGGGAGCCCATTCATCTTCTTTGTCAAATTTATCATCAGTGTCCACTTTGATAACTTTGAAAATACTTCTTCCAATTAGCACTCTCAAATGTTTGGGAAGAATGGTGGGGAAAGCAAGATAAAAACAAGATTTTTCAGTCACCGAATTTCCATAAGTGACATCATGAATTATATATTGCTGTTGCTAAGGAAATGTGAGAAGTACGTATCACAAGGGAACAAAGAAATTGATTGCATCGAAGATGAGTAGTCACAGGCTTTGGAGAATCATTCTGCCTTTTGAGTTGTTATGATCAGTTCTCTATAGTAACAAAGACATATCAGTCTTCTAAAAATACCCAATCATTTACCCATTCAGCAGAGAACAAAGAAAAGATCAGTGCAGTGTTCATAACCCTCTTCCATTTCACAGCACATAGGATGGAGGGCCCTTTTCCCGCCATGTTTACCAAGAATATTTACCACCTCTCCTTGTTTGTTCCATGAGACAACACCCAATCTCTAGAATTTGAAGATTCTACCTTGAAAATTCTCAAATAGGAAATGACTCTTTTCTCTAAGTTAACAACTAATTTCCAGTCAGTGAGTAATTTTTTTCCTGAAACTTCCACTCAGTGGAAAACAAACGAAGAGGGAAAAACTTGAGTAAACAAATCTGAAAAAGAGACCACGACACACAGAGATGGAGGCATCTCTAAACATACCAGTCAAAGAAAGCAGGAGCTTAAGGTTTATCTCAAACAAAACCGTAATTTTGATCAGCCCCTGATTGAGCCTCACCCCATGAATGACTTCCAGGGCCTCTAGCTCTTTGGGACTAAAGGAAAGAATTATTTTTAGCACAACTATTTGGAAACCTCTGAGAACTTGGATCTCTTTTTCTGTCTGGTACCAAAGCAAGTTTTTCACCGAAGCTCTCATGAAAGATCCTCAGTCTCTTGTGGATTTAGAATCCTGGAGCAACCCACCAACCCAGAGCAAGGTATGGCGTTTACTCTTTTTTTTAGAACTTTGGCAAATGTAGACGCAGTGGCCCCTTTCATTATGGTAGCTTTCTGAGTTTATTAAACAGACAGCTATTAGAAAATTCCATAAAACTGAAGGTCTGGGTTCCAATCTCTGATCTGATGCTAGCTGTGTGGCCATAGACAAGTTACCTGCCTTCTTGAGACATCTGTTCCTTGTCCAATCTACCACAAAACGGTCTTTTGGAAAGAGGATATGGACTTAACATTGCTCTGTAGACTACAAAATGTTTGTCAAATGTCAGCAGTTTTTACTTTGTGCCATCATAGCACTTTATATAAAGTAGCCAAAGCTTTGTAAATCAATAAGCTGTTCTTTAAGGAAATATTGATGAATAAATACTTTCTTCATTCAACTTTTGTTGACCCTCCACTGCAGACCAGTCATTGTCCTAAAAATGTTGGTGGCACAGAGTTAATGTTTTGGCGGAGAAAAAACAATTTAAATAGATAGCCATAACACAACATGGATATGAGGTGCTGCTCACTGCATAGTGACAGAAGGGAAGGTGTTCCATAGCCAACAGGAGAGGCAGTTCTGAGGAGAGAAAGTGGAGCCCCAAAGACAGAGATGAGGAACTACACAACAGAAGCAGTTGGAATGTGAACACCTCGGGTCCCCACCCTGTCTTGCTCATGCCTAGAGCCACTCCTAATGCAGCTAAGAAGGACAAAACTTGCTGTTGTGAAATCTCTTCCTCTGCAGGCCAAGGATATGTCGTGTTTTGGCCACCCCTACTTACCTATCTTCTTCCTAATAATTTCCAGGCAGAATACATTCTCAAGTCGAATTAATAATTGAGTCCAGCCCTTCATCATGAAGTAATATTACAGTTTCCCTCACACAACGTGGGAGAAAACTCGAGTGTTTAGAGACAAAAAGAGCTCAGTTCAAATCCTGACTGTGCCAGTTGTAGGGCTGTGTGAACGTTGAGTCCTTGGAGTCTCAATTTTCTTATCTTTAAAATGAAGATAATGTCACCTATTGCATAAAAGTGGTGTATGATGAAGTAAGCAATGTTTTAGAACACCCAGCACAGTCATAAAAATACTAGTAGGTTCCCTGCATCCCAACTCATATTGTTTTTTTCACTTGGTATTTTGTTTTGTAGGGAAACAGACAACAAATACACTTCACCATTTTGAAGCATTTAGTTCTGGGGCAGCAGGTATGCTCACACAGTTTTACAACCATCACACCACCATGCATCTCCAAAACTTTCTCATTCTCACCAACCAAAACTTGGTATTTCTTAAACATGAACCCCCCACCCTACTGCCCAGCCCCTGGCAACCACCGTGTGACTTTCTGTCTCTATGATTTTGACTATTCTAGATGCATCTATAGGTAAAAATAATACAGTATTTGTCCTTTTGGGACTGGTCTAATTCACTTACCATAAAGTTCTCAGATTCCTCCATGTTGTAAAATGGGTCAAAATTCCCTTCCTTTTAATGGCTGAATAATATTGTATGGAATATTGTGTTCGTCCATTCGTCTGTTGATGGCTCTTGTGAAGACTGTTGCTACGAGCATGGATGTACAAATATCTGAGTCCCTGTCTTCACTTCTTTTACAAGTGCAACTGCTGGATCATATGGTAATTCTGGATTACATTTTTGAGGAATTAATTTATTATCACTTTATTATTATTATTATTAATTTATTATTATTATTATTATTACAGGAAGATTAGTTAACACCATCCATCACCTCTCATAATTATCACTTTTTGTGTGCAGTAAAAGCGTTTATTGTGTGTCATAATCACATGCAGTAAAATCTATTCTCTTTCAAATATACAAAGAGACAGTATTGTTAATTATAGCCACCATGCTGCACATTAGGTCCCCAAAACTTGTTCAGTTTGTAGGTGGAGTTTGTATTATTTCACCAACATATCCCCATTTCCCCCACCCTCCAGCCCCTGACAACCACCATTCTACTCTCTGTTTCTGTGAGTTCAGTGTTTTGGATTACAGATATAAGTTAGATTATAGAGTGTTTGTCTTTCTCTGACTTATTTCGCACAGTATAATGCTTTCAAGGTTCATCCATGATGTCACAATGGCAGGATTTCCTTCTTTTTATGGCTGAATAACATTCCATTGTATATATGCCACATTTTCCTTATTCATTTGTCAATGGACATTTAGTTTGCTTCCATGTCATGGCTATTGTGAATAATGCTGCAATGAATGTGGGAGTACAGACAGCTTTTTGATATCCTGTTTTCATTTCCTTTGGATATATATGCAGAAGTGGGGTTCCTGGATCATGTGGTGGTTTTATTTTTAATTTTTTGAGAAATCTCCATATTGTTTTCCATAATGGCTATATCAATTTACATTCTCACCAGCAGTGCACAAACATTCCCTTTTTTCCATATCCTCAGCAAAACTTGTTATCCCTTCTTTTTGCTGATAGCCATTCTGACAGATATAAGGTGGTATCTCATTGTGCTTTTGTGATTTGTACTCCACTGATGACTAACGATATTGAGTATCTTTTCATGTACCTGTTGGCCATTTGTATGTTTTCTTTGGGAAAATGTCTATTCAGAGCCTTTGTCCGTTTTTAATCAGATTATTTGGTTTTCCCTGTTGAGTTGTATGAGTTCCTTTTGTATTTTGAATATTAACCTCCTACTTGATACATGCTTTGCAGTTTTTTTCTCTCATTCTGTACACTGCTTTTTCATTTTGTTGAATGTTTCTTTTCCTATGCAGAAGTTTTTAGCTGGGTGTAGTCCCACTTGTTTGTTTTTGCTTTTGTTGCTTGTGTTTTGGTGTCATATCCAAAAATACTGTTGCCAAGACCAATGTCAAGAATATTTTCCCCTGTTTTCTTCTAGAGGTTTTATGGTTTCAGGTCTTATATTTAAGTCTTTAATCCATTTCAAGTTGATTTTTTGAGGGGTGTAAGTTAGGGATCCAATTTCATTCTTTTGTATGTAAATATCATTGTCCCAACATCATTTTATTGAAGAGACTATTTTTTCCCATGAAGGAAGTATTCTGGGCTTCCTTGTCAAATATTAATTGACTGTATATACATGGGTTTAATTTATTTTTTAAAAAAGAAAGAATCTCATCTGTGGGCACATTGCCTAAAATTTCAATTTTTACAGTGATTTATTCAGTATTTCTCCAACTATTTTTTATGGCTAGTTTAGCAAGAACAAAGAGTTCTATCACTAAATATCTTACAAAACACTACATACTACATTCATGCTTTACAGATTCAAAATACACTTTAACATAAAGGCTGTGAAATCTAAATTACCATGAAGTAAATAGAAGTTTAAAAAACTAAAAACCTGTTACTGTAATCCCTACAGAAAAATAGGATACATTAACATCCCAGGACAGATCTGTTCAAGATTAACAATATTTCCAGAGCTTTGATTTTTCTCACTCCAAAGGAGCGTGATGTTGAAAAAAAAAATACATTTTAGCACATATTCTACATAAATTTGCATATTCAATGCAATCTTTCAAAATATTTTATGTAAGGAGTGTGACTGCAAATGTGTATGAGGGTTTTTTTGTAGTTTTGAAAATGATCTAAAATTGGATTATAGCATACATTGAGTTGCATACTTCAAATTGGTCAGATTTATGGTGTGTAAATTAAATCTCAATAAAGCTATAGAAAATATTGTAATGTTTATAAAGCCATGACCTGCAGAGTTCAGCCCCAGCCAAAATAACCAAGTTCACTGCAAACCAGTGGGAAAGTGGGTGAAGGATAGATTATTCAATATAAAGTGTTGAAAATATACAGTTGGATCCCTATCTCAAACTTGTTATCAGAAACATTCTAGAAGCACTGGTGTGGCAGTCAGTTAAGCACCCAACTCTTGGTTTCAGCTCCGGTCATGATCTCAGGGTGGTGAGACAGAACCCTGTGTTGGGTAAGTATAAGTGCACGCTCAGTGCAGAGTCTGTTTAAGATTCTCTCCCCCTCTCCCTCTGCCCCTTCCCCACTTCTCTCTCTCTTTCTCTCCCTCTCTCTCTAATATAAATAAATAAACCTTCAACTGAAAAAGAAAAAGAAAGAAACATTCTAATGGGTCCAAAATTAAATGTGAACAAATGAAACAACAAAAGAACTGAAAGTGGGAGAAATCTTTTTATTATCTTGAAGTGAGGAAGGCCTTTTCAAAATAATAAATTGAACTTCAAGAATGTTGGAGGCTTTTTAAAGATTTTTATTTATTTATTTGATAGAGAAAGAGCATAAGAGAGAGCATGAGCTGGCCAGGGAAGGGCAGAGGAAGAGGGAGAGGGAGCCACAATGGGGCTTAATCCCAGGACCCTGGGATCATAACCTAAACAAAGACAGACACTTAACTGACTGACCCTCAAGATGCCCCAAGAATGTTTTTGTGATAAAATATTTTTAAATGCATTGAAGAAAATGTAAAGGCAAACTGGGAAAAGCTATTTGTTGTTAATGTCATAAACTATGTACAGGGATGCCTGGGTGGCTTAGTCAGTTAAGAGCCTGCCTTTGGCTCAAGTCGTGGTCCCAGGGTCCTGGGATTGTGACCCACATCAGGCTCCTTGCTTAGCAGGGAGCCTGCTTCTCTCTCTGCCTGCCGTTCTTTTTGTGCTTGCTCATTCTCTTTCTCTCTGGCAAATAAATAAATAAAATCTTTTAAAAAATAAAAGATAATGTACAAGCAATATATTAAAAGAGTATTCAAAAATATATCAATATTAAATCTATAAATATATTTATAGATTTAAGATATATATATATGAGAAATTCTCTTAGCTACCTGAAAAGTCTAGATACAGTGTGCCAAAAACATGGAGAAGAAGGACACACAACAACCTAGCAACAATGATTGCCTCTAGAGAGGGAAAGCACATGTCTGTAAGACTGGGCGGAGGGAGAAGAGATTTACTTTTTATAAATGTGCATGCTCTGTCTATACCAAAAAAAGTAAATATTTAAAGTATTTCTAAATACTCTAGACTATGCAAAATTAAAACAATTCAAGTCTTTTGTTTGTATTTTTCAAACATGGTGAAAGGGACCCACAGAATTCCAGAATATTTCTTTAAGCCTCTCTTTTTTCTTTCCCTTGTAATACTCTCACAGTCCATTCTCTCTGATTCATTTTGTTTTTCATAAAACTAACACCTGGCCCCCCAAAATATCTCCTTCCTTGTCCACAACCTGAGTTTTTTTTGTGCCAGACTCTACTCTAGATGTTGTAGAAGTCAATGACTAAGACAAAGTCCCTGACAGTCATGGAGATTACATTCTATCAGATTGGTGATAAACAATATTTTTAAAGCATAATAAAGGTAATAATAGTCTAGTGAGTTAGAGGTGGTGAGCACAAAGAAGAGAAAACAGTAGAACAGAATGAGGGAGGGTCAGGATGTATGAAAGGCTATTGCAATGTTAAATACAGTGTAAGATTTACAATGGAATATTATGCCTCCATCAGAAAGGATGAATACCCAACTTTTGTATCAACATGGATGGGACTGGAAGAGATTATGCTGACTGAAATAAGTCAAGCAAAGAGAGTTAATTATCATATGGTTTCACTTACTTTGTGGAGCATAAGGAATAACACAGAGGACATTAGGAAAAGGAAAGGAAAAGTGAATTGAGGGAAATCGGAGGGGGAGACGAACCATGAGAGACTGTGGACTCTGAGAAACAAACTGACGGTTTTGGAGGGGAGGGAAGTGGGGGGTTGAGTGAGCCTGGTGGTGGATATTAAGGAGGGCACGTATTGCATGGAGCACTGGGTGTGGTGCATAAACAATGAATCTTGGAACACTGAAAAAATCAAATTAAATTTAAAAAAAAAAAGAATTGGCTTCAGGGAGAGGGTGGTATTTGAGAAGACTCAGAAAGGGAGATGAGAGGGGAGCCTGGGTGGCTCAGTGGGTTAAGCCTCTGCCTTCGGCTCAGGTCGTGGTCTTGGGATCCTGGAATCGAGCCCTGCATCAGGTTCTCTGCTTGGTGGGGAGCTTGCTTCCCCCTCTCTTTCTGCCTGCCTCTCTGCCTACTTGTAATCTCTCTCTCTCTGTCAAATAAATAAATAAAAATCTTTTTAAAAATTAAAAAAAAAGAAAGGTAGATAAAAGAGTGAGACATGTAGATGTCTTGGGGCAGAAAGTTCTAGACAGAAGAAACAGTATGAACGCCCTAAGGCAGAATATTCCTGGTGTCACTGAGAAACACAAAGGAATTCATAGTGACTAGAGCTGGAGAGTGGGAAAGAGAGTAGAGGAAGATGAGAAGTAAGGAAGATGGGTGCCCAATCCAGTAGAGCCTTGAAGACCATGTACTATGAGGTTTTTGACTTCTAAGTAAAATGAAGAACTAGTACAGGGTGATGCCACTGTAGTTTTCCATTATACCCTACACTCCTTTGTTATCATAGTAAATTAAGTCCCAAGACTTGAGCGGTCACCTACCGCCATGCTGTCATCGTGCATCAGGCACCACATCATGTTTTTCCTCAGTTCCAATGAGGATTGTTAATGGATAATCATTTTGAATGCCTTTCAAAAATTCTAACTGGGTAGGACAGAGGGCGTCTGCCAGTGCCTGGGTGGCTCAGTCAGTTGTGTCCGACTCTTGATTTCCACTTGGGTCATGACCTCAGGGTCATGAGATGGAGCCCTGCCCTGAACATCAAGCCTGTTTAAGATTATCTTCCCTCCCCTCTGCCCCACCTCTTTTTATATAAATTTTAAAAGATTATATTCTAACTGGGGATGCTTCTAGCATTTAGACTATAGCACAGACAACTGAATGGGAAGAAATAAAAGAGGGAGATAAGGCATGAGAGACTCTGAACTCAGGAATCAAACTGAAGGTTACAGAAGGGAGGGGGTTGAGGAATGGGGTAACAAGGTGATGGGTATTAATGAGGACATGCGTAGTGGTGAGCACTGAGTGTTACATGCAACTAATGAATCATTGAACACTACATCAAAAATTAATGATGTACTATATGCTGGCTAATTGAACATAATAATAAAAATAAATAAATAATATCCTAATGCATTTGTCAGTGAAAGGCAAACCATTTGTTCGATGAATGCATCTGTTCAGATTGTGTTAATTTTTACCTTCTTAGAGCAGCCTTTTCTTGGCTGTTGGAAATACTACTATCCTTCCAAGCACATGTTTAAAATTTCTCCTTCTTCTACCCACCATAACCTGGAAGCTTACCACAAGCTTCTTGATAAACTAATACCCAACTTTGGGTATGTTTGTGTTTTCAGCATCTCCACCAGTGTCTGAGATGCCACTGCCCAAAGTGCCTTCTCTCCACATAATTTCAAATCCCTCATAGAACCAAATCCTGACCTCAGCCACAGCATCCCATTCCATGTCTCTCTTTTTTTTTTAAAGATTTTATTTATTTATTTTACAGACAGAGATCACAAGGAGGCAGAGAGGCAGGCAGAGAGAGGGGAAGGGAAGCAGGCTCCCCACCAAGCAGAGAGCCCGACTCAGGGCTCGATCCCAGGACCCTGGGATCATGACCTGAGCCAAAAGCAGAGGCTTTAACCCACTGAGCCATCCAGGTGCCCCTCCATGTCTCTTTAAACACCTTTTTATGAGTAACTTCTATGAGCATGTTCCTCTCTTTCAAATTCCTTCTCAAAACCTCCTTTAATCAGTTTTTTACAAGAAAAAGCTAGCAATTTAATCACTATATTTTAACTATGGCAAGGGTATGCATAGAATGTTCTTTCATTTTCTTTCATCTGGAACACCCTTGAAAGGGCTCGTATCTTTATGAGATCCTCTGGGCTTCTCAGAAAGTGCCTTAATCCCAGTTGAGCAATGGGGATCAGTATTTTTGAGTTTGTGTTATATTACAGCAGACAGTACACAGCAAAAATATTCTCCTGGATTTGGGGGTGGGGGGTCATGTGGGGAGAGACACTGGCAACATGGAGATTTGGTCAAGGATACAGAGCCTATATTTGGGTAAGTTGCCTCAGTTCTTCACAAGATTTCTAGGAAACAGATTTATTTGAAATCACATGTGCACACTATGTTTTTCTCACTCTGTCATTCCTATGCTCTGGCAAATTTCTAGGTCTAATTCCAAGATGTTGCAATTTCCCCACAGGTATTATAAAACTGGTACCATGTGCCTGGTTAATTTTCTGATGTGGCTGTCAAAAAACAAGGAAACTCCATCCGACTGCTTTTTTCACATTTTAATGTTACTTCCTTTGGGCAAGTATATGCCAGGCATGTACATCAAGCGTTGTTGAGATTTCTTATTAAAACACAGGCCCAAAACTATCCAAAACTATTGGATACTACTATCCAAAAACTATTCATTTACACCTCCCCAAAACCATGTGTATGCATTGTCCATCCAAGAAGCTACTAATCTTAAGGACCATTGAGCCTAGAAAATCAGGCGTCCCAGCCTATACTGCCCACCCCTCAGCTTATATGCCAAATTTCATGCTAACAAATGATCCATCATGTTCAGGATCCTATTTGTGGAGGGAAAAACAAAGTCCTATTAAATCATAGCTGAAGAGACCAGTTGTCTGCTTCCCTAGAAGCACGTGGCACCATGCATGGTTTAATTTCACTCAGCTCTTTAATTGCGCCTTGGTGTTAATGACTTAATGGTTCACCAGGGCATTGTATCCTGCAGGCTTTAAATTAAAGTTTGAGAACCCCCCTTGCAGGACATGCACAGTACTCCAATTAACACTAATTGGTTTTACACATGATTATCAAGTGAAAAACATGTTTTCCTGAGAATGACACTTCTTTTCTCCTGCTTTAAAAAGCCTGTGAATTCTAAAGAAATGATCATGGATGCATGCAAAGACTAGATATACCAATGTCTAGCATAGGATTTATATTGGCAGAAAACTGGAAGGAAATATCTACAATAATCGTGTACATAAAGGAGAGTAAAGAAAAATGCAACTTTTTTAATGTTATGAATAACTTTTGAGACAGGAAGATGCTCATGATACACTGTTAAGTGAAAAAAGTTGAAAAAAAATACAAGAATAGCATAATATCACTTTTCTCCACAACACAGACCAGAGGATGTGTGTATCAAAATGTTAATTATAACTATCTCTAGTGGTGAGAACAATGTTAATCTTGATCTTATTCATATACATTTCTAATTTTCTAAAATTATGCATTATTTTTGCAAAAAGAAAATGTTCTTTTTCAAAATCTGTCATTGACCCCACAGGAAAAAAAATACAAGTGGCTTTATTTTGAAATTGTTTAAATCAATCCTTCATCTCCACCAACCCTTCTGTGGGGCACTGAGAACTCTCTATAAGTAATGTGTTAATAGTTTCCAAGGGAATTATGAGATTAAACTGGGTTTTATACATGCATGGAAAGGTAAGCACAGGAGGGAGGGCTTGCTGATGCCCATTCCCATGTTCATTTATGCCAAAACTTCCACCTGAGTGGGTGCATTTATGTCCCTGTGTTTCTTTTCCAGAGCCAAAGATGTTTATCTTGCTCTATGTTACAAGTTTTGCCATTTGTGCCAGTGGACAGCCTCGGGGTAATCAGTTCAAAGGAGAGAGCTACTCCCCAAGATATATCTGTAGCATCCCTGGCTTACCTGGACCTCCAGGACCACCTGGAGCAAATGGCTCCCCAGGGCCCCATGGTCGGATCGGCCTCCCAGGACGAGATGGTAGAGACGGCAGGAAAGGAGAGAAAGGTGAAAAGGGAGCTGCAGGTAATGAACAATGACGTTCCCTAAACTCCCCTGGTCTGCGCTCAGTGGGGAGTCTGCTTGGGACTTTTCTCTCTTCTCACTTTGCTCCTCCCCCCACTGGTGCTCACGTGCTCTCTCGCTCTCTCGCTCTCTCGCTCTCTTGCTCTCTCTAAAATAAATTACTAAATCTTTTTAAATAAATAAATGAGCATGCCACCTTAAACTGTTTCCTTTCTTTATTGCCTTTTCTAATGAGAATTGCTCCTGAAATCCCTTCTCTACTTCCCATTCTTTAATTGTAATTAATATTGAGCCCTTTCTATGCTTTAAATACTGCTTGAAACTCTTTACCTGCAACCTTATTTTATTGTAATGACAACTTTTTCAGTTATCCCATTTTACAGATGAGAACACTGAGCAAATAGCATGATTAAATTAATTACTGAAGACGGAAGTTCACTACTAGTGACCGGCAGAGCTGGATTCAAACACTGATGCCTGAGACCACAGGGCGATCCCAGCTAGCAGGCAATGCCTGGGTGTGCAAGGGCATGGATAGATAGCAGACAGATGGACAAGGAAGGGAAATGGACAGACGAAGCAGAAGCAGGAATCAGGAACCAAAAGCACAGGTACCATTCTGCTCTGTGATAATATCCAGAGCAAAGTCACATGAAGGACTTCTAGATTTTACTTTTCAGAGATGAAATGACAATAGCAGTATATAGCCCACCCTTTCTGGTTCATCTCTTCCCCACTTATCCTGTAACAGCTAAAAAAAGTAGATTCTTATAGCTCTTGATGGCAACAGAATTGCCCTCTACGACTTCAGTAATTTTTACTTTTTACCCCCACAAATAAGTTAGCCCAGGAAGATTGCCAGACTCTGCAATCCTTCAGAGTAAACCAAATTGAAATTCTAGCAAAACTGTGTTAACTCTAAAAGAGGAAGTGATTTGGCATCAATCTTTGAAAACAAGTTTCTGAGTGTAAAGTCTAGTACAAAAGATAGGAAGAGAAAAGTTAACCCATTCTAAGAAACAGATCTCTATCTAGTTATTGCAGCTGATTTACTGATGTTACATGAAACAATAGCATAATATATATGCAAGTTACCAGGTAATAACTCATTTCTGTATTTGCTGTGCAGAAAATCCAAGTATTTGCTACCAAACGTGTATGAGTATTGTTCAATATTAGATAAAAAACCTTTATGTAAAGGTTCAACAGCTTATCTACAGTAACACTTATGAATACAACTTATTTTGTCATGATCATGAATAGCCTTGAAATCCTATAAGAAAACCAGGATCAGAGTTACATATGACCAACTCTTAGTTGACTATGTCTGGAAGCAATAACGTAGTGTTTATACAAGCAGACAATGGAGTCAGTTGGATTTAGGCTCAAATCTTGGCTCCTTCAGTTACTGACTTAGTACCCTTAGGCAAATAACTACTTTGAGCCTCAGTTCCCTCATTTGTAACCTGGGAGTAGTAAGGATGACTGTGATGATTAAGTGCAATAATACATATAAAACACTTAGTAGAAAAGCTGTTGTGTGGTAGGCACTTAGGAAATGTTAGCTGTTGTTACATATCACATAGTGGTCCACAAACATGAGTCATAGCTAAGTTCCTGAATATCCAAAGTCGTATAATAAACCAGAAATGAGTGATGGGTTTCATGAGGTAGTTCTAATGTCATTTAAAAATAGGTATATGGATATGCATTCAGATTAAACTGAATGTTCATAATTGCTACAATTTTAAATATACAAGGCCAGCTACACCCCATAGTCATCTATCTACCCATGCTTTATTCTTCAGCAAGGTTCTTGTGTACATATTGCTATCTGGTAGTATTCTAGACCAGTGTTTCCCAACCTCCACCCTAATGACATTTGGGGCCAAATAATAAGCTACTGTGGAATGGCTCTCCTAGCATTGTAGAACACTTAGCAGCATCCCACTAGATGCCAGTGGTAACCTCACCACCCATGACAACACAAATGTCCCCAGACATTGCCAAACATCCGTTGGTGGGCAGTATAAATTTGTCCCCTATTACTGTTGTAGACAATGAGAACACAATCATGAATAAGACATTGTCCTTGCCTTGATAAACAAAATGGGGATGTGGGAGGCCAGTATAAAAACATATAATTACAATATTCATCATCATTATTGTAACCATTTATTAAGAGCTTACTGTGTCAGGAATTTTACATTTAGTACTTATCATCTACCATAACCCTGTTAGAAATCATTACAATCAACAATTACAATGTTACAGTGAAAACATTGAGATTCACAAATAAAATGACTTCCCCAACCTGAGATGACTTAAATCCAATATACACAAATACACATAAAGGATATGTAAGAGCCAAGAAAGTTAGGAATGTCTGTATGTTCAATGAAGAAAAACACACCCCATTTACGAACAATAGAAATGGAGCTCTGGGGCTTTGGGGACAAGCTTTAATGCAGCTGAAACTGGACACAATGTGTCCTTTGATTCTTCTGTCCCCTTGAATGATACCACAAATGTCTTCTCATTCATATACTCGTGGTAAACATCCCCATCAAATTCATCCAATCAAGGGCAAGCACAATCAAGCATAGTTTTGTCCAACTTCTTTACCTTAAATTACAAGCACAGAACTTATTATACCAAATTAGAAACGTTCTTTTAAAAATATCTGCCTCCCTCACTGGTCTATAGCAATTAGTCTTGTAGCCTAATATCACAAGTTAATTTAATCTGAATGCACATCCTTATAGATAAAATAACATTAGAACCAGCTTATGAAACAGATCACTCTACTTTATTAAATGGCTTTAGATATTCATGAACATATTTGCAGATCACAGTATAATACATAGTAACAGCTAACTTGAGGGTAGGACAGGGGTCATTCATGTCAAGGTCCCACTCAGCCCCTTGCATAGTGCCTAGCATGTAATGGATGGTCAAAAAATATTACATGGTTTAGATGTATGTATACATGCACATATAAATCTGTGGATGGATGGATGGATGGATGGATGGATGGATGGATGGATGGACGGACGGATGGGAGAAAGAAATAGTACTGAAGAAGAAATCTTTTTAAGCCCATTTCCTAGAGAACTAAGAATTCCTTTCTCCAAGTGTCAGTACCTAAGCCTAGACTAACAACTACTCCATTAATTCTCCTCTCTACCCAAGCATAGGCCTGAATAGGAAAAGGTAGAGTGATGTATCCCTTCATTCCATTATTCATTAATTGGTCCTTAGCACAAGTGCAAATCCTTCATGCAAACAGGAAGAATTACTTCAAGTTATTATAGCTAATCCCTGATTATCTAATTCAATAACCATAGAAAATCCAAACACTGAGATTGGACTTAAATCTAATTCTTCATATTACAAATGGAGCATTGGAAACACAAACAAGAAGTGACTTGCCCAAAGTCACAAAAGCAGGAGGACTGGAGTACATAATAGTTGAAATTGTTGTTGATACCAAAAAGTTTTTTTATTAATATATCAAAGGCCACTCAGGGAGACAGCAGAAGTTAAGCTGCTATTGAAAATAAAAATAACAATTTAGAAGTTGTGGTCCTCGATTCATAAATAAATTCAACAGTAAGATAGTATTCATATCTTATTCCTACCAAAAAGAAGCAAAAGTTCAGACTATTTCAAGAAATAAACACAGACTATACTCTGGCTGGGACCAGTGGAATTTCAACTTCACAACAAAAGCCACCTAGAACTTGAGGAGAGTTCTATGATCAGTAATAACACTGATACCAGTCACCAAAAAAGGGTTTCTTTCATTATTAGATTCTTCCGTGCATCATAAATTGTTAAAAAACCTCTCTACAAAATTACTAAAACAAAATACTGTACGTTTTAAGGGTATAACATTAATTCTCCCCAAATTTACATTATTCAGAATATTTCTTTCCTACATTTGCCAAATAACTGAAAAATTATTAAGCTCAAGCACTGATATACATGTAATATTCAAATAAATGATACCAGAGCACTATCAAGATAAAAAGGTTTAGCTTAATAAAAGTTCCCGAGAACAAATACATAGTTAAGAGTATGTAGATAACCACACAGTATACCAATAATATATTTTCCCTGACTACAGAAGCCATGATAAATTACCAATAATTTGGATATTTTTGAGGGTATATCATTATACAAGCATTATTTACAGAATGGATTTGACCATAAAAATTAAATGACATTTCATATTTTGTTAATTAATATTTTAATTAAATATTTTATATAATATAATACATATTATGTATTATATATGTAAAACATATGTAAAATATATTTTTATAATATATAAATAATATATAATATACATTACATATATTATATATATGGTTTAAAAATTGAATAGATGTTGCTTATCCGTTTCAACCAATGATCATAATTTCTCTGCATTTAGCCTGTGGTTGATCTGTAGGTATAAAGATTTAGACAAACAGAAAATATTTCACTGTGGTGATTTTGAATTTGTTGAAATCCTTTCACAGATATTATGTCTTTTCTATATATAAGGAGACCCAGAGAAATTAAGGGACTTGCCTAAAATGATACAACCATTTAGCTGCAAAGCCAAACAGACTTTAGGATTCTTGATTCCAGCCCCAAAGGTAAGAGGCACTTTGATGAAGGGGAAGCATCATTACACTAGGACTCGGATTCCAGTCTTAACCTTGCTACAGAAGCAAGTTTCTTCCCCTCTCTGGGATTCAGTTTTCTCCTCCAAAAAAGGATTACCACATAGGGGTGGCCCTCACTGTTGTTTGGTTATCATAGCATATTGAGAGCCCTCACTACGTGCTGGTGCACTCTACAATGTACAGTCCAGCACCTGTCTCGGGGGATGCTCAAGCTCCAGAGTCAGGCAGGCGTGAGTTCAGGTCACAGCTCCATCACTTACTACCCATTTTCTTGAGCAAACTAACTTCTCTGTGGCTCAGTCTCCCCACCTGCAAGAGAAGCAATAATAATTTCCTAATCCATAAAGTTGTTGCAAGGCCTAAAGAAGACAATGTCTGTGAATAAAGTGCTGTCCCTGGTACATCATAAATGTTGAATAAATATGAGCTAATCTAATCTTCATTAATTCTTGTATTATTAATACCGATAGAAGTGAAATGGGGCATAAGACAAAATAGCCTTGAAGGATTCATCTGGTTCTGTCTGCCCCCATGACCCCACTCTGGGGAATAATATCATTATGCTCATTGAATTTCTCCTGTAGTGACAAATACTGTATGTGACTGATTTCATTGCAGATGATTCATCATCAAAATAGCATTCAAATGATTTCTTATGTACTGAGGAAAACTAACCTGAAATTCTGATGAAAATTTTCTATTTCCGTTTTGATCCATCAGTGATGTTTTTTAAAGATGCATTAGTATTTAGTAGTGTACTCTTGCAAGTTGATTGGAGAGACACATCTAGGGTGTCCTGGCACTTTGTGGGGCATGCTGTTTGTGACTGTATATATGGAGGAACTATCAACTAAACTGTAAACTCTTTTTAAAGGTTTGAGAGGTAAGACTGGACCACTGGGCCTTGTTGGAGAGAAAGGGGACCAAGGAGAGACTGGGAAGAAAGGACCCATGGGACCAGAGGGAGAAAAAGGAGAAGTAGGTCCAGCCGGGCCTCCTGGAGCAAAGGGAGACAGAGGAGAGCAAGGGGACCCAGGGCTGCCCGGAGTTTGTAGATGCGGAAGCATTGTGCTCAAATCTGCCTTTTCTGTTGGCATCACTACCAGCTACCCAGAAGAAAGGCTACCAATTATATTTAACAAGGTCCTCTTCAATGAGGGAGAGCACTACAACCCTGCCACAGGGAAGTTCATCTGTGCCTTCCCAGGGATCTATTACTTTTCTTATGATATCACATTGGCAAATAAGCATCTGGCAATTGGGCTAGTTCACAACGGGCAGTACAAGATAAAGACATTCGACGCCAACACAGGGAACCATGACGTCGCTTCTGGGTCCACGGTCATCTATCTGCAGCCAGAAGATGAAGTGTGGCTGGAGATCTTCTTCACTGACCAGAACGGCCTCTTCTCAGACCCAGGTTGGGCAGACAGCTTGTTCTCCGGATTTCTCCTATATGTTGACACAGATTATCTAGATTCCATATCTGAAGATGATGAGCTGTGATTAGGACTCATGTCCTGAATGTTCCAAGATCCTTATGGCAGACACTTTGATTTAATCTGGGCCTTTGGAAGGTGGAGCAAGCAGAAATGAAATCCAAAGAGACTCCCACTCAGATTCCAAATCACTTACAGAGAATTCTAGCAGCATCTATTAAAGTAAGATGAACCACCAAATGGTTGAAAGCACACCAAAATGAATTCTATAAAACAATAACCCCAGATAAGAATCCCCTCGAAAGCAGTGTTCATAAATATTTAAACAAATTAAAGACAATGTTAACAAATTTTCTGTTAAACTCCCTGAGTGATAAACTCATCTGGCAATGATGCTGTCTCATTAAATCTTCATAAAATTGTATTTTTGCTTGCTGTTTAAGAGAATCAACACCCGAGACGAAGTCTTTAACGATTCTCAAAAGTCAAAAACTAAAGGTAAGAGATACTGAGTAATTTCTGGCAAGCTAAAGTGAAGAGATAACTTCCTCTGTTTTGTTATTTGTTCCTTCACGCTCGTGTATGTATTCGCTCAACAACTCTTTAGTAGGCCTGTGTAACCCAGACACAGTGGTGGTAGGTCAGATTTAATAGTGAGTTAAAACAAAGTCTCTACCTTCATACAGGCTGGTATGTGATGAGCATACTGTCACAATTCAGTGAGATGAGCCCTGACACACTGACTCGAAGCTGGATGCACATGCGAGCTGCTCTGTCCTGGAGAAGGGAGACAAAGAAACTTTTACACATGGAAAAACGCTAAGCATTCTAAGTTGTGTGTGTTTAAGGAGGTGGGAGGAATACAAAGAAAACATGAATTCAGCAGCTGCATTCACCCCATCTCACCCTCATAACACCACTGGTATTTGCCATTGGAAAGGGGTTAAAAATCTGAGAGATAGAGGGGGCCCAAGAGGAGTAATGTAAATGAAGAGACACAAGTTACTGAGATCAGCCTGGAGAGCATTCTCCTAAATCCTTTAGCCTGACAGTTTCCCAAGACAATTATTATTCCTCTTAGCTTGTGCAAGAATGAGGGCACTACTTTACATTGTCAGGAGGCATTATTTCTCAGAGATCTCCAAGGTATGGAATTCAAGTAAAGTGAAGTATATGTTCACTGATTTATCACGTGTTGATGGGGGTGAACGGGAGGAAGATGAAGAGAAGCCAGACATCTGAACAAGTAACTGTCCCTTCCAAGCTTCACAGCTCCCACAGTCCCGTGGTCTCTCGGGGTGAGCGTCTGGTTCCCTACTGCAGCGCAGTTCTTCACCATTCCATCCCAGTCAGGATTCTCTCCCATCTGCCGCCCCCTTACTCTCTTCCTTTTTGGTGGCTTCTGTTCCTCCTTCCATGTGTTCTCTCTTGGCTCATTTATTTGATAAGCTTTTTTTATGCTTCCTCTGTGTGAGTCACCACAGGATTCTGTGATGGTGGAGGAACACCAAGGTGAACACGGCCCAGCCTCTGCCACCCAATTTCCAAGGACATGAGGAAGGAAATGACATGCACACACATACACACATACACAAAATACCAAGAATTCTGGAAATGAGCAGGCTAAAACATGCTAAGTGCTAAACTGGACATAGAGACAAATGCTCTGAAAGAAATGCTGAAAGGAACAGGTTTACTCTCAAATTGGTGGGTGAGAGAAGAGGGCTTGGGAAATCTCCTCTGCCCCTTGCACTTTCTGAGGTAGCTGGGACATAGAAGGTCCAAGGTAGGGAGAGAGGGAAGAATGGGGTAAAAGCATGATAGAAAGAACACAGACCCAGAAGAGCCTCAAATGTCAACCTGACAAATGTGGACCTCAGTTATGAGGAACCTTGGGGTCCTTGTGTGTCCCAGAGCTGGGGGCTGCTGTGATCAGAGATGACACTGACAGCGACCAAGCAGCGATGTATAAGGGCAATGCCTGCTTCTCCCATTGGCAGACCTACTTCCCAACATTTTCTCCTGCACTCCTGCATGCCAGGCTTTGCCCATTGTTTGCTCTCCTCCAGAGTCAGGACACGGGTCTGGAAGGCCAAGAGCAACGAAAGTAGAGAAGAGAAAGCAAAGGTGGTTTGGAATAGTCACCTGCTATGACATAACAGCTGGACCTGGAAGGCCAGGCTACAGAGTGTAAAAAACAGCCAACAGCAGAAGCTCATCTGAGGAACATGAAAATATGGGCCCTTTGAATACCATGGGATTTGCTGGAGAAACTGGAAAAGAAGGATTTATTATAGAAAATCATGACCCACAAAATTATTGTGTAATTTAATTTTTTTTTCTGATCGCTATCCATCCATGCATTCATTTTGTGGACATTGTTTACTTATCTTTGAAATGTGTTTCTTTCATTACAAAGCCTACTTTGAGTAGCTTTTTTAAACTCATGCTTCTTCAGCTGGCTCTAGGCCCAAAAATGAATTTTATTTTGAAATATCTGGTGGGCTGGTGATGGGGACCAGAGACCTAAAGTGGGAAAGGGAAGACTATTTTGGTAATAAAGGATAAACTCCTTAAGCAAACATAGGTATCTTTATTCCTTAAAAAAGAAATGACAGATTGCATTTATCCACATTTATGGATATTTGCGTAAAAAAATAATGGAAGACTGATTTTGGTTTTTAAAAAAAGAGAATTATAAGTCTCATTCCAGTCATGCTTTGTGAGGGCTGACTTGTAATGAATATGTATTAAGAGAGATTTATTAACTATATAACATCTTGTTCCGGAAAAGATTTAGAGTCAGAAAGAATGCATTAGTCAGAATCAGGTGAGAATAAAAGGGCAAAACAAATTTTTAGAAAGTGAGAACAGCACAAAACATGTGTGTGCCTGTGTAGCACACTTGCAGGACATGTGTGTTTCCTGTACCTGTGCATGCATAAGGGCATTCCCGTGTCATTCGTCATTGTGAATGATGTTGTTTGCAGTGATAAGAAGGTTCTATAAGCTCTGAATATACTTCTTCTGTGCCAGTCTGTGAAAATAGATCATGGACATAAAAATATTTCAGAAATTGACTAACGTGTGTCTGATACCTTCTTCTCTCTCACCTTCTATAGCCTCCACTTCCAACAAACAACATCCATACCCCACCTGTCACCAAAGCCAAACCTAACGGACATTGTTGATGTTGTTCTTATCCTTCCCACTGAATTTTATTCAGTATAAATTCCTTAATGTTTCCATCTCTTACACATACAGTTCTGAGCCATCACATCTTTCCATCCCCAATGTCAAGGTTTCATTCATACACTCATCTTTATTTCCCCAGATAAGTAAAAACTTTCTAACTGACCCTCTGCCTCCAGCCACAACCCTCCAATCCATTCTCTCCAACTACAGTTATGATCATGTCAATCCACAGTTTAAAGGCCAACAATGGCCCTGCAGTATGAAAGGGGCCAGGAACTTTTGGAGACTTTGCTATCTGGTATTCATTCCATATCCTTTTTCTGGTATTCATACCTGATTTCCTTCTGAAGGACCACCCTCCTTTACATGCTAAGTCGTTGAGCTTCTAAATGGAATTGACTCCGATACTATGTAGATCACTGACCTGAACAATCAGAGCATAGCATTGCACTCACCAATATAATTGATTGAGGTGACTCAATTAGGGACTGAGACTTTACTAGGACTTCTCTAGAAGAGAATCTCATTCTTTCCCATTGAGCCTGTGAGGCTCTTCGAGCTATTCTACCATCACAGAGCATAATTCCATTCGAAATGGAGCCACACACAAGAGGAGTAAGGACAGAGATAAAGAGGGTATCCATTCAAACATTAGACATGCCTATAACCAGGCTTCCCTTGGACTTTTCAGTTACAGTTACTATTCATGCCATTTTTACCAAGTCTTTCTGAGGGGGGTATTCCACCATTAGCAAAAGACATCCTACCTAATATTAACACCCTTTAGCAAGGCACATTAGGCCCTTTGGGATCCAGCCTCTGCTTGCTTTCGTAGTCACATTGCCGAAAGTCACCACAAGAAATCTATAATCCAAGTGAATGCAAGATAACTATAGTTCCAGGATGCCTTGTTCCTGTGTGCCTCAGACCCTTTGCACACACTGTTTTGTTTGCTCATCATGCTATTGCTGTCTTGTCTGCCTGCCTTGCTCACCTTTAAGACTCAGCTAGGGAATTACTTCCTTTTCTCTAATACTCCTTCTTTGCTGTGCCCAAGAGGAATCATAGGTGACCCCACACATTTTCTTTATGATCTGTGAACTAATACAGAATTATGATAGCTGTAGTGAACACTTGGCACTATTTCAAATGTTTTACATGGATTAGCTCACTTGGTCTTCACAGCAATTATTCTCTCTATTTTACAGATGAAGAAACTAAGAGCCAGAAAAGATAAGAAAAATTTACCTAAATAGGGTCACAAGGACCCAGGGTCACAAAGAGCACCAGAGTCCACTCTTAATCATCATGTTGGGTCCTTCTCTTATTGCATACTCATTCCATAGTTGTGCATAATGGCACTGCCCATATATTTTTCCTCCCCAAGATTTCATTTATTTATTTATTTATTTATTTGAGAGACAAAGACAGAGAACTAGCACAAGTGAAGAGAGGGGCAGAGAGGGAGGGAGAGAATCTCAATCAGACACCACACTGAGTGCAGAGCCTGACATGGGGCTCGATCCCAAAACCCTGAAATCATGACCAGAGCTGAAATCAAATCAGAGGTTTAAGTGACTGAGTCACCCAGGTGCTCCTGCACTGCCCATATGTTACTACATTTGGCTGTCTATCCAATACATCTTTATATTCAAGGGCTGTACACAAAGGCAGCCTTAATATGTATTCAATAAAAAACGTGATGAATTGATTGGTGCCAAGTTGTTTTTAGCCTCAATTTTTGCATGTGTTTCACAGATGAATTATTGTACTGTGGGAAAAGTGCCCAATTCTTCCATCCTCTTCTTTTGATCCTTATAAACATCATTTCCTCCTATTTCAGCTAAGCCCATCACAATCAGGACTGGCTGCTGCATTATTGAAACATACAGTGTGGCTGGACCAGGCAACTCTGCGAACTCTAGGGAGATAAAGCTGTCTCCCTTAAAAACAAAGACTAGCCCTGGGACAGGCGTTGAGTCTTTATGTCTGGTTTAGTTCTGCCAAGAACTCAGTCAATCTTTTACATCACCATGTTTATCATCATGCTGAGACAAATCAGACAGCCTGTATTCCTCTCCGCCTTCCTCACAAGACAGTCTCTATAGTTAGGAGACACACACACATGCACACACACACACACACACACATACACACACACACTCCTGCCCAGATTAATCCTAACAGAAGCCAGGAGCAAGCAGGACTATACTGTGCACAGGCCTCATGAGTCCCTCAGTGTGGCTGGTACTCAAGTCTAAGACAAGCCAAATACGTTGGGTAACTGAAGAGTCCTTTGGAGAAAAATATTTAAAACACACATAAAATTTTCAATGACAAGTGTCTAAATGCTATGCCAGGGTTTCCAGAGATATACTGACATTCCTTTTCTTTTTGTTCTACCACAAGTTTTTTCAGCCTCAACAATACTGACCTTGTGAACCAGATCCTTCTTTGTTCCGTGGGTGGTCTTATGCACCTAGGCCTAGTATCATTTCTGGCCTCTGCCCAGTAGGTGCAATAGCATCTCCTCTGGTCATGGCAGTCAGTGATATCTACAGACACTACCAGATGTTCCCTGAGGGGCAAAACAGTCCCCAGCTGAGAACCATTTCTGTACAATCTGGTCGTGGCGACAGAGTCTGCTCAGTCCTCACAGTCTACCTGTTTGCCAACAGTCATTTTCTAGCTGATCTTTTCTTTTGACAGACATCAGCCACCTGGCTAGTCACTATTTCAAGGGGGTTATTTTTTTTCCTTTTCAAAGGATCCCGTAGTTGCAGAGTTCCCTATCCTCAAAAGCACATGAAAAGAAGAGAGAAACTATGCCCTCATCCCAGTTGCCTCTTGCTATGGCCAAAATATTTCTTTTGTGTTCTAAGACACAAAAATTACAAAGCCTCCAATTTCTGAGAATGTATGTCAGGAAACAATTACCAATATGTGCAAAGATTTAATTACAGAGAAAGCCTTGCAGAAAAGTTATAACATGGAAAACTAAGAAATAGCCTAGTGATAATAGAATATTGGTTAAATGAACTGTGATACATTCATCCAATAGGATATATGGAGTGTCATAAAAAGTGGTGAGAAGGAAAATGCATTGACACCATAAGATCTTCTTAGAATACAAACAGAACTAAGCAGATAACTGAAAAGTATTTCCATAATTATTCCACTTTTAAGGTGTGATTGCATATGTGTCTAGAAAAAGCTGGATGAAAATAAGTGATTCATGTGGACTTTTTAATTTCCACCCTTTTGATCTTTATCTTCATTTTTATAATAAATATATTTTACTTATATTATATAAAATGTTTTTATATAAGCTCTTGGATAGTCAGGTTAGTTGTACACTATTATGCTCCCAAAAGACTGCAGAGAAAAGTCTAAGAAGAGAAAGAGAGAGAGAGAGAAAAAAAAACTAAAATTGTAAATTAATGTGAAATGACATCATCCCTTGAATTTTCTGGTGACATACCTGGATATCTATTCCAGAGGATTCTTTAAAGCAAGAACAAGCCAGAATAATCCTAGCTTATATATATATATATTTTTTTAATTATCCCATCCTAACTTGAACAGGGAAGGAAATGAGTCCTGAATTGACATCATTTTATTGAGTTTTTATTAGTCCGGAGCTATAAACCCAATGGATTAGCCACAGTATGAAGTCATTCCGAATCGATGCATCTGTCGGATGTCAAAGACATTTATGAGCAACAATATGAAGAAGACCACGTCCATGGCTTCACTCCAGTGCCATCATGAAGGTGGCAGAATTTATTGAAATAAAACCTTGCCCAATCTAATCAGAATTCCAAGAAATTATCTGAAAGCACTGGAAGTAGAAAAATCATAAACTCAAAGGGGTTACTTAAATATTCGCACATTATCTTTTACCAGATTGCTCATGAGATGCTGTCTTGGCTGAAATGAACAGCAGGAAAAGGCGAAGTCTTTATAATCTATCCCTACCACAGCTTCAGATAACATTCTTGGCACCGCAGTACATCTCTGTTGTTCTTGAAATTACTCTGAAATAATGAAAGGGAGTTGTAAGGATCTTCTACTGAAAACACCCAGGTCTGACTATATTCACAACTGAAATTAAAGTGCAGCTGCCTGAACCATTCCAGTGGGTCAGACTATTGGAAAAAATAATTATATAGTTGGTAGGTGAGATTGTCAGGCTCCAGAACATATATTCATCAATATACCCAGACACACACACACACACACACATACACAGTCCTACGCACTTGATTTCTCTTGGGCTTAAAATTCTGATTAAATTCAGGATGTCCAATCAAATTTGAATTTCAGGTAGCACAACAAATCATTACATGTAAAGATGTAAAGATGTCCCAAGTATTTCACTGAGAGCCTTGTAAAACCTTGCTCAACCAAATCTCCATCATTCATCATGCACTGACAAGAATCTATCCTTGAGATGAAACTTCTTGTCTTCCCAAAATTAAATAAATGAGCCTCGGGTTTCCTTTCTGGCTGTAATTGAAGTTTGGAATTCTTTGGAATTCCAACTCAACTCTGAAAAGCAAGATCATGCCAAGTTTCACACCCTTGATTAAATGTAAAACACTGCAACCACCTTTTTCGAAGTAGCGCTTTTTCAAATTCAGAGCAGGATTAGACACAGGAGTCCTGCTTTCATCGGACCATAAGGGTGCTGGATGGCTCCAACTGTTCTTAAGAACCTCAGTGGAGGAACATGGCAGGTCCTGACTCCCACCTTCAGCAATGACTTTGACTCCGTTTCTCTTCATCTTTTCACTTATTTCTGCACCATGGGCTTCTCATATGACTCACTGGCTTCATATATATACGTTTACATATATATGTGTATGTGTATATGTATATATATATATTCTCTACCTCATGAATGCTGCTTTCTCACAATCCCAACCTCTCCTCACCTCTCGTAGTACCATCCTAGTTCATGACTTCTTTTTTGTTTCATCTCCAATAGTTCAATCTGCCTGATTCTCTCCTGCTTGCCCCAGATTGAGGGTCTCAATCTTAGCTGGTCCCTGTCAGCCAAATGGCCAGTCTAGGTATTGGCTGTTAGTTCAGTTAGGATCCATTGGTTCTGTCAGCTAGCACTGTAAATACCTGGCATAAAATGTGGTTGCCTGGGCGAAGCTCATCAGCAGGGGTGTTGGGGAGTTGGCGGGTTGTTGTTGTTTTCTCTTCAAAAGGGTGTGTTGGCTATCATGATGTCTAGTCCATAACTTCACAGGGTATTTTCAAGGACCAAATATGATCATGTATGTGAAAAGTGACTGTTTTGTCTGGTTTCCCCCAAAAACAGAACCTGAGGCAAAAATCTGAATGTAAGTAGCTCATTTGAGAGGTGCAGGAAACACCAGAAGGAAGATGAGGAAGCAGGGGAAAGTAATGTGTGTATTACTAAGAAACTGCTACAGTAGCTGCCTGAGACTTGTCCCCAAGGGAAGCTTGGGGAAATGGGATGAAACACATACCCCAAAATGAGCTCACTCCAAAAGGGAGGAAGCTGAAGCATTTAAAGATCAACTCCCAAAAGCTGTTGGTTGAGGGCTACTCCCCAGCACTTTGGGCATGCACTGGTGTTCCTGAAGAGTGGCTTTCCAAGGTTCTAGAAAAGGGCCTCAGGCACAAAGATGCAGTTAAGACACTTGGAAATCCACAAGAACACCCTGAATTGGTTAAGACCCAAGGACTATGGGGAGAATATGAGAGGAATATAGGAAAGGTACTGACATCCCCTGCTATAGCACTTTGTCAACTCTGAAAGGGCAGATAAATGCCAATCAAGGACAGGGAAACAGTGCCTGGCACGTGAGAGAATCATCTTTTTCCTACATGATCCTCAGCTGAACTTTAATGACTTCTATTATTTGTTCTTATACTCATGCCAGTTTGTTTTCAGATGTATAAAGTGATGATGAATGGAAGAGGGCTGTATTTGTCTTCTTTCCCCAGTCTTATGTCCTCAAGGACAACCCTGAGCCCTATTCTTCCTTAAATCCCACAATGGCCATGTCATGAATAAGACAACAGTAGTATGTGTTGTGAGGACACTGACAGGACTTGAGCTTCTGCTCAATCTCACTCCTCTGTGACAGTGCTGAATCAACTGACAGATATTCTCAGAAGATGCAAATGAACCAAAATGTTGGTTTTTCTACTGATAGAAATCATAGGATACAATTTGGATATAAGGATGAAACAAACTTCCCAATGGTTGTCTCTAGGTCTAGACATTGGGGACTATTTGTCCTGCAGATGAGAAACTTTCCCTTTCAGCCTCAGCAAGGACCAAGGTCTGTCTCACCTCAAGTCAAGTTCATAAATCCCCACAAGGGTCACACCTGCAAGTGGCCATTTGCACACAGCCTACTCCCAAGAGTGATGCAAAGTCCAGTGGATTCTAGACTCTTGCCATCTCTCGTCACAGAAAATACCTCTCCTCCCTCCCTCCATGGGGAGGAGCCAGTGAAAGATACAGATAAGTCATTGGCAATTTCAAGCCAATAGATGAATAGAAGTTCCTATTTCTCAGGGTTCTAAAAACTCAAGGAGAGGAAAACAATGATGCCTTCCCATCCTACATCTAAGAGAAGAGCTGATCTGAAAACCTATTTCCCTTTGGACACTGGACAAGCTGAGGAGCCTGCTCTACAGAAGAATTATTTTCAATTACTCTTTCATCCTATCACACAGATATCAATGCATTTAGGTTTGTACAGAAACCACAAATCCTTCAATAACTAGTGCTCTATCTTCTTCTGTTCAGCCCATCTCTCACACTGAGATTGCTAGAAAACTCTGCAGTGAGAATTTAGCAAAAGGAGTTCAAGGATCTCAAGGCCAAGGTTCGATATGTCAAAAGGAAAACTGTTTCTTTGGGAATATTTCTTCCTTCCCAAAACAAAGTAAGAAAATAATAATATTATAAACATATAATATACTTTTATCCCCAGGGGTACAGGTCTGTGAATCGCCAGGTTTACACACTTCACAGCACTCACCATAGCACATACCCTCCCCAATGTCCATAATCCCACCCCCCTTCTCCCAACCCCCCTCCCCCCAGCAACCCTCAGTCTGTTTTGTGAGAGTAAGAGTCACTTATGGTTTGTCTCCCTCCCAATCCCATCTTGTTTCATTTATTCTTCTCCTATCCCCTTAACCCCCCATGTTGCATCTCCACTTCCTCAAGAAAATAATAATATTGCTTCTGCTTCAAGGTTTACTTTGACGGCAGAATGGAATGTGGCCAGTTTGCTTTTTAAGGTACTGACCTCTAGTGGCCAACAATAATAATTACTCTGCTCAGGAACAAATGTTCTAAGATTTTACAAACCCAGGTATGAGCGTGGAGGGGACCTTGAAGATCATCTTTCTCTGCCCACCTCATGTTATAGAAGAGGAATTAGAGATCCATAAAAGATGAATAACATGTCAGTGGTCCCTAAGACGGGACTGGAGCCAAGGTCTGTCTTTCATTGGGTTTCATCTCTTCCCCCACCTAGCATACCTTTCAAAGCTACTCTCCCACAGGTGCTGCCCTTGACAAATAGAGTGACAGTGACAACACTTTAGTTCCAGACACCCCTTCTAGGAGATGGTAAAAACAGCTAGAAGGTAAGGACTTTTTCCTAATCTTTGAATATCTGGTTCTTCTCTCCAGGCCTGCCACATGGCAAGTAGGTTAATGACCATCAGATGGATGGACAGATGGACAGACACATTTTAACTTGAAATTGTAAATCAACTAAACCCAAAAACTACTTGCCTTTTTATCCTGTTGGCAAGTGACAGATCCAAAATTTGAGGCCAGGAGTTCTGTCTTACATTAAAAGCTACTATCCCAACCACTTACCCCAAGGACCCTTAAGTACCAATGATGGTCTTCCTGAATTTCACAGAAGCAGCCTTACTGGCTCTTGAGTCCACACAGCTGATTCAAGAGAAGATTGTGCTTTTCAGACCTTCAGTCATACTGAGTTTTTGTCCTCAAATAATGACCCAATGAAAACTTTCTTTCATATGTTTCTTCAAACATTCAACATATATTGAGTGTCTATTGTGTTCCAGGAATTGCCCTGAGTAGTGAAAACCCAGTGGGAAAGACAAAATAATGTGTCAACCATTATGCTAGCAGTAAGCTCTGAGAAGGTAAAGAAATATAGAAGACTTATTAGTGATGGCAAATCTTTCTCCAGTGTTAGTGGAGATGGGAGTTAGGTGACAGTCCTGAAGGATGTTAGCATATATTTGTATCTCAAAAAACATGTGAGTAAACCTCAAGATCCTATGGTAAAATAACCCAATAGGTAGTAAAGCGTCATAATCTCCACACAGTAAGTGACAAAATTCATGTCTCCCTCTCCCAATTATGGTTCCTGAAATTTACTTACCTTTTGAGGATTTTAGCAATCTCTCCTGATACCAACATTCTGGCTCCTAAAATTCTTCTTCTTCTCCCTACCCTTCTCTCCCAAGAACGGATATAAAACGTTTCCATAATTCCCCACAGCACTAAAAGACTATGTTGGAACAAGTAAGAGATTTTTTCAAATCTCCCCCCACAAGATAGGGGAATTATAACAGAGTTACTAAAGGCTTGTAATCAGATATGATGGCAATTGGGGCTCATAGGTCACCCTCATGAGGTTGCCCAGGCTCCTGTTGGGTTGCTTCCCTGTCCTGCCCTGTTAGACATCACAGGGCAGTGTCCATCTGTCCCTACTGCCCTGAGAAATTCCTCAAGTACATCAAAACGCCTCAGAGTCCAAGTCCAGAATGGTGCTTAGTGGCAAGCATTCCTTTGCCCTGTGATCCAAATTCCATCTCTTAAATAGTGAGAACACAGGCAGCTACCAATTTACAGATGGCTCTTACTCCAGAAATCTTTTGCTAGACAGTTATTTGGAATCTGCCATGAATTTCTCAAAGCATCAACAGTGATTGAAATCAGAGACAAGTCCAAGAAAATTCTATTTATACCCTGGTCCATTTGAGAATGTTAGAAACATAGCTTCCCAATTTGACAGAAATGAGGAAGTGAGTATAGATGCTCCTGGGTACTTGTTATATCAATGTATCATCTATACCAATGTAAGAACCCAAATCCTCCCCCTACCAGGTCCTCAAGAATTCTGCATCAAGGGACAAAGCACAGATGTCTGTACAGGCAGCTATGGCTGCAGACAGAAAAAAAAAAAAAAATTCTTGACCTACAGTTAGTAAAAAGGTTTTTCTTATATTGAGCCTAGCAAACAGTCTGTTTCCCAAGCATAATTAGCTTTTGGTGCATTTGAAGGAAATACATTACAATTTAAGGCATCACAGAACATGAGAAAAATAGATGGATCCATGCCCAGTGAAGTAGAGCATATTTTTAATTGAGATATTGTCAGCAACTTCTTTTGTCTAGTGAGCCCGGAAGGTCTCCTTGGATAAGATCTTGTTTTGATGAAGGGTCATCTGAGCAACAATTCTTGATTATACAAATGTAAGACAAAGGACACTTATCGCCTTAGGAAGTCGGGATTCAACAGGATTTTCTATGACATGATGGTTGATGTCCTTTCTAAATGCCCCTTCCGTCCTTGACAACACTGAACAAATTTGCGAAGTGGCTAAGGAACCTCCTGGAGACAAAAAGGATTTAGATGCTGGACTCTTTCCTGCTGAATTTCAACAATATTAAGACCTCTCTGGTGAACTTGGATGGTCCTAATTGTGTTGACCAGTCAGAAGAGATACTTGCAGCCCTGGAGGGCAATTCAACATGAGGAAAAGGGGTGTGGGGACTGTGGACTGGAGACCAAATTTCATATAAAAACTCAGGTGACTGGGGGGAGTGGAGGAAGGAGTGTAGTTGCTGGCATAGGCATAGCTTGTGAGTGAGGTCTGAAACCTCTCCAGATGCAGGGAACAGTAGCAGATTGCATTGGTATAAACCATACTGGAGAAACCAGGATTTCTCAATCTGGGTGCTTCTGACATTTGGGACCAGTTTTTTTTGTGTGGTGAGGGGTGGAGGGCCATCCTGTATGTTGAAAGAATGTTTAGCGGCATCCCTGGCCTCTACACACTAGTTGCCACTAAGAGGTTTCATAAATTGTGACAACCAAAACGGTCCTCAAACTTTGCCAAATGTCTCCTGTAAGGACAAAATCACCACTGGTTGAAAAGCAGTGGTATAAACTAAAAAGTACAACCATGAAATCTTAAATGTGAGAAATCTGGTGTGAATATTTGGACCATCAGATACATCAGTGTATCTGAAAGCAAAAATGTTCTGCCTTCTTGGGGTCATTTACTGCAGTAATGAACCAGCCTCCTCTGTTCTCCCTCCACTGGCATTTGGATGCAGGACTGCCCCTTGAATGGAGTAAGCCCTTCAAGATTTATGAACAATTCTAAGTGAAATTGAGACTTCAAGGGGGACACACTGCATGTCCTGCTGATAAAGGCAAGAACATTTTCAAGCAACTAATTAGAAAACGGAAGCATGATATTTATATCCTAAGCTGGTGAAGCAGGTCATAGCAGTGAGATACTTTTAAGAAAAGTAGCTGGAGAGAGAGAGAATATAAAAATTAGGGGGAAATAACCTTTTTGACAAGAAAAAATAGAAGAATTCACAATTTGTATTAAGAGCAGCAGTTTTCTCTGATATCTAAGAGCATATCCAATTATTTCAAGTTATGACATGAAACTCTAAATAAAATGAATCTTATAGCATTTTATTCTCAATAGCTCAGACAACTCTCTTAGGAAGGGAGAATATTTTGAAAAGAAGAAATGAGGAGAAAGTCATTGCAATTCAAAACAAGTTGAAAATCATAGCCTTGGAGGAAGAAAATTAAATGCTTTAATATCTATAAAATAAAAATAGACTACAAACCAATATATCTAAATCAATAAGTGCTTCTCTCCACTAACTGTAGAAACAAGAGGTTCAAATTTGCTGGAGTTCAAGTTGTATTTCAGGGGAGATGTATATAATTCAGTCAATTGGAAAATATGGATCAAATGTTGAAGAGCATGGTTTTATATCATTTATGATTCAGAGGTGATTCTTTACCTTCCAGGCTGAACTTCATTTTAGTGATGTGTTTTCCCTTGTGACATATTTTTCTTTCATGGAGAAAGTATCAGCTACAATCAAAAATATTATAAAATTCTAAGAACTGAGTGTGAGTGACACATTTGTCTAAAACTGAACTTGTGTTTCACCCGTTAGGGTGTGAAAACCATATTTTAACTATTTACTGACCTAAATAATGGGCCATGGCAACCTTCTTCCAAAAAGAATATAACATGATAGTCTCATCTCAGTTCTATGATTTTTCCACGTTTATTCTAATGCTCTAATCTTCCAAAGAGGATTCCAATGCACCATGCTTTAGTGGCATATCCTTTAAGGCATTGAATATATTTACCTATTTTTTCTTAGGTATACAGGTAAAACTTATATGCTTCAGGGTCCTATGTAAAAAAGTAAATAAATAATGACAATATTTCGTTTGTTCATTCATTCATATCTTCACCCATCTAAAAATGTGACTGCTAAGTTACTATTGCTGTGTAACAAATGGCCCCAAAATGCAGCGACTTTAAAAGATCATTTTATTATGCACATAGATTCTGAAATTCAGCAATTTGAACAGAGCACAGCTTATTCACTAGTCTCTACTCCACGATATCTGATGCCTCAGTCAAACCCCCCCTAGAGGTGACTCAACATCAAGGAGCTGGAAACATCCAAAGGCTTCTAATACACATGTCTGCGCCTTGGTCAGGATGACTCAATGACCAGAACTGCCAAACTGAGTGTGTGCACCTGGCCTTTCCATGTTGCCTGGTTCCCTCATGGTGTGCTGGCTTCACAGTAGTCAAACTTTTACAGCAACTCAAGACTCTGAGCATTAAAGTTCTGGCAAACAACATAGAAACCACAGCATCTTTTGTGACTCAGCCCCAGATATCAACCAGCAACTCAAGACTCTGAGCATTAAAGTTAGCAAACAACATAGAAACTACAGCATCTTTTGTGACTCAGCCACAGATATCAACCAGCAAGTCAGCATCATTTGCACAATATATGACTGTCAATGAGGTTATAAGTCTACTCAGATACAAAGGGAAGGAAAATAAACTCCAATTCTCAATGAGAGAAACATCAAAAAACTCAGAGGTTTTGTTTTAAAACAAGCACAAAGGCATAACCAACATAGAGCATGAGATTTTACTACTTGAAGTTATAAAAAAAGATGTAACTACATTTTTTATGTTGTTATATATACTATATGTAGTTATATATACTACTTTATATGGTAGAGCTTAAAAATAATAAAGAATATTTTGAAAATCCTCATGCTGATTAATTTAAAAACAAAGAAAAGAACAATCCCCTAAAAATGTACAATACTAAAACTGAAAGAAGAAGAAATTTAAAACTTGAATGGGCTTATACGCATCAAAGAAATAGAATCATGGGTCACAAATTGAGCTACAACCACCCCCTACTGACCGCAAATCCTTTATTCTCCAAAGAGGATATATGACTAACCAATCAACTCAATAAATTACAGAGCTCAACATCACTACTCATAAGGAAATGTGAATTAAAACCACAGTATGATACCACTTCATACCTACTAGAATGACTGTCATCAAAAAAGTGGAAAATAACAAGTGTTGGCAAGGATGTGCAGAAACTGCACATGACTGATAGACCATAAAATGGCTCAGCCACTGTGGAAGACAGTGGCAGTTCTTTAAAAAGTTAATAAAGAATTACCATGTGACTCAACAATTCTACTCATTAGGGTCTACCCGAATGAATTGAAAACAGACTCGGAAAGACACTTGTATATGACTGCTCACTGAAACACTATGCATACTAAATGGATGGTAGAAACAAGCCAAGTGTCCATCAGCAGATAAATGCATAAGTTAAATGCTGTATATCTATACAATGGATTATTATTCAGCTTCAAAAAGAAATGATGTGCTGACACCTGCTACAACATGGATAAACCTTGAAAACATTATGGTAAGTGACTTAAGGCAAACACAATAGGACAATTGTTGTAGGATTCCATTTATATGAAATAACTACCATAGGCAAATTTATAAAGACAGAGAGTAGAGATTGGAGGTTGCCAGGGGCTGGATTAGATTATCAGAAGGAGAAATATAGAGTTATTGTTTAATGGGTACAGAGTTTCTATTTTGGGGTGGAGAAAAAGTTTTGGAAAGAGATAGTAGTGACAGTTGCTCAATGCTGTGAATATAACTAATGCCTCTGAATTATACACTTAAAAATGGCTAAAATACATTTGAAAATTACTAAGAAAGTATATCTTAAAAGTTCTCATTGCAAGAAAAAAATGTAACTATGTGAGGTGGTGGGTGTTAATTGGACTTATTGTGGCAATCACTTTGCAATATATACAAATACCAAATCATTATGTTGCACACCTATAGCTAATGCAACTTTATATGTGAAGTTACTATATGTCCGAGTATATCTGGGCAAATAACTAAAGCAACAAATGTTATGTTATATGTATTTTAATACAATAAAAAGTTCTCCAGATCCAAATGGTTTTATAGACAAGTTTACAGAACAGATCGTGTGTGTGTGTGTGTGTGTGTGTGTGTGTGTGTGTGACAGAGAAAAACAGATACAAAGACAAACACAGAAAGGCAGAGGGATAGAAAGACAGAAGGACAGAGAGATTAGTCTGCTTTTTTTGAGATTCAAATATCCTTTATACTAAAACAAAACAAGGACAATACAAGAAAAGAGAAACAATTGCACAATTTTACTGACGAACACAAAGGCAAAACAACAATAAATATTTTATTTATTTATTTGAGAGAGAATGAGAGAGAGCATGAGAGGGGAAGAGGTCAGAGGGAAAAGCAGACTCCCCATGGAGCTGGGATCCTGATGCTGGACTTGATCCCTGAACTCCAGGATCGTGACCTGATCCCTGAACTCCAGGATCGTGACCTGAGCCGAAGGCAGTCGCTTAACCAACTGAGCCACCCAGGCGCCCCAAGAATTAATTTTTTAATTATCTTGACCAAGTTTAGTATATCCCAGAAATGCAAGAAAAGTTTGGCATTCAAAAGCCTGTTAATGTAATTCACCACATTAAAAAATGAAAGAAGAAAAATCATATTTGATTATCTCAAAAGATGCAAGAATAAAAGCTTATGATATGATTCAACACTTGTCCTTGATTAAAAACTCTAACCAGCTCGGAACACTTAACCTAAAAGAATGAGATTTTTGCATTTTTATTTAAGACAAATCTGCTAGATTCATTTATTTTGCTTGCATAAGAAATTTTGTAAAAAAAATGTTTTTGAATTATGCTTTTTAATAATTTCAGAACATTCTGGCATATGTAATTCTTAGGAACTGGTTTCATTTAGCTAAATGTTAAAATATCAGCGAAGACATTATCAGAAGGTTAATTAGCACAAGGGTGGTGAATAGATCCTCTCTCTTCTGACAGTTGATCTCTTCAAATAGGTGATCTCATACAAAAAACATCTGCTTTAGACTGAACTGTGTCCTCCCCACCAAAACTCACATGTAGATGCCCTAACCCTCAATGTGACTTTTTTTGGAGACAGGGATTTGAAGAGGTCATTAAGGTTAAATGGGGTCAGATGAGTGGAGTCCTAACCCAATAGGATCAGTGGTCTTATAAGAAGAGGAAGAGAGGGTGCCTGGGTGGCTCAGTTTGTTAAGCAACCATCTTCGGCTCAGGTCATGATCCTGGAGTCCTAGAATAGAGTCCCACATTGGGCTCCCTGCTCAGCAGGAAGTCTGCTTCTCCTGCCGACCTCCCTGCCCTCATGCTCTATCTCTCTCAAATAAATAATAAAATCTTTAAAAGAAAAAAAAAGAAGAGGAGGATGAGAGTTTGCTGACTCCATCTGAACACACCAAGGAAAGGCCATTGTGAAGACATACCAAGAAGGTGCCCATCTACAAGCCAGGAATAGAGCTCTCACCAGAGACTGATGCACTGGTGCCTTGATCTTGGGCTTCCCAGCCTTCGGTATGATGTTAGAGCATAGAGCTAACAGTATTATGTTAAAGCAGGCTGAGCTTAGACACCACCACCTGCATTTCTATTTTTGCATTTAACAAGACTTACAGCATTTACTGTACACCAGAACTTGACAAATATTAACTTAATGATTCTCAAAATAACCCTCTGAAGCAGTTGCAACTATTAACCTCATTTTACAGATGAGGAAACTGAAACCTGGGAGAGTTAAGGAAGTTGACCAAGACCCCTCATTTCAGATCCAGCACTCACCTCCACCCTCCCTGCTCTTCTCCTGAGGCTCTCCTCCTCAGAGCTCCTCCGTGTCCTCCATTCACTCTTTTTCCCCCCTCTCTCACTTTACACTTCAACTTTCTAAATCTCTCTTTTACATCATGACTTCTCTTCCCAGTTCTGTCACAGGGAATTTGACTCATCTTTAAAAAAAAAAAATCATGACTAGGATACCTGGGTGGCTCTGTTGGTTAAGTATCTGATGTGGTTGCGGCTCAGGTCATGATGAGATCGAGCCCCGAGGTGGGTTCCATGTTCAGTGTGGAAGCTGCTTGAGATACTTTCCCCTCCTTCCCACTCTGTTCCTCCTCCTGCTGACTCTCTCTCTTTCTCTCTCTCTCTCTCTCTCTCTCTCAAATAAATAAATAAATAAAATATGACTTTGTTAATCATTTCTAAAAGCTCTAGCTGATTCTTTCTCACATTTGCCTCAACTGATCTTATCTCTCACTCTTCTTTCATATTTTCAAAGCCTTCCTTTAAGTTCTTTTATGATCATTGTTTTCAAATATTCTCCATCTGATTATTTGATTATCATTAGTTCTTGTATATCTAATTATGCCTCTCATTGTGGATTCTTGATTATTTCCTGCTGTGTTGGCTAATTCTGAATTGTGAACTCATCTTCAGCAAGGTTTATCCATGACTGTTCTGAACTAACTACTTGAAGGTGTAATCCTCCAGGGAAGTTTTGTATATGCTCTTGCCCACACCCCCACACGGACTCAGTAGCCCGAGACCACCTTTAAAATTTGTCACTTTGGGGATTCCTAAATAGTATCAGAAGCATAAATAAGACAAACCAGCCTAGTATAAACCAATGGTTGTGAGTTCTCTGGAGAATATTTTTCCCACCAGAAGCAAAGGATAAACTGAGACTGATTTTGGTGTTGTCTCCTGATGTACAAGCCCTAGTTAACAAATAGTTTATTTTATTTTATTTTTTGTTTCTTTCAAATAGGACCCATGCCCAACACAGGGCTTAAACTTATGACCCTGAAATCAAGACCTGAGACCAAGAGTCAGATGCTCCACCAACCGAGCCACCCAAGTACCCAAATATTCTATTTTAATCTAAAGACATATTCTCTTACCTCTGAGAGTTTTTCTTGTATTAGTTCTTTGATAAATCCTACCTTTTCATTTTCTCAGTTATCTCTTTCTATAACTACAAATGTGGAATTTCTTAAAGTACCTGGGTGGATCAGTGGGTTGGACATCTGACTCTTGCTTTCGGCACAGGTCATGATCTCAGGGTTGTGAGATAGAGCCCCATGTCAAGCCCTGCTTGGGGCTCTGTGCTCAACAAGAAGTCAGCTTCCCCTCCCCCTCTCCCTCTGCTTCTCCTCTGACTCACACACTTTCTCCCTAAAATAAATAAACAAATCTTTTTTTTTTTTTTTAATGTGGAATATCTTAACCTGAGGTCCTCTCATTTTCTCTGTAATGCTTTTTTGTAAGGGCAATATGATAGTTTTTCATTGGAAGGCCCCAAAATGTCAACATCTGGATTCTTTTCTTTGTGACCATTCTGTTTCTTCAGAAAGTAATTTTCCATGTTTTCCAGTTTGGTGCTGGTTAAGGAGGGACAGGGAGAGGCAAAGGTGTATGTCTGGTTCCTTCAGTTCTGTGAGAAGGAAAGAGCCCTGCACACCTCTCCATTTCCTACCCAGTTTTCAGCCCTGAGGCACACCCCCCCTCTGCTGTACCTGGGAACTTGAGACCAGAGTGGCTCTGCCTCAACTTTCCTAGAGAAGTAGCCTCCAAGCCTCCAGTCTCCTTGGGGGAGGGGGTGGGGTGGTACAAAAAGGGAGAGTAGGGAGGATGGACATATTTCTCAGGCTGCCAGGGTAAGGGAGGGTCCTGAGGATCTAGTCCCTCCATATACATACAGCCTTTCACATCTTCTTGCATTTTCAGCCCCCACTTGCCTTGTTATCTGACTATATTCATTTCCTGGGGAGGTCATAACAAAGTGCCATATACGTGGTGAGAAATGTGTTGTCTCACAATCATGGAAACAAGACTCTTAATCTCACAAAACAAACTGAGGGTTGCTGGGGGGAGGGGGGTTGGGAGAAGGGGGGTGGGGTTATGGACATTGGGGAGGGTATGTGCTATGGTGAGTGCTGTGAAGGGTGTAAACCGGGCGATTCACAGACCTGTACCCCTGGGGATAAAAATATATTATATGTTTATAAAAAATTTAAAAAAAATTTTTTAAAAGAAAAAAAGATGTTAAAAAATACAGTAAAATATAATATAATATAATATAAGAAGGAAATCAGGAATTGGCAGGATTTGTTCCCTCTGAGGGCTATGAGGTAGAATCTATTCTAGGCCCCTCTCCCAGCTTCTGATGGCTTCAGGCCTTCCTTGGCTTATAAATGCTGTTCTCCCTGGATCTTCACATCATCTTCCCCATGTGCATGTGTCTCTGTCCCCAAATTTTCTTTTATAAGAACACAGATTGGATCACAGTCCACCCTACTGACCTCTTTTAAATCAATTGCCTCTGTCAAGATCCTCTCTCCAAATAAGGTCACGCTCTGAGGCTTTGGGGTTAGGACTCCAATGTATCTTTTTTTGGAGGGACCCAATTCCACCCATCACACCACTGAGCCAAATCCTCTCCGGAATCCTGTAGAATGAATTGGCTCATTGCCATATTCTTATGCCTCCTTGCCTCCTCCCCCTCCATACACAGACACACAGACAAAGACACATAAATACTCTCACACATACACACACAGATACACACATGGGTGCACTTACACACACACATTAGAGTGTGGGTTTCCTGGGTCTATCATTCCATTAGTCTTCCATCTGCTTTGCCTCTTTTCCCATTACCTTTGCTTTTTTGAGCCATACTATTTATATCCTCTTTCAGCAATTTCAGTGGGATTCCAAGAATAAGCAAAGATTAGCCCAGTACATTCAGCCTCCACATTTAACTGGAAAACACTCGCGTGCCACACTCACTGGTGCCCGGCAGCACTGCTACAAAACCTTTCTGCAGATAAGCCAGACACACAGCCCTGTAACTGTGTGACCTTGCATGATCCTAAACCGCCTGACTCTGAGCATCGCCTTCTTTCACCAGAAATGCCCAGTGACCCTGATGACAGGACAGAGGGCATGGCTTCTAAAGCTTTTCTTAGTTTCTTATCAGCCACCCCAAGCTGACTGTCCTTCCTCTGCCAGCTGTGCTCCTCTATTCACCCAGTATGTTTATACTCCACTACTGGAAGCAACCTGTCTCTTTAAAAGAAAAAAAAAAGAAAAGCCACCCAGTGACCTCCCTTAGGAACATGTTGCTAAGCGGGTGTTTTGTCTCCCAGAAGGCTGCAGCCTCCCAGAGAGCAGCCCCAGGTCCGCCCCAACATCCAGCCTTTCCCTTTGGATTCTTTTAGAAGATTCAACAGTAGCACTCGTCTCTCCACTTTCCCTTTCACCCCAGAAAGCGGAATCTGCAAAGTGCTTTGTAAAGTTCCTTAAGGTAATCCCTTCTTACCGGGAGAGGGCTGCGGCAATGGTGTCCTGCCTCCAGGGATGGGGCTTGGAGTTCAGCCTCTCCCCTCGGCACCCTGAACGGATGTAATGAATTGTAAGCGTAGGGGTTCTCATCACTGTGATTTATGTTTTACTTTCTGGAATTGAATCATAGAGCATTCCTCGGGCTGCTTTGATTCGAGCGGCTGTCTGGTGCCTGGTTTGCAGGAAATGGAAGTCTGGCTCATCCCTGCCCCTGGGTGGAATTCCTCCCAGATGGTCGCTCTGCTTCCGTCCTGGGACTTTCATGCCGTCCTGTTGCATTCTGGTCTCCCGGAAACATTTGCTGCCTGTTGCATTTCTGAGTCTTTCAGTTCAAAGTGATTCTAGGGGCAAAGTTCTAATTATTGCAAACTTCATTCTGCTTGTCATTAGGCAGAGAAAGAGCCATTACAGGCAAAGGGAAGGGGGATCACCACTCCAAAAAACCACAAGGAAATCTGCTAGCGGTTATTTATACTGCTAGTTTGCCTTCTTTGTAGAGAGGGGCTGTGGAAAGCTAATGGTCTCATGGGAAAGATGTGTCTGTTACTGGATTTTCATATAACCTCTTCTGCAGACAAATTCAGCTCCAGAATGAACTATCTCTCTATGTCTGTCTCCTAGAGTGCATTTAAAGAGTTGTTCTTGCCAATATTTATCGAGCATGAACAATGCACAGGCAAAGAGCTATAGTTCAGAATGTATAGAAATGCATTAGACTGGGTCAGAAGCTCAGAATTTACTTGGAAGACAGACCTATAAACAGATGGGGTAAGGGCCATCAGATATTTATAAAAGAGTTGAACATGCTTGAAGCACAATGAACTATTCCCAGGGAGGGCCTGGGAGCCCTTAGTTCATCACATAAATGCATGGGGCATAGGCCATAGAGCGTAGCTCAAGTGTGGCATTTAAACATACCCTTCCAGGGTAATATGTGTTATGTCAAGCTGATTAAATGATTCTATAAAGCTATATGTCACTAACCTTATACAAAGGGAAGTGGTGGCTGGACTACCTTGTAGAATTAGATTATGAATTTAGAAGGGGTGCGTGTAGCACTTGCCAGGTTTCCAGGCTACATCCCTAACAGGCTAGGACAGAACAAACTAAGCTCAGTACACAGAGAGGAAATGCCTGTGGGCATATGGGGCTGGGTTGAGGGGGGTTTCAGAAGCACCAATGAGAAGGGAAACTCCCCGGGGCTCAGCTGATGGGGGGAAAGCAAGGACCTTAGGTTTTGGAGCCAGGAGGTTGAAAGTGGGAATCAAAGATAGTAATGAGGAACTTCAATGCTACCTCTGTTCTTTCTTACGAGTCCCTTTCTGTCCTCGTAGCTCTTTTTTCATCTCCACTTCTATCTTTTACTTTCCCTCTATAACATCACCTTTTCTTAATAATAACACTTGCCAATCTCCAGATCCTAGTCCATGCTAGGTATTTTACCCACACACTCTTATCATCTAGTCCTTCTAGAATCATCAGGAGGTAAGAATTAGCATCGCAAGTTTACAGGAGAAGAAATGTGTCTCAGAGAGGTGATGGCATTGCCTTGAGATCACCCAGCTGATAAATAGAGCTGGAATGGGAACCCAGGTTCATATGTTTTACAAAGGTCTCAGTATTTCTATACACCCATGTTCGCACTGTTTTGGAATAGGACGCTCATACTATGTTATTCTTTAAGCAGCCCAAGGTGAGATGTAGTGCATCTTATATCATACACTTTCGTTCTTTTCCCTGCGTCCTATAGAATTTGTCACAGGGTCCTCCGGTTATGACCCTGATCCACTCATGACCCTCAGAGACAGGGCATTTGTTTGGATGAAGGGATCAGTACTTCCCTAGAAAAATGCCTTTGGGTTTCTGCACTAAGTTAAATAAATCATTGACCTAAAGGAGCCAAAGCCCTTTCTCACTGGGAAAATACTCTGGAGTTTTCAACTGTGTATATTTCCAGGATAGTGGACTAGCATACACTAGCCACTGATAGCTTTACAAAACCAGGAGTAAACGGTGAGACAGAGGGGAAGAGTGGCATGGGGAGCACCATGGAATCACCAAGTCCTGGGGTCACATTCCGAAGGTGGCATGTAATGACCATAATCTTGGACAAAGCATGTAACCTGTCAGAGGCTAACCTCAGGGGAAGCTTTTGTCCCTCACATGGGAACGGAACGGTCGTAAGGTCTGGGGGTATCGTACATCTGGAGATAGCACGAAGTGAGTCTGCAGTAAACCATGGCTCTTATTTTGATGATGCCAATAGGAATATACTAACACGTGCTCAATGCAGTTGGTGATGACAGGCTGCATATTAAAGTCAGGCGGTATTGATTGATTGATCTTTTCTTAGGAACCGTGCTCATGAAAAATAAATTTTGATGTCAGTTGATTTCCTGAGAAACTCATTCAAAGGTAATGATCAGGAAAGAATGAGGAGAAAAAAATCAACTCCGTTACATTTTTCACTTTTACTTCTATTTGTTTCGTATCTAACTTTTTTGTGTGTATTTATTGAGAATGAATCTTTCTTTCCTAAAATAAATCACAGTCCTTTTTTTCCAGCTCATAATTACCAGAGTCGTTCACTAGAGAGTTTTGTGTCCTTCGGCATTCTGTTCTTGTTTTCTGCCCCTTGTTCCGTCGGGATCACCTCCTCGGTCCTTTTCTTTTCTGAGCTGCTGTCATCAGCTTCCTTCTGCTATTTCTGGGAGCCTGTGAGGAGGTCTGGAAGGGAGACCTCAGATTTTCAGATGCGTTGTGTCCCTTAAATATGCTAATTCCCCATCAGGGTCAGGGCAACCTTGGACACCTCAGATGAGCTGCTTAAATGACAGGGCCCAGCTGAGATTTGGATCCTGGGAGATTAGGAAGGGCTTATGATTCATCAGCCCCAGTCGTTCTCCACCGTGTTCTCCCATTTGATCCTCCTGGCAGCCCAGAGAGGACAGTGAAGATTTAAAAGGGCTCCAGAAGGTGGCCACAGGAGACACCGCCAATAAATAGTGATTCAGTCATTCATTTGAAACACATTTATTGAATGTCTACAGTGTGCCATACTCTTAGGTTCTGGGCATAAACAATGAACAAATGTCCCCGCCCTCGTGCAGCTTATATTCTAACAGGAATGGGCAGACAATAACAAATAAATATGTAGAGTGGCAATAAATATTATGGAAAAAAAAATCATTATAAGGTAGTTAGGGAGTCCCAGGAGGGTGATGGAGGCAGGTTATCATTGTATTATGAGTTTTCTGGGAGGCCTTCTCTGAAGGGTCTCTGTAAGGTCCTGAAGGAATTAAAAGAGACAAAGAGCTATGCGGTTATCTTGGGCAAGAGAGTTTTAGGCAGAGGAAACGGCAAGTACAAAGGCCCTGAGGCCAGAGGAGTCCAATGCAGATCATACAGAGCCCTGTAGGCAACTTAAAGGGTTTGGAATTTTACTCTGTTGAAAAAAGGAAGTCATTGGATTTTGAGTACAGGAAGGACATGAGTGCGCTGGAATTTTAAACAATTCACCTACTTGGAAGAACAAACTGGATGAGCAAGGTGGGAAGCAGAGAGATTAGAAGGGTCTTAGAAGAAGCCATGTGAGAGACAGCGGTGCCTGACCAGGATGAGAACAGTAGAGTGCTTAGAGGTGAATTGGGGTGCTTAGAAGTGCTTAGAGGTTCTCAGAGATTGTTCTCAATGTAACTTGAAGGCAAAGCTGGCAGGATTTCCATGAATTGCATGTAGTGTGACGTGTGAGAGTCACAGAGGAGTCAAGGACTCCAGGGCTTCTGGCTTAAGACGAGTGAGTTCTGTCTGTTGCAACAAGGAAGGTTGCAGCACAAGCAGAGCAGGGGGCCATGAGATGGAGCTTCACCTGGGGCACGTTAGGCCAAGTGAAGGTATCCATCAAGCATCTAGATATTTGGGTCTGGAGCTCTGGGTGGGGAGTGTCAGTAGACAGGCAGCATTTAAAGCCAAGAGACAGAGTAAGGAGATGAGTAGGGCAAAGCAGAGCCCCATGCATGGTCTTCTGGGAGATGCAGACAGGTACAGAGAAGTCTGGGAGCCTGAGGGATGTAGGAGGAACATCAAGAAAGAACACATCACAGGAGCCAAATGAAGAAACTACTTCAAGAAAAAAAGGAGGTGATGGGTCACTTTTGTTACTAAATGCCTCTGAGGGTCAAATAAGATGAGCACTAAGGATTGATCATTAGATGTGGCAAAGCAGGGCCACTGGAGACCCGGACAAGAGGAGTTACAGGGAGTGCTGAGCCCAGCAAACTGACTCAGAAAGAGGGTTTGAGAAGTTTTCCTGTAGAAGGCTGTAAAACTGAGCACTAGGTAGAAAGAGAAGTGAAGTCCAGAGAGAGCCCCCCCCTTTTTTTTTTTGAAGATTTATTCATTTATTTAAGAAAGAGAGAGAGCGCGCGCACACAGAGGAAGAGGAAGAAGCAGGTTCCGCATGGAACAGAGAGCCCAGTGCAGGGCTCAGTCCCAGGAACCTGGGATCATGATCTGAGCAAAAGGCAGATGCCCAACTTACTAAGCCACCCAGGCACCTCCAGAAAGAGCCCTTTTAAAGAAGGGGCCAATTGGGGGAGCCTGGGTGGCTCCGTGGGTTAAGCCACTGCCTTCGGCTTGGGTCATGATCTCCGAGTCCTGGGATCCAGTCTCTGCTCAGCAGGGAGCCTGCTTCCTCCTCTCTGCCTGCCTCTCTGCCTGCTTGTGATCTCTCTCTCTGTCAAATAAATAAATAAAATATTTTAAAAGGGGGGGGGGCAATTGCAACACTTTTTTTTCATGGAGGGAAATGAGCCAATATAGCAGGAAGACGTAATTATTCAGAGGAAAGGGGAAAATTGTCAATTCAAGGTCCCAGAGGAGGGTCGGGGCCTGGTGCACAGGGTGAGGTCCCAGCCTCAATGGGAGCGGGGACGGGCTCGGCAGTGAGTGGAAGCAAAAGAGGGTGGGAGAGGGGCAGGAAGTGGGGAGAACCCCGCGGGTGTCATCTCTCTTAACAGTGAACTGAGAATCAAAGCCAAGAAAGGAGAGTGAGCCTGGGTTGGGGAGGTGGAATTTGAGGAGAAAGGGGAAGCTGTGGACTGGATGGCCACCAGGAGCTTCTGACTCCAAGGGCAGAACTCTTTCTCATTTCCACCTGCTTCACAGTGGTGCCAGGTTCATGGTTGGGCTCATTGCTGGGCTCATCGGGTCAGAAGGATCTAGCATTCTTTATTTTCCTCTGGGGTTCGTTTACACCAATCTCGGTCTGCAAGCACATATCCCTTGGGAATGAAACGTTTACTCAGCTCTAACACTTCATTGACCATCAAGGTCAGCTTCCTATTTATGGATAGGAAGAATGATGTTTCACTGATTTTCAAAGGTCTGACTTCTTTGTTTTCTGTGTTTTTCCTCCTGTCCAGGAACTGCCATTGCAGCCAAAATGAATCCCAAGGAAGAAAAAGTAAAAATAATCACAGAGGTAAGTGGTTGCTTGGATGTTCCCCTAAAGGTATGTTTGTGTGTGCACTGCATTCGTGTCGCACGTGTTTGTGAGTGAGGACGTTAGGTCAGCAACAAGCATTTTCTGCACACAGGCTGCATGCAGAGGGTCCTATGCCAGGCACGTGGTGGGGATGGGGGCTGAGGTGTAGGAAATGCAACCTTGCAGGCTGTCTGTGAATGCTCTGGGGCTGCTTGGTCTCCATTTCATGAATTCCGACGCACAGCCATTTTGAGTTATCACCTGCAGCTGAGTCAGCTCCACTGAAGCACATTGATTTGCAGAGAAATTCAGAGTGAAGGTAATAATCATAGATTATAACCACTAATGAAATCTTCTGTCACAAGGACTCCTGCAATTTCCAACCCATCATGTACAAAACATCATTGAACACGATCTAGGACAGAGAAGGAAGACCATCTCCTGTTAGGAGACCGTAGACCTCTGAATGGAGAAGCTACTGCCCTAAAGCCTATCTTCTTTCCTAGCTCCAAGGCTCACTGACTTGAAACCACAGAGGCAGAAATGGAGAAAATAGGCTGTTTTCTAATGAGGACTTCTGAAGCCAGAAGGAGCTAGCTAAAACCAAGCAGGTTTGCTTGAAGCCAATTCTGACAAACCACATCAGCTTATGCATTCATGCAACAAACATTTATAGTGCCTCTGGTCTCTGGGGTTACAGCAACAAGCAAAACCCTGTGCCTTCATGGAGTTTCTGTTCTACCTAATTTGTAGTCCTACTAGACAGTTTCCCACTGACAGAGAATCAAAACATTATTGGCAAGCAAGCAAACAAAAAACAATTAAACCAAAACAAAACTCAAATTTTCCACAGATCTGTTCTAAGCCAGTGAGAGCTTAAACATGAGTTAAGGGCATATTTGCACATCTCAGTCTTACCAATATCCTATAACCCAAGTTGGCCAACTCCTAAGATAAAAATACCCCCTACCTGGTGGCCCTGAGTCATGAAGCCCCGGTGAGAATGGGACTTGCACCTAGATGATGAGTCAGGGAGATCAGGTCCCTTGGACAAAAGAGAGCCCAAGCTCTGAACATTCGCTGGTTAGGACCTCAGTTCCCTCCACTAACCGAAGTTCTTGCCATCTCTAAGCTCGATGACCAAGGGCAGGGATGTGAAATTGGAGGCTGTCTCAGCAACGAAAATCCCAGTTTCATTTTGAACACCTTTCTAATGTCTTCGGTATAAACGGGTGAGGTTCCGGGTTTACCTTGCAACCTCGCTCACATTCAGAGGTGTTTGTGGCCCAGTTTATAGAACTCTAGAACCAGAGAAGTTTAAAGCTTGAACACTTCTGAGCATTCAGCTCTACCATTTTATAAGTAAAACTTTAGAAAGCGCAATGTGGAAAAAGAGAACAAAGTTTGCACTGTGAAAAAGTTTCTCTGTTTTCAAAATACCTGCAAACATTTTTTTTAAATTGAAACCCCATGTTGATTGGACATGTATCTTCATTATTCCTGACCTGAGACTGAGACTAAGGGTGCAGAGGAGCCCGGCCCTTGGAACCCCAGGTCTGCTTCTGATGTCATCCTGTGCTCCCTCTGGACACACCGGCTATCCTGGCAGATTCACTTGTCTTTGGCCATCATTAGATCATGCGTTTTGAGGTCATGGGCTCTCTCTGGAAACACAGTGATGTCCTATGCACAAATGAGGATCTGGGACAGTGGAGGCTCCAACAACACCCCATTTATGACGTTTCTATTTGGATACAACTTTTCAAGACCATGACTATTTTGAGAAGAGTGGATGCTGGTGGCTGCTCAAACCATGGCAGCTGTCCCTTTGCTCACATGCAAGTTTTGGGGAAGGACAAGATGGCTATTTTAATGTTAATACCTAAAATGCCCCCTCCCCCCCCCTTACTGGGTTTTGTTTCCCAACTGACAGGAGGACCAAGTGATGACTCTTCCCTTTGCATTTTTTCAAAGGAGTTCATCGAAAACGATGAGGACACAGGTGTGGGAAGGCAGAAGAAGACCTCAAAGACTGCAAGACAAAAAAGGAAGAAACAGGTAGGTAGGGCTAGGGAGCAGGTGTCTGTGCATCCGACTAGTTAGCAAGATGCTCCCACCTGCAGGGGACCACACCTCCTTCTGAGGGTGCCCCCTGGAAAAGGCAGGGATGCGGATGAAAGGTGCAGAGTAGGACCTGTGTGGGGCCTCACAGGTGACCCTCATAAGGAGGCCCTGGTCGATAATCTGAGCGTTTTCCTTCTGAGGTTCCTCAGGTCTCCTGAGAGAAAGCCAGAGAAGAGGGAAGGCGGAGTCTTTTGAGAGACCGTGAACTGACTCCATCCCCCAGCAAGACCAGCATTCTCAAGGTAAATAAATCCCCGTGCTCAGGAACCCCTTTCCTCAGAGAAAAGGGAGGCAGGGAAGTTCTTCTGGAGCGGCAATTTTCTTGGAAAAATGGAGATCCCAGCAGGGGAGGGAAGAGAGAGAGCGCCATTTTGAGCCAGCGGCCACGTGATGGGACTGCCTAGAGAGGGTGGCTGGGAGGTGGGGAGGACACCAGGGGATCGAAGTGTGGGAGAAACACCCTCTCTCCACCGGCCCCCACCCCTACCCAGCACACTGCAGCTGGGAGGGGCTGAGAGGCGACCTCTGCCTCTCCTGCAGCTGGGATGGAGCAGCCCAGGGGAGGGCCAGGGCGCGGGAGGCAGGCGCTGCCAGCCACGTGGCTGGTCTCTCTGGCCACTGAGGGAGCTTTAACCCCTTCCTACAGGATCCCTCAGAGCTCAGAGGCTCTGCAGCCAGGGCAGGGGACCCAGCACAGACAGAAAGAATGCAAGCCCTTAGCTCAAGGACCACAGGCACAGTGAGCAGGGGTGACAGGCGCGAACCAAGACAGGACAGGAAAAAGAAGCGATGGGAAGGAGAGCGTAATACCAGACTAGCAGACCACGGAGCAGGAGCAGTTTGAGTCGGGGCAGAGGTTGCGGGGGGGGGCATTGCCAGAAATCCAGAAGACTGTTTCTTAATGCCAGTGGCACTTCAGAATGGAATCTGGGAGGAATGTTGTTCTGGGAGGGAGGTTGTTGTTGTTTTTTTAAGATGGTGCCTCAGATCCAACCCACGCCACTCATTTAAATCAAAATGTCTGCACTTTGCTCCTGGCCTGATACTTTGCAGCAAGCATCTCCATGAATGGGCTATTTTTATCTCCCTACTTTAAGATGAAAAAGGAAGGAAGCTAGGCAGTCAAGTAACTTGCCCAAAGTCCCAAGGTTCATCTGAGCTCAGAGGCAAGCCTTTGGCTCCAAAAGCCATCACTCAGCCTTGGCGTCCACTGCCACCTCCCTGTACACCAGCCTCCCTTCCTCCTCGGGGAGCTGGGGAAGGAATCAAAGGCTATTCTTTGCCCTGAATCATCCGGGGGACACTTTGGCAGCTGTTTCCAGATGATTTGGAGTCAGGATCACATAGTTTGGCCATAGCTTTTCTGCTTCCCTTTTCTACCCAATTTCTGCAGAGCTCTGCTCAGTATACATCAAAATAGTGGAAATATTTATTTTATGTGGGAGGCCTCGGTAATTTCACAAGAACCCTCTTAGACAAACTCAGGGTTGGCATCCCTTTTCTGACACAGGTGACAGGACCACGGATATCTAGATCTGAATAGTATTGGGGTCTTTCTCCTCCATGAGTGACCCACCTCATCCCCAGATAGGATCTAAGTCAATAGAAGCCCTGGGAGTAACCATCTCTAACCTTGTGCCCACAGCTGCCCACTGCTGGTGGCCTCGAGGAAATGGTGTCTGAAAATCCCCACTTGGGTGACCAGCAGGAGCCCATGCAGGAAGATTCTGACACTCGGCCCCTGAGCATAACAAGCCGTCGTGGCCCACGGAGTAAGTGTCCCCACATCAAGTTCAGCCAGTATTAATTAATTGCTTACTGTGATCAGCACAGAGCCATATGGGAATTTTTAATGGGTCGTATTTCTCATTCATGGCCGCCACCTCTCCACCCACTTTACCCCAACTCTGTGGATAATTTTCTAGGTTAGCATCTGTCTGGGAGACAAGACACATAGCTTCAGGACATGTTTATATAGCCGCATGTGTTTGTAAGTATTCCTTGAAATAGGAATAGTAACAGGTGTTCAGATTTGTAGAAATTCAAGGGAGGGTAAATGGTTAGGAAGCCACCCAAGCTCAAGAAGGGGTCCTTGAATCAGATGTTGCAAGACTCCAGGGAACTTGGGAGGGTCTCAATGGTCTTGGCCCTCGGGGACCCCTACACACACACATGCATATTCTTCCCCCTTCCAAGAACCTCCACTACCAAGGACATCATTAATTAGCTGTTCAATTGTAGAGAAAAGGGTTATCCCTTGCTTATGGCTTTTCATGAGAAGTGGATTAGACTACAGGAGAAGGTGTGGAACACTTTTCAGTTGTTAATCATTACACAATTGGTTACCCTGTCTCCCTGCAGCAGGGCTGAGGAAAAAAGTCACTATTAGAAACCAGAGGGCTTTGGAAGCAAACTCATCCGAAGTCCAACCCTAAGAAAAATGTGGTTCCCATCTAAGAGCGATGATATCATAGGACTGTTACAAATTAGGAAAACAGAACCAAACTTTATCCCATAGAGTCACTTTTCTTTCAAAATGCTCAAAATTACTCATTATTGAAGATTACAACTTGTCATAGTTCAGGCTACCACAATAAAATACCATAGCCCGGGTAACTCAGACGGCTATGTTCTTGTAATTCTGGAAGCTGGAAGTTCAAGCCAGGGTGCCTGGGTGGTGGGTTTCCTGCAAGGCCTCTCTTCCTGCTTTAGACACTCAGGTGTCTGAGTTTATAAGGACACGAATCCTACTTATCAGGGTCTCACTGTGTAACTCCATTTAACCTCCATTACCTCCTCAGAGGCCCTCTCTCCAAATATGGTCACATAAGGAGCTAGGGCTTCAACATAAGAATTCTTCAGAGACACAATTCAGTCCATAGCATAACTATTGGATAATTAAGTAGTTATTTTTATATTTTATATTTTTTAAGATTTTATTTATTTATTTATTTATTTATGAATTGAGAGACAGAGTGTGTGCACATGTGAGGGTGTGTGGGGCAGAGGGAGAGAATCTTCAGCAGACCCCATGCCCCGTGCGGAGCTCAGCTAGGGCTCGATCCCACAACCCTGAGATTCCAACCTCAGCCACAACCTAGAGCTGGATGCTCAACCCAATGAACCACCCACATGTCCCATTTAGTAGTTATTTTTAAATCAAGGGAAAAAGGGTCAGAGAGGTTGGCCAATAATAAAACTCTTCTTCTAAGATTTTATTTATTTATTTGAGAAAGAGTGAGAGAGAGAGCATGAGTGGAGAGAGGGAGAAGCACACTCCCCGCTGAGCAGGGAGCCCTATGCCGGGCTCCATCCCAGGACCCTGAGATCATGACCTGAGCTGAAGGCAGACACTTAACCTACTGAGCCACCCAGTCTCTTAATAAAAAGTCAATTCGTTCCTTATTCCTAAAATAGGAAAATTACTATTTACTATCATGGGAGTGGTTGTGAGGATGAAATTTTAAAAAGGCATGTACGTACTTTAAATAGCATGCACAGTAACAAATACACTAGCATATTACATAGATAATGCACAGTGACTCAGCTTTTCTACACCTCAGAGACTTTTGGACTTTGCATTAGTCCAAAAGTTAAAAATTTTTAAAGCCTCTCTTTCTGATTTGGAGAAAAGGAGAACAGTGGAAAGCTAAGATGTGCCTGCCTGAACAAGGTCATGACGAGCGGGTGTCTGGACATCCCTGGGTAGCTAACACTGTTGTTAGTTGGTAGCACAAGTGGGCCAAGAGGTAAAGAAAACAGCCCTATGAGTGAGCTGGGGGCACCTGGTGGGTAAAAAGCCTGGGGGGCCAGGCATGCATCGGAAACGAGAGGCCAAGATGAGCAGAAAGCCAGCCATGGGTCAAGATCGCAGGACAGATCTCGTTCATGACACCAACACACAGTAAAGCAAGAGACAGATGAGAGACTGGCATTGACAAGAGCCATGAGAAATACAGCAAAGACTCTGGGCTGAAGCAGGGCCAGGGGCACCACGGAACGACAGAGGAACACATGCTGAAGGGTGTGTAGGAGTCATGAGGGAGTGTTGGTAGAGGAGGCATCCAGACAGATAGCTAGGAAACACATAAATGTGAGCAGAAAAACATGCACGCTGAGCTAGGTAGAGGCAGCCTGGGAAATCACATACCTCTGCCTTTTGTTACAAGTATAGCATTGAGTCCAGCCTACTGTCGAGGGGAGGGACATCGGGCTTCCCCTTTAAAGAGAGGTGTGTCTGTTGGAAAAATTTATGGACATATTTTTAAGCCACCATGTTCATCTTTCTTTAAAACTCTGTAGGCTGCTTTCCTACTCAGAAGTCTGTGATGAGCATCACATAAAATTCACACTCCTTCTTTGTTCTGGGTCCCAAGACCCTATGTTCTCTGCTGTTTCCTCTCCTCTCCCATCTGTCCCCACCTACTTGACTGCGTGCTGACCTCAGAACGCCTCGTGACCACGTGAGCATCCCAGGCTTTGGTGCCCCCTCAAGGAAAGCTCTCCACCCATGCCTTCTGCAACCTTGGGGCACAAGGGCCAGGAAGTTGTAGCAGTGAAGACCATAGTCTTTGGGGTCAAATGAGTGAGGGTACCAATCTTTACCTGTCTGTTTCTTACTCGCTTGGGCAATTTCCCCCAGCTCTCTAAACTTCAATTTCTTTATTTGCAAAGTGAGGACAAGAACAGAATACCTTAATACCTCCAAAGAGTTTGTATTCCATTTGGGGGGTGAGAGGGAAAAAGAGAATGTGAGTTAGGCATGATGGAGATACAGTATGGCAGGCTGTGGGAAGTGCGGCAGAGGCAGGTAAAGACCACGCTGGCCCAGAAGCAGTGGGTGTCAGGGAGGGCTGCTATTTTTTGAAGGGTCGTCAGGGGAAGGCCTCTCCAGTCCGACCGTGTTTGAGCAGAGGCTTGGAGGAATATGGAAGATCCCTGAGAAAAGTGCTCTTTTTTTTTTTTTTAAAGATTTTGTTTATTTATTTAAGAGAGAGCATGAGTGGGGGAGGAGCAGAGGGAGAGGAAGAAGCAGGCTTCAGTAGGGAGCCCGATGTGGGGATCAATCCCGGGACCCCAGGATCATGACCCAAGCCAAAGGCAGATGCTTACCTAACTGAGCCACCCAGGCACTACTAGAAAAGAGCTCTTAATGCAAGAGTGTGCTCAGTATGGTTACAGCACAGCAAGGACCAGGACCCCCTGGTTGACAGAGTGAGCAAGGAGGAAAAATAGGAAATGAGACCAGAAGGGAGGAGCCTGTGGGTCCCTACACTTTCAGTCCCCGTGAGATGAGGGCTGCCAGAGGGTCTGCTCTGCCTTAAGGCTGCAAGATGCCATGTTAAGCGGTTGACTCTGGAAGGTGCGAGAACAGAACACAGACGAGGCAACGAGCAAGGGCGAAATCCAAGAGAGTGGTGGTGGCGACTGCGACCAAGGTAGCAGTGAAAGAGGTGAAAAGAAGGGGTGAGATTCAGGGCCTCTGGAAGGGAGAAGCAGCAGGGTGTCTGCCTGAACTGAACAGGAGTTTTGAAAGCGAGGCAGATGATGTCAGCTTTGTAACTTGAGCAACTGGGAAAAGAGAGTTGCCATTGACAGAGGGGAAAGATGGCAGAAAGATGGGTTTGGGGTAAATTAGCGAAGGACTTGCAAAGTGTGAGATGTCCCCTGGATATCCGAGTGGAGTTGGAGATTGGGGTCCGGAAGTTGGGCAGGCCTTTGCTGACCGCCTGTCTAAAGGAGAACTTTCCCACCTCCTCCTATTCTCTCCTCCCCCTGGTTTTCCTCTAGAGCCCCCATCACCCCCTGGCATGCTCCAGGCAACTGTTTGCTGACTGTCCCTGAGAGCAGGACTGAGTCTTCTCCATTCATGGCTGACCCTAACCCCCTAACCCCAGTGCCCAGAGCAGTACTCGGGCCAGGCTAGAGGCTCAGTGACATTTGTTGGACAGTCTTCCCTGGGCATACCAGCCAAAGCCTCAGACAGAACCCTGTCAGACTTTGTAGGAGAAACAGAGGATGAGGAGGTGACAGTTATAAAAATGAGTGTTAGAGTATAAGAGGAACAGGGCCTAGGGGCGCAGGGTTCCACCATGAGTTCAAGTAGGCTGGCTGCTCTAGGGAGAGAGGAGTTTCCAACCCTCAGGCACATTTTCTCCTCAACGCCTTTTATTACGTTTTCCAAGCAGAATAGGAAATACAAACTTATTTTCTCTGCTCACAGTTCTTTTGCCCATCTATTAAGGCTTTACATGTCTGGTTATCAAAATAACTTTTGATATTCTCAAAAGAAATCAAATGTCACCAAGGCAAGTGCCAAGTCCTTAAGATCGTAAACGTAAGACCCTTTGGGACTTCTGTTTTTCATTATGAAAATTCAAACATGCACAGAATTAAATAAAATTCAGGGAACCAGGGAACCTGGTTGGCTCAGTCAGTAGATCATGGCACTCTTGATCTCAGGGTTGTGAGTTCAAGATCCACAAGGGTGTAAAGCTTACTTAAAAAAAAAATCCAGTGAACCTCATATGCACCACACCAGATTCAAGGATTAATAAGATTTTGCCATGTTTAAGTAGCACCTTTCTCTCTCTCTCTCTTTTTTGTCTTTGCCGGAATATATATAAATTGTGGTTTAAAAATAAAACCCATAAAATTTGCCATTTTAATCTTTTTTTTTTTTCTTTTTGAGGGAGAGAGAGAGAAAGAGCAGCAGAGAACACTGTACCTGTGCTCACGAGTCGGGGGAGGGGCAGAGGGAGAGAGAGAGAATATTAAGCTGGCTCCATGCCCAGCCCAATGCAGGGCACAGTCTCACAACCCTCAGATCATGACCTGAGTCAAAATCAAGAGTCAGACACTTAACTGACTGAGACACCCAGGCACCCCAACCCATCTTAACCATTTTTTTTTTATTTGACAGAGAGAGATCACAAGTAAGCAGAGAGGCAGGCAGAGAGAGGAGGAAGCAGGCTCCCCACGGAGCAGAGAGCCCAATGAGGGGCTCGATCCCAGGACCCTGGGATCATGACCTGAGCTGAAGGCAGAGGCTTTAAACCACTGAGCCACCCAGGCACCCCTCCATTTTTTTTTAAAGATTTTATTTATTTGACAGACAGAGATCACAAGGAGGCAGAGAGGCAGGTAGAGAAAGGAGGTAACAGGCTCCCCGCTGAGCAGAGAGCCCGATGTGGAACTCGATCCCACGACCCTGGGATCATGACCTGAGCCGAAGGCAGAGGCTTTAATCCACTGAGCCACCCAGGTGCCCCCATCTTAACCATTTTTAAATATACACTTCAGTAGAGGTAACTGTTCCCATTTGTACAACAGATCTTTGGAACTCTTTCTTCTTGCAAAACCGAAACTCTATATTTATTAAACACGACTAACTCCCCATTTCTCCTCCCTTAGCCCTTGACAACGTCTATCCTCCTTTCTGATGAAATGAATTCAATTATTTTCGCCACCCCATGTAGGTAAAATCATCAGTATTTGTCTTTCTGACTGGCTCATTTCACTTAGCATAATGTCTTCAAGGTTCATCCACATTAGAGCATGTGATAGGAATCTGTTACTTTTCAAAGCTGAGTAGTATTTCATTATATCACATCCTGCTGATACATTCATCCTTTGTGGACATTTGAGTTGCTTCTGCCTCTTGGCTATTGTGAACAACATTATCAACATGAATGTGCAGATACATCTTCACGCTCCCACTTTCAATTCTTCTGGATATATTGCAAGAAGTGAATGCTGGTTCATAAGGTAGTTCTTTGCTTAATATTTTGAGGAACCAACATACTTTTGCATAGTGGGTGCATGGTTTGTATTTCCACCAACACTGCACAAGGTATCCAGTTTCTCCACATCTCTACCAACATTTGTTACTTTCTGTTTGTTTCTACACTAGCCATAGTAAGTGGATGTGAGCTGATCTCTCATTGAGGTTTTGATTTGCATTTCTCTGATGGTTAGTGATGTTGACCATCTTTTCGTGTGCTTATGGACCATTTGTGTATCGTGCTTGGGAGAAACATCTATCCTTTTCCATTTTCTTTTTTTTTTTTTTCTTTTCCATTTTCTGATCAAGTTTTTTGTTTGGGTGGTTGTTGTTAAGTTACAGACAGACTTTATGGATTCTGTATATCAACCCTTATCAGATACATGATTCGCAAATTTTTTCTCCCATTCCACAGTTTGCATTTTCATTCCATTGATTATGTCCTTTGATGCACAAAAGCTTTTAAGTTTGAGATTGTCCCATTTATCTGCTTTTGCTTTTATTGCCTGCACTTTTGGTGACTTAGCTCATAAGTCATTGCCAAATTCAGTGTCTTGAATCATTTCCTCTATGTTTTCTTCTAAGAGTTTTATAATTTTAGGTCTTACATTTGGATCTTTAATCCATTCTGAGTTTATTTTTTACGGTGTAAGGTAAGAATCCAAGTTCATTCTTTTGCATATAAATTGCCACTTTCCCAACATCGTTTGTTGAGGAGATAATTCTTTTCCCATTGAGTGTCTTGGCACCTTTGTTGAAGATCATTTGCCCATATGTGCAAATGCTTATTTCTGGGTTTTCTATCTATTCCACCCAAAGACATAATGTCTGTCTTTATGCCGGTACCATACCATTTTGATTACTATAGCTTTGTAATATGTTTTGAAGTCAGGAAGTGTGAGACTTCCAACTCCGTTCTTTCTCAAAATTATTTTGACTATTTCAGGGTCTCTTAATATTTCATATGAATAGGGATGAATTTCTCTATGTCTGTGAAAAATGCCAGTAAGATTTTGATAGGGATTGCATTAAATCTGTAGATCATCTTGGGAAGTAATGACATTCAACCCATGAACATGAGATATCTTGCCATTTATTTGTGTCTTTAATTCCTCTCAGCAATGTTTCACAGTTCTCAGTGTACAAGTCCTTTGTGTCCTTGGTGAAGCTTATTCCTAAATATTTTATTCTTTTTCATGCTATTCTAAATGGAATTGTTTTCTTAATTTCTTAATTTTTAGCTTTTTTTGTTATTAGTGTAAACACAACTGATTTTTCATATCAACTTTATATCCTCAATTTGGCTGAACAGTGTTTTTGTTTGGAATCTTCAGGGATTTCTATATGTAAGACCATGTCATCAGCAAACAGAGATAGTTTGAGGTCTTCCTTTCCAAGTAGGAAACTTTTTTTTTGTAACTTTTTTTTCTTGCTCTCTTATTATGTCTGAACTGCTATAACAGCATACCATAGACTGGATAACTTATAAAGAACAGAAATTTATTTCTCATAGATCTGGAGGCTGGAAAGTTCTAAATCAAGGCACTGGCAGATTTGGTGTTTCATAAGGAGGGCCCGTGTCCTGGTTCACGGATGGTTGTCATCTGGCTGTGTCCTTACACGGTGGAAGGTAGAAGGGAGCTAGTGCCTTATAAGATCATGATCTCATAACCTAACTAGCTCCCAAAAACCTCAGTTCCAAATACCATCATACTGGGGCTAAATTATACTATAAGAATTTGGGGAGGACAGAAACATTCAGGCTATAGCACTTATCTAACAGCTCTGGCTAGGATTCCAGTGCCGAGTTGAATAAAAGTTGGGAGGGGAAGCATCCTTGCTTTGCTCCGGCTCTTAGAGGAGACACTTCAGTTGTCTACCACTGAGCGCGATGTTATTTGTGGGCTTTCATGTATGGCCTCTACTGTGTTGAGGTAGTTGCCTTTTATCCTCATTTTGTTGAATTTTTTTTTTTATCATAAAAGGGTGTTAGATCTTGTCAAATGCTTTTTCTGCATCAGTTGAGGTGGTCTCGTGGTTTGTTTGTTTTTTTTCTGAGTTCTATTATGGAGGGGTATCATATGAATAGATTTTCATATACTGAACCATCCTGCCACCTCCTGAGTTATACTTTGTGTGTAAGGATAAGCCCAACCTGGGCTGGGCTAATACTATGTGTCAGTGGATCGTCTCTCATGACCAGTTTATGAATACTGTTTACATTTTCCTGGGGGAATTCTCAGGTTCAGTGGTTTCCCTAGCCCCAACAAGACAATTCATGTTAACAATGCAATGGAACTTTTTAAACTCACGTAATTCTATTTATTTTCTTCCCTAAGCAATCAGTAGTTTATCTGAGTCGTCCTCCGAATCACCCAGCCAAGATAGATAGATAGATAGATAGATAGATAGATAGATGGAAGATAGACAAGGTAGACAGACAGATGATAAAATTTGACAGTCTTGAACTCTGAGAGCTTGAGAGCACATTCTGAGCCAGGTAGCAAGCTTTCTGATAGGATTTCTATCAAGATTCCTTATTCACTTTCCTTGCCCACATCCCATTATATTGCCAAGGTATTAAGATAAATAAACATGTCAAGCCAGCAAACATTCCTTGAAGCCTATAGAAACTGCAGTCAGACCCGATACTACTGTTCAGACATTCAGTCATGGGACCTTGAGCAATAACCTAATCTTCCCAAGCCACAAGAGCCTCATTTATAAAATGGGGATCGTAAAAAACCTCCACGTAATACAGCAGTTACAACAATGAAATCAGGAGAGACACAGAAAGCACCTGGGGAGGGGCTGGCACATACATAGTAGTCTTCTTCAGCCAAAAGAAGAACTTGTTGCCAAATAACTAACAAAAATAATTACCTTTCTTGAGTGCAAAGGTCACTGCCTGCATTACATCATGTAATTCCCACAACGGCACGATCATGAGGCATTGTTTCATCGGCTGGAAACCACGTTCAGGAAGAACTCCTTGCCAGAGGTGGTGGGGCCAGTCTGCAGACCTCTGGGCTCTTCATGGTCACAAAAATGGCATCACTTGACACAAATCACAACCCTGACTGGTCCTTAAAGCTAAGGGTTTGCAGTCGCCCACGAAAGTGCAATAGCCATGCTGCGCCCAACACTGTCCGCAGTAGCTCCCAGGCCCCCCGCATACTCTTCACACGGGGCGTAGAGACAGCTTGGAGCCTTCACAAGATTGTCACTCTGGCTCTGCCTCATTTTCTTCTACAAAAGAGTGTCACTTGGGTGAATCACCTACCTTACTCTCCCTACCTCAACTAACCCTTCTCTATTTAAATAAAGGTTTTGTTTATTGGTTTGTCTTAACCTCACGACTTACCTTTCAAAAATCAGTACATACACCACCTCCTTTGGAAAGCTTCCCTGTGCCCCAGTGTGGGCTGAGTACACCTCCTCTGTGCTTCACAACTCCTGTGCCCATGCGAGTGTCTGGAGTCATCTTTTTTTGGTGTACAGCCTCTGCTCTCTACTGGACTACAAATTCTTGAGGGTAGAGACTGACTTTCAGGTCTGCCATCTGTAGGGCTGGTACCCAGACAGCACTCAACGATGCTTACTAAGTGAACAGATGTCTCAAGCTGGCCTATCTGCTTTTTATTGCAAGGCCATGCTCTGGCTTAGGTATGCTCACCTTCCACACCCACAGCATCCTTCCCTCCAGGTCTGCTCTCCTGGACCCGGATCTTTGACTCCTTCTTACATTAACTTCTCAAACCTCTCATGGGTCTGGCCTCCCCTTGGTGCCAGCACCCCAGCTCCTCATCTTAAACCTACAAGCCTCTCTACATGATAGCATTCCTACAGGCCTCCAAGGGGTGTGAAAGTCAGACCGTATTCAAGTACTCAGATACCAGCACACGGATTCTGCGGCCTCCCCCAATGAATGCACCACGCACATGCTCAGAGGGGCCACCTCCCTGATTAACAGCAGCTTAAATCATGCAGTGAAAGATTTGGCTCCTGATTTGCTATTCAAACATCCATACAGTCATGACATTCCAAATAAAGAAAGCACTTCACTGAACAGGCACCAGTTCCAAATCAAATAAACATCTAGAAAAAAAGTACACACATTTCCCCCATGATTCCAACTTGTACCGTCTCTTAAGGGAGTAACTATCAAATGTTAAGTAGTTTCTTATGAACATAAATTTCCTCATTACTGACATCTGTTTTCCATTCATTCGTGTTAGTTTCTCTGATTAAAGCATCATTTCAGAGCCAGTTTCTCAGTCGTAGAAACTTTTACCTTTCAATGCAGTAGAAATGCAGTAGAAACTTTGCATTCTCTGATGCAAAGGTAAAGAAGTAGATCGTTCATTTTAGACTTGCTTTTTAAAAGTCACCAAGCCATGGAGAGACTGACCCAGGAAAGATATGTCACAAAGGACAGTAGGGGACCCAGAGGAGACCTGGCTGAAAAAGCTGGGTCTTGGAAGTTACCTTGGAGTCTGGCAGCAGGAGAAGGGAAAGAACATTCTAGTCAGAACATGCGTGCTGGAGGATGAAGGAAAAGCCAGAAAGTTCACCAGCGCTGGTGTTCGGGACCTCACACGGCACGAAGGGTACCAAATTAAAGCACTAAAACAAGTATGAATAAATAGAACATTATATTCTGTAATTTTTTTTGATATTATGATGTTTGACACCTGGGGGGCTGGGAACCCTTTCTGGGTTGAGAAGATTTGAGCCAGTTCTCAGAGATGACAGAGGACTCAGAGTGGAGGTTGCTTTTGAGATGCACACTGACCAATCCAGAGCCCACCTCTTTCTGGCGTAGAAAGCAATATTCCTCTGCCTGCATCATCCCAGGGTCAGGTACCAAGCAACTAGAGACACCACTATAGCTTATAGCCCCCTAGAAGATTCAAACTAGCCAGGCCTAAACTATTTATCCTGCCCTGCCTTGCCCTTCCCTGAGAAATCCCAATAAAGGCCGCGGACAAAGGTCTCACCTTGCTCTCATCTTCTACCTCCAGATCACGGTGGGGTCCTCCCGTGTGCCCTGCGTTGCATGCCATGCCTCCTAGTTCTAGAACTCAGGAGTATGAGGAGCTGTTTCCTGAGCCTCTCCTCTGTCTCTTGTGGCCCCCCTCACAGACCGCACCATAAGAGTACAACAAGTAGGAAGCATATACTGTGTGATGATTTGTTGTTGGGAAAGGCATTTTCCAAAAGACTCCTTTAAGCAAAATGTCTCCCGAGTCATCCCTCCCCGTGTTCATGTCCAGCCTTGAACTCACTCCAGTCTAACTCACGTCCCCATTCCCCGTGGGCACTGCTCTTGTGGAAGGGGCCGGTGACTGCCCATTTGCCTAACTCACTGGTCAGTTGCCAATCTTTTCCTTACTGACTTTCAGCCCATTTGGTGTAGCTCACCACCACCCCTCCCTTCGCCCTTTGCTTCCAGCGATCCTCTTACTTCTCCCTCGTGGACAATCCCTCTCAGTGTCCTTGCTGGTTCTTATATCCCCAACCTCCAGGAACAGGCCTGGCCCTCTTTTCTTCCTCAATCCTCATTCTCTTGGTCATCTCAAGACTTGAAAACCCTGAAAATAGGGGTACCCTACGGCCCAGAAATTGCACTACTGGGTATTTATCCTAAAGATACAAAGGTAGTGATCCGAAGGGGCACATGCACCCAAATGTTTATAGCAGCAATGTACACAACAGCCAAACTATGAAAAGAGCCTAGATGTCCATCAACAGATGAATGGATAAAGATGTGGTATATATACACAATGGAATACTATGCAGCCATCAAAAAGACCCCAAAATCTTGCCATTTACAATGATGTGGATGGAACTAAAGAGTATTACTCTTAGTGAAATAAGACAATCAGAGAAAGACAATTATCATATGATCTCACTGATATGAGGAATTTGAAAGGCATGGTGGGGGGTTCTGGGGAGTATGGAAGGAAAAAAAATGAAACAAGATGGGATCGGGAGGGAGACAAACCATTAGAGACTCTTAATCTCAGGAGACAAACTGAGGGTTGCTGGAGGGGTGAGGAGGGATAGGGTGGCTGGGTTATGGACATTAGAGAGGGTATGTGCTATGGTGAGTGCTGTGAATTGTGTAAGACTGATGATTCACAGACCTGTACCCCTAGGGCAAATAATACATTGTATGTTAATTAAAAAAAAAAAAAGAGAGAGAGAGACTTGAAAACCTAACATATACCTATCAGGAATGTAACTGACCAGTCCCAAATGGTCATCTCTAGCCCAGGACTCCTTCAGACTAGATGGACAGCAACCTTCTACCCAGTATGTTCATTTTGTTTACTGTAAGTATATAATTCAGTGGTTTTTGGCGGTGGTAGATCTGTGCCACCATCACCACAATCCAGTTTTAGAACATTTCATCACTCCAGAAAGTTCCTTTATGCCTATTTACAGTTAATCCCAACTCCCACCCCAGCCCTAGACAAACACTGGTTTGTTTTATATCCTTACAAATATGCCTTTTCCAGACATTTCCTGTAAACTGAATCATACAGTACGTAGTGTTTTGTGTGAGGCTTCTTTCACTTAGCATAATGTTTTTTGGGTTTCATAAATGTTGTAGCATCTATCCACATTTTCTTCCTTTTTATTGCTGCATTGTATTCCATCATATGAATGTCCCACATTTTGCTTATTCATTCACCTGTTGATGGACATTTGGATTATTTCCAGCTTGCGGTTATTATGAATAATGCTGCTAAACACCTTTGGAGTATGTCTGCATGGATGTCTGTTTTCATTGCTTTTGAGAAATAGTACAATTTCTGGGTCATATGATAAATTTATATTTAACTTTATATGAAACTATCAACCTGTTTTACAAAATAGCCATGTCAATTTACTCTCCCACCAACTGTTTTTAAGAACTGTCCACACTTGGTATGGTCAGTCTTTAATTATAGTCTCTATGAGGTGTATAATGGTATCTTAGTGTGCTTTTAACTTGTATCTCCCTATTGATTAATGATAGTGAGTATTTTTGTCATATGCTTATTAGCCATTTGTGTATCATCTTAGTAAAATGCCTATTAAATATTTGCTCATTACTAACCCGATTCACTGTCTAGTGTGGAGTTGTAAGAGTTGTCTATGTATTCTGGATACAAGTACTTTATCAGATCAATAATTCATAGATATTTTCTCTGAGTAAATGTCTCATCTTTTCATTTTCTTAATCATGTCTTTAGAAATATAAAAAGCTTTAATGTCAATGAAGTCAAGTGCATCACTTTATTATTATTATTATTATGGATTGTGCTTTCAGGATTATATTGAGACTTCTTTGCCTAACCCCAGTTCATGAAGTTTTTCTCCTATATTTTCTTCTATAAGTTTTATGCTTTTAGGTCTTACATTTAGTTAGGTCTGTGATCTATCCTGAGACAACTCATATTTCACTCTACCGAAGCTGAGCCCCTGATTTCCTTCTCCTAACTTGTTTGTCCTATAGTCTTCCCATCTTGCAAAACACATACTTCATTCCTTCTATTGCTTGGATCATCTTTAACTCCTGTCTTTTTCTGCCCCCATCCATAAGTCCCTATAAGTCCTGTTTGCTCTACCTTCAAACTAGACCTGAAGTACACCTATTTCCCGCTACTTCTACCCACTCCGATCCCAATCCAAGCCACCTTCAGCTCCCATCTGGAGTATAGCACAGCATCCCAGCTGATGGCCTGGCTTCTGTTCTCACCCCAGCAGCCAGAATGGTCTTAGGAAAATAAGGCCGTGGCTCTCCTCTGTTCCAACCCTTCAGTGGTTCTCCCCGACTCAGAGCTTAAGCCGAATTGAGTAGGATGCCCTACCCATTTCAGCTCCACCTTAACTCTGCGACCAGATACCCTGGTATTCTATCTCCCACCTCTTATCTTTCTCCTTTTCTGCCCTGGTCCTACAGTAGGTATGGCCCTTGGAGTCTTTGTACCCAGTATTACTCTAACTAAAATGCTTATCCCCCAGCCATCCACATGGCTTGATCGCTCATTTCCTTTACCTGTTCCAAGGTCACCTTGAAGCCCTTGCTTAGTCACTCCTAAAACGGCAATGCACACCACCCCCGGCCATCCTCATCCTGTTTTAGTTGTCTTCATACCATCTATTACCATCTGACATATTAAATATACTGCCTGTCTATGGTCTCTCTTCCCTGCCAGAAAACACACTCTATGAAGATGAGAATTTCTTTCTTTTCTCCCCTGTTCCCTCCTTGATGCCTTGTACACACAATAGGTACTCAAGACCTATTTGCCAGTTGAATGCTTGAAAACTGGAGAAGAGATTCTCTAATTCTCTTATCTCTAAGCATGTCCAAACTTGGGTTTTGTAGAACGCTAGCCACCTGACAGAGAGTCACGCCTGCAAAAATACTGCAAGGTCAGACCGTGTACGTGTCATTTCCTCTCTTGGAAGTTCACAAAGCTTGTTCTGAGAACAGTCCGTTCCCCTGGCATCTCGCAGGCAGTCCCTGGCCCTCCTGAATGAGGTTTACATTTTTTTTCTACTCTACCCAAGGCAATATGGAAGGCTTAACCACAGGCAGAATGTCATGGCAAAATATATGTAGGAAGCCACCTTGCAGAATTTCAGCCCTGTCTGAAGCCCCCTTGCCCTATCCCACTACCTGGAGCAGAGGAACAGAAGCCAGGGCTGGCCAGGTGCAGTCTTGCACATGGTGATGATCCCTGTCTCCATCAGTTCCAGCTGCTGTAATGAAATACCGTAGACTGGTGTCTCAAACCACAGACATTTATTTCTCACAGTTCTGGAGGTTGAGGAATCTAAGACCAAAGCTCAGAATGATTCAGTTCCTGGTAAAAGCTCTCCTCCTAACTTGCTGATGGCTGCCTTCTCACAACATCCTCACAGGGTGGAAAGACAGAGAGCCACAGTTCTGGGCTTTCCTCTCTTCAGACGACACTAATCCCATCATAGGACACCCCCCCACACACACCTCATGACCTCACCTAAACCTAATTATCCCCCACACAAATAGGCTTGGCCTCCAGATAACATCACATGGAGAGGGCTGAGAGTTTCAACATAAGAACACTGCAGGGACCAAAACAGTCAACCCTAAACAGTTCCCAGGTCTGGGATGTGTCCTGATGCACAGAGATATAGGAGGGGGCAGTGGGCAGAGCCAGATCTTGGGGTCCAAGCGCCCGTGAGTGAGAAGGAAACATGAGCAAAAATAAGGGCCCCACGTTTTCGGCTAACATAAAATGCAGTGTCCATGAGACTATGAAATAAAGAAGCAGAAAAGAAAAAGTGACCGCAGAAATCCCTCCAGATGCCTCAGCAAATGTGAACTATCAGCAGTACTGAGGCTCAAAGCCCAGGGAAGAGCCTGCTGTTCTCAGCCTATTTGAATTTCATTTTAGGGAGTAAAATTTTCACAAGTGATGCTACTCTGCTGGGTAAAAATTAGAAAATCAGGAAAAGGAAATAGAAGAAAATAGTCACCCACATTTTTATATCCTAGTGACAATCACCACTAACCTGATGCCATTTTGTTTTGCTGGGTTTTCCTGCCAGACAGCCAAGGACGTCCTATGTTCCCAGAGGGCTGACTGTGACTGAAAGGACATTCCATTTTCTTCCATCCATACGGTTGATCAGATGTTGGGGACAATTGGACGGATTGTCCAACTCATCATGTTTTCCTTTTTAAGTCTGTAGGATAGAGCCTCTGTTCCCCTCCAGTTTTTCGTACTGAGGTCGAGCTGGCTTCTGTCCCATGCTCTCCCTCCCCCCCACCCAAACTCTGTATTTATTCTATCCAGGAATTTTTTAACAGGGTTTGGGGGTAATTATCTATTTGGGGGAGAGAAGAGGCCAGAATTAAAAGCCAGATGAGGCCAGCGTTTCCCCCATCCTCTAGTCCATTGTCCCTGCAAGAATTATGCTATATGGGGGCACCTGGGTGGCTCAGTTGGTTAAGTGTCTCTGCTCAGCTCAGGTCATGGTCCCAGGGTTCTGGGATCCAGCACCACATCAGGCTCCCTGGAAGCCTGGCTCTCCATTTCCTCCCCACTTATGCTCTCTCTCTTTCTCTCTCTCTATCCCTATCTCTCTCTCTCTCTCTCTCTCGCAAATAAATAAATACAATCTTTTTTTTTTAATATTTTATTTATTTATTTGACAGAGAGAGATCACAGTAGGAGAGAGGAAGGGAAGAGATCACAGAGAGAGAGGAAGGGAAGCAGGCCCCCTGCTGAGCAGAGAGCCCGATGTGGGACTCGATCCCAGGACCCTGAGATCATGACCTGAGCCGAAGGCAGCGGCTTAACCCACTGAGCCACCCAGGCGCCCCCAATCTTTTTTTTTTTTTAAGATTTTTTATTTATTCATTTGACAGACAGAGATGACAAGTAGGCAGAGAGGCAGGCAGAGAGAGAGGAGGAAGCAGGCTCCCCGCCGAGCAGAGAGCCCGATGCGGGGCTCGATCCCAGGACACTGGGTTCATGACCTGAGCTGAAGGCAGAGTCTTTAACCCACTGAGCCACCCAGGCACCCCACAATCTTTTTTTTTTTTTAAAAAGAGAATTATGCTATATGTAAGTTGCCATAAAAATTTTTAAATATTTTATTGATGACATAAGTATATAAGTATTAACAAAATAGAAGTATATTAATATAAATATGTTTTAAAATAAAAAATGTTAGATCACTCTTGACGTTATCCAAAAGAATCTAAATGGTAGTGTTTTTTTTTTTTTTGTTTTTTTGTTTTTTTTTTTTAAAGATTTTATTTATTTATTTGACAGAGAGAAATCACAAGTAGGCAGAGAGGCAGGCAGAGAGAGAGAGAGGAGGAAGCAGGCTCCCTGCTGAGCAGAGAGCCCGATGCGGGACTCGATCCCAGGACCCTGAGATCATGACCTGAGCCGAAGGCAGCGGCTTAACCACTGAGCCACCCAGGCGCCCTAAATGGTAGTGTTTTTTTGATGACCCCTGTCACCACCTTAAAAAAAAAAAAATCTGTCTCTGCACAGTTGGAAATTTGACACCATTCCCTTTTCTTCTTGAACTCCTTCATTCCACTCCTCCCTCCAAGAACTTTAGGTAACCTGTTTCTGTCCTGAAAGGTCTTTAATTACTCATCATGTTAACGAACTGAATTTTTGATCATGCTGTTATCACAGTTATCAATAGTGCCCAAATGATGAAAACATAAAGGTGCTATGGCATTTGGTAAATATTTGTTCATCATCACAAGTAAAACAAATACAAACACTCAGAAGTAGATTGTTTCACTAGAGAGGGTGGGCAGAAGAGGGAGGTCATTATAGAGCCATCTTCACGCTCACCTGTTCTATGTGACTCCAGATGATACCTATTCAAATCCAAACCCAAATACCCCGTTTCTGATTTTACATCAAGTCCCTGGAAAGTCCTAGTACACACAGCAGTAAACAGAGAGCTAGGTCTCAGCAGTGAGAGTCCCAGGACAATGCCTTGCAAGAAGGATAGGATTCTCTTGGCACCGACAAGGGGAGGAAGGAAGGACTTCAGATGGAGAAGGAACTGTGGAAACTTCTCCGTAAAAACAAGATCACTTCGACTTGTGGACAGATGAGAAGATTACAACGTTATTTCAAAATGCAGTGCCTGTCTTCCTAGAAGGTTTAAGGGGTCAGGTTTAATAGAAGTGGTCAAGAGAAAAATGGAATGCATCCACCATTTTGTGAAGCCTGTGAGGAGAGAGACACAGGGTATGGTGTGCCTGAGTCATGGGGCAGGTAAAGGACCCAGAGCAGAGAAGATACGGAAGCATTTGCACACGCGAGGCTGATGCAGCCTCAGGATGGACGGGTTTCCTAGGAAACCAGAGCAGCGCTGTGAGGACATCATCCTGCTGCCTTCGTGAGAAACACCACCTTATGAAGGAAATCCATATTTCATACTGATTGATGTTGTATGTTGAACGGAATGTCTTCCAATTCTCTCCTTATCTGCAAGTTCTTACACTGCCTCCAAATCAGGTCTTTCCTAATTTTTAAAATTATTTTCATCACACCCTTTGCACTGGACTCTGCAGAAACTTTATTCATGCCAGGTCGGTTCAGCTATATCCAAGAGCCTCCGTGTGTGACTGTGAGGTCACAGCAGTCCTCGGGTTTGGCAAGTCAGCACTGGTCCCCAGGGCAGGAAAAACAGACACAGTTTGGGATCACATAGCAGAGTAGTAATGTAGTGAAGGAACTGACACTAAATTAAGGGAAATAATGTCTTAGGAGGGTTATTTTAGTTCTAGTTGTTTAAAGAAACATTGCATTAGATGAAGGCATCTAATCTCTATCAGTTATTATGTTATAAGGGAGTGAATGAGAACACACATGGTTCATCATGTTATCTTGAAAAAACTGTGTCCTCACCATCTGGTTTCACCCAAAGGAGAATTCCATTTATTTTGTTTGTACAATCTCCCTCACTTATATGTTTTCCTTCACTGATTTAGTGCTACTAAGTGCCAGGTACAAAGGTCACCTCGAGTGGGTCACATTCTCCACATGCTTGGAATGGAATAGAAAGAACATGTCCCCAGCTGGTTGTACAGACTGGGCTTGGGAATCTCCACACCCTTGAAATGTCTCCCACTAGCATGGACTGGAAAATATCAAGCAAGAACGATTTTTTATCACTTCAGAATCTGTCAAAGTTGTTTTTTTTTTTTTTTTAATAGTCTATTTATTTATTTGAGCGAGAGAGAGTGTGCATGCACAAGCGGGAGGAGTAGCAGAGGGAGAAAGAGAAGCAGACTCCCCACTGAGCCGAGGGCAGATGTCCAACTGACTGAGCCACCCAGGCGCCCCTTTTTCAAAAATTTTTCTCAAATTGCTTTTTAAAAGCAATCCTAGAGAAGCCACTTTGTTTTCTTCATTCAGAAATCATGTTGAATAAAATATCTTGTCTCCCTTTTAAAGACAAACAAAATTATTCTAGTGAACTGTATATAGATGTTAGCTATTTTAAGTGAACTTGAAAAACTGATTCTCTTTTTAAAAAAAAGTGGGGGGGGGTGCCTGGGTGGCTCAGTGGGTTAAAGCCTCTGCTTTATGATCCCAGGGTCCTGGGATCGAGCCCCACATCGGGCTCTCTGCTCAGCAGGGAGCCTGTTTTCCCTTCTCTTTCTGCCTGCCTCTCGGCCTACTTGTGATCTCTGTCTGTCAAATAAATAAATACAATCTTTAAAAAAAATAAAAATTTTTAAAAGGAGGGGAAGTAAATAAGTAAGGAGCATTTTCATGTTTAATTTTTTTTCCCCCCCTGAGGACTCAAATTTTTATTTTTTATAAACATGTATTTTTATCCCCAGGGGTACAGGTCTGTGAATCGCCAGGTTTACACACTTCACAGCACTCACCAAAGCACATACCCTCCCCAATGTCCATAATCCCACCCCCTTCTCCCAAACCCCCTCCCCCCACCAACCCTCAGTTTGTTTTGTGAGATTAAGAGTCACTTATGGTTTGTCTCCCTCCCAATCCCATCTTGTTTCATTTATTCTTCTCCTACCCACTTAAGCCCCCATGTTGCATCACCACTTCCTCATATCAGGGAGATCATATGATAGTTGTCTTTCTCCACTTGACTTATTTCACTAAGCATGATACGCTCTAGTTCCATCCATGTTGTTGCAAATGGCAAGATTTCATTTCTTTTGATGGCTGCATAGTATTCCATTGCATGTTCGTGTTTAGAGACAATTTGTTGACTATAGACATCCTTCTTTTGGGGGCAGAAGCAAGGTGGGTGGCCAGCCAGAGAACAAGATTGATGAATAGCTGTCCCAAAGTCCTTTCATTGCCCAATCAGGGGATCACATACACTTAATGATGCTTGCTATATGCCTGCCCTGTGTGGCTGGGAACCATGGAACCTGGGTGAGGGAACAGCTATTAACCAAATAATCACACAAACAAAATGGCCAGTGCCATACAGGGCGATGGCTTGGGCCTGATTGAAGTGATCAACACTGTTGAAAGCAGAACCTTGAATTCACTAGCTGTCCCTTCACCTACAAGCCTGTTTCTCGGTTCAACAAATTGGAAGGTCTCTCCCCACTGGTAATTGAATTGGTGTGTCTCTGTCTTGAACCGTCAAATGTCATTCATTTTACTCTTGGTTAAGTCAACGTGGCACTCTTGGCAGGACCAAGCTTCGCCCTGACTGTCACAAAGAAGCCAAGACATGCACTGAGTATGTCACATGGACGGCTGTCAGCATGAGCTCATGTTTGCTTATGTAAAGTTCTAACTTTGCAAAACAAAATTACATTCTCATGTTATTTTTAAATCTCATCTTCCCTTTGGAAAAAAGAAAAAAAAATGCTGCTTTAAAGTGATTTTCCTGTGTTTTTTTAGGCTTACCTCCAATTCCTTCAGCTTCCAGGACAGGCTTTGCAGAATTTTCCATGAGGGAACGCATGAGGGAGAAATTACAAGCTGCAAGGGTGAGAAAAAACACGTGAATATTTTGCTCAGTGGCTGATTGCCGTTCCTCAGGTCTTGTCTAGAATGCTCTGTCTGCTCAAAACTGCATGGGTTTGAGTGCCGTTAAATTTGTTTTCCTTGTTTTAAATATTAATGTGGTATTTAACATTGGCACAGGCAGAAAATTATGCTTAAGAAGTATTCAGTGTCATTTTCCTTAACTATTTCACTTGCTCTTTTCTCTTAAAGAAGTAAGGTGTGTAGTTCTTATGGATTGTTTTCTACTAAGATGGTAACAGGTTTTTGCAGCATTCCCAATGCTAACCAGCATCTCTGTTTGACTTTATAGTCCAAAGCAGAAAGCACGTTGCTGCAGGAAATTCCTACCCCTCGGCCCAGGCGCTTACAAAGCCCCAACAAGAGAGAACTGGAGACTGAATTTGGCACAGAGGTGAGAAAGGGACCTTCTCCACGTTGTGATCAAAGACAGTGAAGCAGAATATAACATTTCCAGCAAAAGTTTCTAGAACAGAGCTGTGCACAGAGGAGGCATTCAACACTTATCAATAATCGTCATAGCTACTGTTTATAGGGTCCTGCTCAGACCAGGTGTTTTCCCTGTGTTCTCATATGTCTTTATCCCAGCACCCCAGTGGGTGGGTTCTTTTGTTTTCATTCACATTTGATGGATGAGTAAACTGAGGTTCAAAGCAGCCACGAGGCCATCTCCAGGTCACAGACATGCATGCGGGATTTGAGATCAGATTCCAGTTCTTTTTCATTCCCAGTCTGTCCTTTGGGTCAGCATTGCTGGACCTATGGATCTTGCTGGGAAGAAGAGAGAGATAGGAGTGCAGTAGGAAAGTAGGGTGGAATGGTGGGGGCCTTGAATGTCACACAAAGGGCCTCAGTTGTTTCCTACAAGCCATGGAAAGCAGTCAACCATAGGCTGGGGAGGTGGTTTGAGTGTACTGGAGTGATTTTTGTTTGAGTCTGAGGTGCTGAGGGGACATGTCAGTGTGTGTGTCTCTAGAAACATGCACAAAGGAAGGGACCAGGCCTGGAGAAATGAATTTAATAAGCATTTCTACTGCAGTGAGTTTTGAAGTTCTAAGCAGCCTTTGTTTCCTAAAAAAAAAGAAGACTGAGGAAGATCTTGACACTTGGAGGAAAACTGACAGTTGAGGCCCATGAGGAGGACAGGAAGCCACTAGAAGCCAGAAAATCCTGTCGGGGTGTAGATGAAGGACAAGCCTGTAAGAGGGTGGAAGAAGGAAGGGAAGAATGGAACAAACAGCCCAGTGAGGTGTTTGCAAGTCTAACCCACTTGTTTGTTGTTGATGGTGATGGTTGGGTTAGTTTTTACTCTTGAGACAAAAAAAAGCACAGGTGTGAAGAAATTTCTGTGGAGAAATCACCGATTGCTTAGAGGATGCCTTCTCTTTTTCTGTGATGAGATATAACATTTTGCCTATATTCATCCCAAATTAAGCCAAAGATTGCATGATTACAAGAAAAGTTACAGCCGTGTTCATGTGTCATGGCCTGTGGTTCTTGAGTAGGAATATTCTGTAGATCTGATGAAATGGCTTTATGACAGTTCGTTGCTCCCTTCTGCTGAGGAGACACTTATTTTTCTTTGATTCCAATTATCTTCTTCATTGTAAGCCATAATTTTAAAATACTGAAAACTAAGGAAAAACTACATAAATTATCATCAGCTTTGACACAAATACTTCTGTTATGTTGTTAGGTGTATGAATCCCGGCATCTGGTCAGATGGGCTAAATGATTGGATGATCCGGTCTCATATCTGAGCCTGCCTATACTTTTTTTTCTTTAAGATTTTATTTGTCAGAGAGAGAAAGTGAGCACAAGCAGGGCGAGAGGCAGGCAGACAGGGACAGGCTCCCCACTGAGCAAGGAGACCGATGCGGGACTCGATCCCAGGACCCCAGGATCATGACCTGAGCTGAAGACAGATGCCTAACCGACTGAGCCACCACGTAGCCCTGAGCCTGTCTATACTTTCTGATTGATAATCATTTCACAAAATCACAGCAGCTCTTACTCGTCCATGGGTCATGAATACAATATCCCCAATAAAGCTTTAAGTTATGGAAGTAAAAATATACTCCCTTGGCCTAGAGAGTATTTATTGCTTTTTGTGAGCAGGTCTGTGGCTTATATCTACTCTGTTCTGTATCCCCTAAGAGCCATTCTATGGATTTGAGGTGTTGGAAGAGGTCATCAAAAAGACATGACCACTGGTTGACCTGCAAGCTGGACCAAGTAATTGAAAGTTCCTCATGCCCTCCCCTGTCCTGGGAATGTGTGTTCCACTTGCCTTCCCCACTCCCAGAAGCTGCCCCAGCGATGCAGCCTTGAGATAGGAATGTGGTGTTGACCATCTGTCTGGTACACTTGACTGAACCCAGTTAGGACGTCATTATAAACTTCCAATATTCGGCAGGCAGGCGTGAGGATGTCCTTATCTTGCAGCCACCAAGACATGCCTTGTAAGTTCCCCCACTTACTAAAACTGCCCCTCCCGATCTAGAATGATCTGCTTCTCTTCAGTCTCTCCTTGCCCTCTGCGTGCACTCGTGGCCAATTTGCAAAACATGAGGCAAACATCAGCTGACTTGTTTCTCTGTGTTTTGTTTTATTTTCAGAAAAGTTATTTTTATTTTTTATTTTTTTGGTCTTTGAAGTACTATTAGTAAGTTTATTGTATTTGTATCAAAAAGACAATTGGCAAGCCAAGGGCTCTCACAGCAGAACATGGAAGGAGGCTCGGAGGTTTGTTGTCAGAAATCAGCTTATGTAGGATGGAGGTAATGACTGGTTACAGGATTAGAATTCTAATTTCTAATTAGAATTCTAATTTCATAAATGAAAGGGAATTGGCTAGTGGTTACCTCATATCAGTTTGGGGATCAATTAAAGTTTCATTTATCATAAAAAAGTTATGAATTTATAAAAAAAAGTTATATTTTTAAAATATTTTAAGAACTAAAAAGGACTATAAGGAACATGGAGATGACAGGAAAGGAGAAATAGAGCAGAGAAGAGATAAGATGTTGTAACTTCAGACAAAATCTGGCATTGAAGGCCTAGCAGTCCCTTCCAGGGGTGAGACAGGGCTAATGTTCTCAGTCTTCAGTTAGCCAAGCAGGAGCTCTCAGATCTGGGTTCTAACTCACCTTCCAGTCTACTGGCTTTTTAAAAATACCTCCCTTTGGTGTTTTTCTTTTTTTTATCCCCCCCTCCTCCTTGATGATCCCAAATCAAGGATGATGATGTCAAAGTGAATTCTGGTGGACAATGTGGAAGGAATATACAAAATTGCTTTTAGCACAGCCCTGGAACCATAGCAATACTGGATGATTTTAGCTCTCCACAAAAAGAAAAAAGTCCTGGTGAAGAAAAATCTGTTCCAAGGCACACTGAGTGAGATAAATATGTGTGTTTACCTTAGTCAATTGCACGGAAGGAGAGGCCTCAGGCTTGTACATTTTGGCGTCGGAAGTGGAAACCTTCAGTATTCAATTTCATTGTATTTTATATTTCTTGGGATTCAGGTTAATCACAATAGTGCCTTTTTAAAGTCCGATTCAGCCAACAGGGCCTGTATAGCTTAGCCAAGGGGTGAGTGAAACCAAGTGGGCGGGAGAGGTGGGGTGCAGAGCTCAGCTCATGTCTCAATGACCTGCATGCCTGGCGTCCCTCCCTGACAGGACAGGCTGACCTGGCAGGAATGAGTGACTCCTCTTCCTGTGAAGTCGTGTTGGACAGGCCGGGTTCCACAGTTCCTTTCTCTTACAGTGCTGGGTTTCAATGATACCACGGATGAGGGTTCAAAATAGCCAAGTTACGTGAACAATGGACCCAGCTGCCCTTTTTAGACCTGATCTCAGGTTAACAGAATATCTCACAGAGCAGATTTCTTAATGTATAGACTTCAATCCAGAAGGAATATCGAAAAAGTTGTCCATTTAATCCTATTTGAGCAAAGAATGGAGGACAAGATGAGCCCAGATGCTGGACCCCAGCTGCCCAGCGTTAAATGCTGGCAACCTCACTCACCGGCTGGGTGACCTTGGAGGTGTAATTTCTCTTCTCTCTGGACCCTACTTCCCACAAGAAACTAGAGCCTGAGGCAAGGATTTTTCATGCTTTACCTGTGTGGCTTCTTCTGAGAAGTGATATCAATGAACAGGAGTTGGGAACTGGGGAGAAAGAATCAGGACATAAAGTCAGTTCTGGAGACTGTCACTGAGCTGACTAATGCCTTGGTGACCAGGGCTCGATCCTGCCAGGGACTTGCTGAGGAGTCTGCTTCTCAGAATTGCCTGCCTAGTTCCTGGAAGATAGGACGTTTGTCTCATGGCATCAGTTCCCAGCAAGATTTGCCCAATGCTCCTGGCCCTCCTGGTTTGGTCTAAGCCTCAGAATGTCCAAGTGGGTCTCTGCAGGCCAATGATGAGAGCTTGATATCCTTGGAAAAGCTAAAACCAAGTGCTATGAAAGTTCACCTAAGTGTAGCTAGATGTCCAGCATGACCAGAAGAAAAACCAGAGTATCAGTTAAGTATAATCTATCATAATAAAAAAAAATATGCCATTCCCTTTATGTAAAATTCTGTGCCTCAGGCTCTAGTTTCTGACAGACTAAAATAAAATGTTTATAGCCATGTGATGTAAATGCCAACCAGGGAGATCAAAGACATGTAAAAAGAAAATCAAGAATGCGGTGATGAGACCCATCATGATTGAGCCATAACTGTAAGCATATTTTAGGTGCATTGCTTTACCTGACGCTGAGAACAAGTGGTCTAAGCTATGAGTGATGGAGTTGGGATTCACAGCCAGGCGGGCAGCTCCAGAGCCTCTGGTTTGATAACTAAGCTAGACAGAATAGCACCTGATGTGCCTCAGGCAATAAGATTCCAGAAAAAAAGATCTCATTTTAGGATGGAGGAGTCTGAGAAAAGAAGTAGCTTTGCATGATCTGGAAAAACAGGTAGGATTTGGGAAGGATATGTGAGAGGGGCCCGGTGCAAATACACTACATTCCATTTCCCCTGATGAAAACTATTCCATGCTGTGACACAGTCTCGGTCCAGATAATAATAACAAAGTTTCCATCTCAGGTAGAATACGTTTGTCCCTTCTTACAATGAGATCTAGATATGCTATTGGAATAGCCTGGAGTCCCTCAGAAGGAAGGCGTGGCATTTGGGTTGTGCTGGGTGGGAAAGGAGCAGTAGCCAGGATCTGGGAGGGGTGGATTAGAAGCAGAGATGAGGACAAAGTGGGAACAGCCCTTGGTAGATTGGCCGTCACAGGACAAAGGGAGCCGCCATAATAGCAGTTACCACACTGAGCTATCATAGGCAGAACTCAGCTTCAAGGGGGGCGGGGTGGGGCGAGGCAGAAGGTCCAGCGGCTCAAGAGGACAGGCCTCGCACCCTGGAAGCTGTATTTCAGAATTTATTCCTATCCAGGATTACTGAGGCGTATCTTCATAAGTTGTTTGGAAATGGTCCTCTGTGAACTAAATCATCTATTGATCTGTAGAAGAAATAGCATTTGTCATTTTACGGTCCTTTGAGTATAAAATTTTGTATTTATTTGGTCTTGAGAGAGGCAGCTGAGCAAGAAAATAATCAGCAACCTTAACCTTCAACTATATTTCACATTTGTAAACATTTCATTCCTTAGGAATGATGGTCTGCACCCATGGTCTGAGGTTTTCCCCTTTGAGAGTTAATGCTTGTTTTAGAACATCTTTAGTTTCTTGATTTAAATGTTCTGTCTATCCTGAGGCACCCGGGTGTCTTAGTCGGTTGAGCGTCCAACTCTTGATTTCAGCTCAGGTCATGATCTCAAGAGTCATGAGATCAAGCCCCGCATCAGGTTCCATGCTCAGGATGGAGAAACTTCTCCCTCTCCCTCTGCTCCCCCACTCACTCGTGCGAGCTCTGTCTCTCAAATAAATAAATAAAACCCTTTTAAAATAATAAATATTCTACTTATCCTTTTTTCTGCTCATACAGGCAGGTGAGGAGGTACAGAGGACTCAACAAGATGATTTCCAAAGTTACTCAAGAGTAAAATTCCGTGATTCTGTACAAAAAATCAAGTCTAAACTTCCGGTGAGAAATCCTGTCTTTTTAAATCATGCATGCTTTAAATCATGTTTTTTGTTGATTTGTTTGTGTTTTTCAAAAATATCCTATGACAGATGCTTATATACATACCCTGACTCTTATTAGTGTGGAATATGCAAGAAAAAAGTATGAGAAATGATTCCTACTTTTAAAATGCTAGAACCAGCGGGACGATTAGAATACTGCCTGACTGGGTAAAGGGGGCTGCATGGAAGGGCAGGAAATGTTAGCAAAAAGACTATATTTTCAACTCTGAAGTTGTACCAGCTTCATTATGGAGGAAGAAAGGGAATACCAACTCAAGAAGAATCAAAACAAAAAATGTCATTTTTAAAAAAAAGTTAACAGACCCCTGGATTGCTCATAATTAAACAAAAGTATCTCAGCATTAATCTATAAAATAATCTACTTTTTTGGCATTTTACTCATTTTTTCAAAAGCTGTTACTCCTATCAATAATATATTTATGTGCCTATGAGAATGTTTGCTAGTTTATAAAAAAGTGACTATGAAAGCTACTTATTCGAGGAAGCCACCCCTTTGCCTATTGCATGTCTTAAAGTTTGTGACAGGTCATCTTGTGCCTTCGACAAAGGTAATATGCTCAGGATGCCTAGCATTCGCTCGATGCCACCAACGTCAAGCTGCTGTCAGTGAGCTGTGTGACTCATCTCCAATTCTACAATCTGAAACTCTATCACTCACCACTTCTCCTTAGGTTCCACCTGGCTTCCCTTCTGCCGAAGAAGCCTATAACTTCTTCACTTTCAACTTTGATCCCGAACCAGAGGAATCACAAGAAAAACCAAAAGCCAAAACCAGAGCTGGCACGAACCAAGAGGAGGAGGAAGGAGAGGAAGAAGAGCCTCCTGCGCAAGGAGAACGCAGAACGGTATTTAATGTTACGGTGGTGGTAAGGTGAGGGATGATGTTGGTGTCAATGACCATGGTGGTGACAATGGTGATGATAATGATGACATCCTCACCAGAAGGAAAGTGGCCGAGGGCAAACCTGCCACCACCACATGCAACGGCTCATCCATCGTTTAGTGGAAAGCAAAATGAATACTGTGTTCACGTTACTTTCTGTAGCCTTTGATTTTACCCCATAATTTGGATAATAAGGACCTTGATTAAATATGTCTATTTCTTTCCTGTGGAAAAAGAAAAAAAAAAACAAACAGAACAAGGTGGCTTACAGATTTTTCTTGCTAGATGCCACACAGCGATTCATATTCATTTCAGATGCAAAATGTTGGTCTCTCCAAGGCAAATGAATCTTCTCTCTCTCTCTTCCCACATCCTCACAGGTGATTAGCTTTTTGTGCTCCATTCCACACCCAAGCTACGACTCAGACTCTAATTGTGCATGGGGCATGTAAGACAAAAGAAAACATCCCATTTAAAAAATGGACAAAGGACTTGAATAGACATATCTCCAAAGAAGATATACAAATGGCCATTAAGTACATGAAATAAACTTAACATCACTAATCATTAGGGAACTGCAAATCAAAACCACAATGAGATCCCATTTTACACAAATTAGAGTGGCTTTTATTAAAGAAGGAAGGAAGGGGAGAGGAAAGGAAAGGAAGAAGGGAAGAAAGGAAGGAAGGAAGGAAGAGAGATGGGCTGGCAAAGATGTAGGGCAAGACTGCCTTCAGCTTGTGCATCGCTGATGGCAACATAAAATGGTACAGCTGCTGTGAAAACAGTCTGGTCATTCCTCAAAAATTTAAATGTGGAATTATTATGTTCCTGCAATTCCATTTCTGGGTATATACCCAAAAGAATAGAAGCAGGCACTCAAACAGATAGTTGTACACTTAACAGTGGAGAAATGTTCTCAATAGCCAAAAGGTAAAATCAACCAAAATATCCATCAGCAAATGAACGAATAAACAAAATATGATATATACACACAATGGAAAATTTTCCATGTTAAAAAGGAAAGAAATTCAAGCACCTGCCTTGCTCGGTCAGTAGAACATACAACTCTTGATCTCAGAGTTTGAGCCCTACATTGGGTACAGAGTTTACTTTAAAAAAAAAAAAAAAAAGATTTGGATATTTCAATTCTATCTCAATAAAACTGAAAAAATTTTTAAATAAATATTTTTTTTAATTTTTAAAAAGGAAAGAAATTCTAATAGATACAGAAAATACATTTGACAAAATTCAGTACTATTCATGACAAAAACTCTTAAATTAGGAATAAAAGAAATGTACCTCCACATAATAAAGGCCATCTGTGACAAAACCACAGCTAACGTCATACTCAGTGATGAAAGCTTGAAAGTTTTTCCTCTAAAATCAGGAGCAAGACAATGGTGCTCATTATCGCCACTCCTATTTCAACATAATACTAGAAGACTTAGCTAGAGCAATCAGGCAAGAAAAAGAAATTAAGAGGTATCCGAACTGGAATTAAAGGTATCTGAACTGAAAAAAGAAATTGTCTTTATTTGCAGATGCTTTCATTTTATGTAGAAATAAAACTAGAGACTCAACCAAAAGATTGTTAGATATAATCAATGAATTCTGCAAAGTTGCAACATACAAAATTAAAATACAAAAATCAGTTGTATGGGGGTATCCAGGTTGGTTAAGTGTCTGCCTTCAGCTCAGGTCATGATCCCAGGATCTTAGGATGGAGCTCCACATCAGGATCCCTGCTCAGCAGGGAGTCTGCTTCTCCTTCTCACTCTCCCCACCCTATGCTCTGTCTCCCTCAAATAAATAAGTAAAACCTTTAGAAACAAAAACGAAAATCAGTAGTGTTTCTTTACAATTACAACAAATTTTCTGAGAAAAAAATAAATTGATCCCATTTACGATAGTTTCAAAAACAATAAAATACTTAGGAATAAATTTAACTAAGGTGGTGAAAGACCTGTACTCTGAAAAATGTAAGACACTGATGAAAGAAGTCAAAGAAGATACAAATAAATGTAAAATTATCCCATGTTCATGGATCAGAAGAATTAATATTATTAAAATGTCAACACTGCCAAAAGCCATCTATAGATTCCATGCAATCTCTATAAAGATTTCAATGACCCTCTTTACAGAAGTAGGAAAAATACTTCTAAAATTTATGTGGAACCACAGGACCCCCAAAGCCAAAGTAATCAAAGTGTGATGCCTCCTGCTTTGTCCTTCTCAGGAGGTATCACATTTCGATTTCAAGCTATACTATAAAGTTACAGTCATTGAAACAGCATGGTATTAGCATAAAAACAGACCAATAGGCCAGTGGAACAGAATCGAGAGCCCAGAAGTAAACCCAAGTAGGTGTGGTCAATTGATATTTGACGGGGGGGGGGGGGGGCAAGAGTACTCAGTGGAGAAAACAGTCTCTTCAGTAAATGATGCAGAGATAATTGGATATTCACATGCACAAGAAAGAAAGAGGACCCGATCTTACACCACTCACAAAAAATGAACTCAAAATGGATTAAAGGCTTAAATGTAAGACCTGAATCCATGAAACTCCTTGGAAGGCGGGGGCTAATTTAGGGAAAAAGCTCCTTGATGTGGGTCCTGGTAATGAGTTTTTGGATATGACACATAAGCACAAAAAACAAAATCAAAATGTAATTTTTTAGCTAGGTTTATGGAAGCTTGAGAGTACATCAGCTTATTTGATCGTCATTGTTTTACAAGCCAATATTCAGCTTGTTCTGACTCCAGAGGTTCTCGTGAGGTTGTAGGCAAGGCGGCCAAGGATGCAGTCAGCTGAAAGCTTGACTGGGTTGGGGGGGTTTTCTTCCAAGGTGGCTTACCCTCCTGCCTGGCAGGTGCTGGGTTTTGGCAGGGGGCTCAGTTCAGACCTCCCCACAAGGCTGCTTGAGCATCTCCTGACATGACAGCTGATTTCCCCTAAAGCAAGTGATCCAAAAGAAAGCAAGGACAAAGCCACGGTGCCTTTTCTGACCTGGAGTCAGAAGCTACATACCAGCACTCATATCCCGCTCATTGGAAGTGAGTCACTAAGTGAGGCCCCCACAGAAAGTCGGGAGAACCAGGGTCTGCTTTTGGAAGGCAGAGCTATCAACAAATCTGTAGGCATTGAAACTGAGACATGAGACATGACGTGTTTCAACAAGCCACCTCTCTTCCCTTTTGCATGCTTTTCCCCTGGAAGCTCTGTGTTCCTAAACCTGCCCTTTGAAATCATGCCCTCCTGTGAAGCCCCTTCCCTGTACTCCATCCCCCTGTCTGCTCAGACCCTCTTCCGGTACTTTTATACTCAAAGTGGATTTAGTCTTTCTGGCAGAGGTTTTAGATCCTGTGTAGCTCTCCACCTCTGTCTGTAATTTTTCTCCGTCTGTCTCTGCTTACCACAAAACCAAAAGGAGGATTAAGCAAGGGGGAAAAAAAAAAAAATCACACACTGAAATGAGGGCTCTTTTTTCCTTTTTTGAAGTTTTTGGCATTCTGTGTTCTCAGATTGTGCCGGGAGCTTGGCTACCCCATAGATTTACTTCCCCTTCTCATTGTTTGGTTTATTTGGGAGGAAATAGGAAAAGGCAGGTAGCAAGGTTATCACCTGTGCAGATTTCCCTGGGATTTTAAAAGCTGTTCCCCCGCATTGGGCTCTCTGCTCGGTGGGGAGCCTGCTTCCTCCTCTCTCTCTGCCTCCCTCTCTGCCTACTTGTCATCTCTGTCTGTCAAATGAATAAATAAAAAATCTTAAAAAAAAAAAAAGATTGGGCGCGCCTGGGTGGCTCAGTGGGTTAAAGCCTCTGCCTTCAGCTCAGGTCATGATCTCAGGGTCCTGGGATCGAGCCCCGAATTGGGCTCTCTGCTCAGCAGGGAGCCTGCTTCCCTTCCTCTCTCTCTGCCTGCCTCTCTGCCTACTTGGGATCTCTGTCTGTCGGATAAATAAATAAAATCTTTAAAAAAAATTAAAAAAATAAATTAAATAAATTAAAAAAAAGAAAAAAAAGAACGGCTGGTAAGTTCCCCACCATCCCACAGACAATGCGGGTGGGGCTGGGCTGCAGGTGTATACACCGCGCAGAGTGTGGACACTGCTTACAAGCGTCTTGCCCTGGGGTCGTTGCCGGGGGAAGGTTAACGTACCATGTAACTTCTGAGCCCAAGGACTTGAAGTACATGCGGAAGAATACACACCCTTAGAGTCCAGAGTTGCTGAGATTTCGATTGCTTTGCCCAGCATCTCTCTTCTGACTTCAGCCTATTCTGGTTTTGACATTTTCCAATCACGTGGAAGAGTGAAAAACAAAGAAAACCCGCTTGGGGAGCATGAAAGGCCATCGAGTTTTACCCTTGCTTTTAAAAAAAGGATACAAGAAAAAGATCACTGTCTTGTAAGATACGTTGTTGGATGAGTTTAATGCCCTTGTTTTTCTAAGTAGACGTATAATCACAGCACAGTTTTTCTTGCTGTTTATTGTAATGCAGGACGAGGAAGAGCTGCTCAGTGCCAAGGATGAGGAGGATTTTCTGTTGGGCTTAGACCACGCAGCTGAGGATTTCATAGCCGTCAGACCCGCAGAGTATGAAAGCGTCCACGTTCGACTGCAGATGGAAAGAGAACTCCTCTTCGTACCCAGCAGGGTGACAGGTACTTGTGCTTTTTGCCTTCCTGCTCGCTTCGGGCATCTTCATTTTCCTTCACGTGAAATACGGCTGGTGTCTGAGGATAAAGAACTTGAGCAAATGCCCATTGAACATTCACTCACTGATGGACTAGCCCGAGAAACACCAGGGTGTTTTGAGGGGTCCCCTCATCAAACTGGCGACCAGTTCTGGGGGCAGAGAGTCTGAGAGAGTCTGACACTCAGGCTGAGAGAAGGAGAATCTCTCTGTCTCATCCTCTACTCCCTCTCAACCCTGCTAGAACACTTACTTGACCAGATATGGGGGGGGGGGGGGTTCCCTACACCAACCAATTCTCCAAACCTAGCTGGATATCCTACAGTTCAGCTCTGACACTTATACCTGGAGTCAGCACAGACCCCACAAGTTAAGGACTCCGCCCGGCGAGACTGCCTTCTGCTTAGACACCAATCACAAGTAGTGGGTCCCCACATTACCCATACTTCTATTTGATTTTGCCACAAATTGGAGGTTCCATGCCTCGGGTTTGATAATTTGTTCTAACAGTGCATAGTAGTCAGAGAAACACTTACATTTACTCACTTATCATATAATAAAAGATATGTGGGCACCTGGGTGACTTCGTTGGTTAAGCACCTGCCTTCGACTTAGGTCATGATCTCGGGGTCCTGGGATTGAGCCCCATGTTGCTCAGCGGGGAGTCTGGTTCTCCCTCTCCCTCTGCCTGCCATTTCCCCTGCTTGTGTTCTCTCTTGCTCTCAAATAAATTTTAAAAATCTTAAAAAAAGAAAAAACAAAACAAAAAACAATGGTATGAGAGAGAACAGAGATGAAGAGAGTCATAGGACACGGCATGTGAGAAGGATCGTGGAGCCTCCATCCCCTCTCCAGGGTCCCTTCCCTTCCAGCCCCACCATGTGTTCATTGACTAGGAAGTTCTCCAAACCCCTACAGCTAGAATTTTTATGGAGGCTTCTTATGTCCAGAGGAGAGACCAAGTCAGGGCCACTGGTGATTAATGAACCCTGTAGTTCCTGTCCTCTCCCAGAGGTGGGGATAGAGAGCAGCACTGGCTGAAAGCCCCAACCCTCTCCTCACATGGCTGGTTCCCCTGTCTGCGGGCACCACCCTGAGACTATCCTGGAGCCTCCAGCCACCAGGCATCTCATTCACACGCAAGAGGACATGATCATATCAGAGATTCTGAGGGAGGTATGAAGCAGATTGGCTGAGGTTCCTCACCTCAGGGACAATGGCCGGGGTACATGAGCAGGGACCATCCAGTTAACTCCTCGTGACTGCCCCCTGCTTCGTTTCTGCACTGGGTTTCCCTTTGTTCTTTTTTCCCTGGAATTTTCTTTCCTCCCAAGAGTACCTGAGGGACCTCCCCAGTTAGTTAGCTGATAGTTCAAACTTAAAATGGGAGTCCCCCAGGAGAGCCTCTCAGGCTGAGAAGGGGGGCTGCACTCACCTTACCTGGGATTTGGATCTCTTTTCATTTGTCATGTTCTGAGTTCCAGTTAAATGCCAAGCCAAGGATAAATTATTGTTCCATTTTGATAGGTCATTTTGAATCGTGTATGGTCCAAAGTACTGGGATTTGTTGGACATCTCAGATTTCCTTTTAAATAGGTAGCTGGGAAATGTGCCCAGAGGTTACAACTTTGCCAAAACAATAATAGTGAATGCATTCCATGCCCTTCCTCTGCCAGGTCCCTTTCTAAGTACTTGTGTATAAACTCACCTGGCTCCACACCAGAGCTAGACAAGGGTTCTTTCTTACACCCATTTTACAGATGAAAAAGCAGAAGCCCAGAGAAGTTAGGGAACTAGTCTGAGACCACAAAGCTAGTGACGGGAGGGAAGGCAGGTCTCTGACCTGGGAAGCCAGCTACGAAAGCCAGAATGTGTCCTGATGCTCCTTGGGGGTTTGGAGAAATGCATGGGCCAAGGAGGAGTGCCGTCTCTTTGTGTTTGTGCTCAGAGGACTCCCTGCCACGCCTGTCCCTGGAGTCCCCCTGGGCTGGAAGGAGAGGTTAGACACCAGGGGCTGGCTCAGCCCAGGGTCGGGGGTGGGAGAGGAGTATGTGGAAGAGGCTGGGGGTGCACCAGCGGCACCTGGCCTGCTCTGAATGGGGAATCTGAGCTCCAGTCCGGAGGGGAGGCAACCCCCGGCCTAGCAAACAGGAGGTGGGGAACCACACTGCCCCAGCTCCTCCTCCTTGAGGAATGACCTCCTCCATTTTCAGTGCCTCACCAGAAAACAGGAGGAACTGAAACGATCCTACGACATGACTCCAGGTGTTTCTTCTTCCTTTGAGCACTGAGGAAATTGCTTCAGTGAAGCCCTTGTGCTGTGACCAGCACATAGCAGGGGACCAAGAGTAATAATGTTTTTGTCACTGGGTCCGTTCTTGTCACTGCTTGGAGAATGGTTGACAAAGCAGAGTGCATTCGCCCCAGGGACGTGGGAAGCAAATGTCGGGGCTTCTGTTGGCACATATTTTTAATCTCAACCTTCCCTGATTTAACTTTGTGTGTATGATAGCATATCCACAAACAGTAAGCATACATAGAGTGAGAGTAGGCAGAAGCGTTTCCAGGAAAACCTTCGAAGACCACTGGGTTGGCGCCGGGCAGCTGCCTAGCCATGTGAATGGAGGGCTGGGAGCAGACCCCCATGTTTGCTCAGGTTTGCCCCCGTTGTCTCCGAGGTCGCTTTTTCCAAGAACACTGGCATTAGCTGTTTTGCGTGGGTGAGTTTGGGAAGCAGAGTGTGCAAAAGGCCTCATACAGGAAAATTAGCAGATTCGGGGATTTGGCAAGATTCAGAGTGAGATAATTATAAACAAGAGACTCTCCACCTTTTCCTCATTAACTCCCAAATTACCTCCGGACACTCACAGGTCCCCTGGCTTCTTCTCTTATTTTCTCCTCTGGCTTACTCTGCCCACGCAGGCCCAGGGATCTTTCCAGAACTGAAAATCTGCTAGGTCACTCCCCGAGTAGAGCCTTCAGGGGTCCATCTCCTGACCAAAACTCAAGCTGCTCATGAGTAGAAGGGCCCTCCATCCGCCCTGCCCCTGCTCGCCCATCCCCACAGTGCCCAGTGTTACCCCACTCTTTGGGCCACACCATGCCCTTGGGGGATGGGGGGTACACTACCCCAGGCTCCATCCCTCTCAACCTTCACGAGTTGGTGCAAATTGCAAGGCCTCCTGAGAAAAGCCTCCCTCCCTGCTCTGTCTCCTTTATCCTCTGTTTAAGTTTTTAACTTACACAGCATTTTCTCTTACTTTACCTCCTTTAATTCTCCCGAGAACCCAGGAAATAGATATAATCATCCCTTCTGTACAGAAGGAAAGGTTCCAAGCCAGGCCTGGCCCAGGTGCTTTGGGCAGGCGAGCAAGCCAAGCAGGGCCTTGGATGTGAGCACCGCCCTCCCCACAGCAGGCCCCGCTGGTGAGCGAGGCGTGGAGTCCTGTCACCATTCCAGAGCATGCTATGACAGGGGAACATGTTCCTCTTGTCCTGGGCCCTTGAGAATTAAGATGGGGCCTTTGTGGCTTCCAGGAATACAGATGCAATTTCCAGTGTGGTTTGAAATGTGTAGGCTGCACTAATGTTGCGGTGTTTGTTTATGTACTCTCTAGTGCCTACGTATAAAAAGCTTCCCGAGAACGTGCAGCCCAGATTTCTGGAAGACGAAGGCCTTTATATTGGGGCAAGACCGGAGGTGCCGCGTGCCTGTCAGAACACCATGGAGAACAGGCTGCTGACGCAGGAGCCCGTAAGCCGCCCCGTCCCACCTGTAGCCCCCGGGCGTCTCCCGGGTCAGAGCGGCTTCTCACCCTCCCGGGCCGCCACCACACCCTCATGCTCATGCCCTCCTGTCTACAGACAATGGCACAATTTTTTTTTTTTTTTTCCAATTTGTCTCTTAACACGTTTGGTGATCCTCAGACCACACACACTCCCTCCCTGCCCAAAACGCCCATCATCTACTGGCCGGGCTTGGGATTCTCCTGCTGAGTCAGATGTCGGTGACTTTTGCACAATGGACAATGTTTCATTCTCCACAGATTGAATGTTCACAATTGTTTTTCTCCTATGGTTTTTTCCTGTCATTTCTAATGACTAGAAAATACTTTTTTGAGCACTCCTATAAGCTTTTTGGGATGGTTTTGTTGGAGGGGAGTGAGGATTATATCCTCAATTAGTTGTGCAGGGGTGTTAGGGAAGACTCAGTTGCTAATGGAAATGAGGCTTTCAAAGACCTAGTCGGGACAGAGGAAGGTGCATGAAATGTGTATGTCGACCCAGAGTTTTCTGGCAGCTGTCATTTATTTTGTAAACCGTTTTCTCTCCAGTTAAAAGAAAATGGTGGTCTTGCCTCTGTTTGATCTGCAGGGAAGGAAGTGGTTTGGAGATGATGGGAGAATTCTGGCACTGCCCAACCCCACCAAGGCGTTTCCTTCCAGACCACCAGTGCTGACACAGGCGCAAGACATTAAGGCAGAACTTGAAACACTGTATAAAAAGGTAAGCCCAACTAACTCCTCATTTTCAGCACATGAAGGTGCTTCCCAGTGCTTTGCTCTTCCAGTAGCTTGGGGTACCAAATTCATAACATTCTACCTTGGTGGTTGTTTTAAGTTCACTACCTTACACACAAGGAACAAACAGCAGGTGTGTTATGTAAGAGCCAGTCTGCTCTGCTCACCTAATCCTTTCTTTTATTTATTTATGTATTTGTTTGTTTGTTTATTTATTTATTTGACAGAGAGACACACAGCGAGAGAGGGAACACAAGCAGGGGGAGTGGGAGAGGGAGAAGCAGGCTTCCCACCAAGCAAGGAGCCCGATGGGGGCTTGATCCCAGGACCCGGAGATCATGACCTGAGTGGAAGGCAGAGGCTTTAACTCACTGAGCCACCCAGGTCCCCCTCTCACCTAATCCTTTCTTAAACAAGGACTGCATTCCCACATAGAATGACTAAGTTAGTGACTTTATTTGCACCAAGCGAGCCAACCTTATTTTTCTTTTTTCTCTGCCGTCTCACCGATGCTGCAGGATTATTTGCCACTCAATGTCTCTTTATTATTTAACTGGAGATTTTCTCTTTTTTCTTTAAGATTTATTGATTTATTTTGAGAGAGAGAGAGAGAGCACCATCAGGGGGAGGGGCAGAGGGAAAGGAAGTGAGAGGATCTTAAGCAGACTCCACACTGAGCGTGGAGCCCAGGGGGCTCAGTCCCACAACCCTGAGATCATGACCTGAGCCGAAATCAAGAGTCTGCTGTTTAACCGACAGAGCCATCCAGGTTCCCCCAACTGGAGATTTTCTATCCTTGAAAATCCTTTTTACTGTGTTTTCCTAAGGTCTGGTACCAAACTACCTGCTGTAAGTCCAGGCACTAACACTCATAAGGCAAACTCTGTGTTGTAAACTGTCTGTGTTGCAATTTCTTCATCTGTAAAATGGACATAATAATAGCACCTACCTCCTGGGATAGTTGTGCAGATGGGTGAAGATCGTACATTCGAGAGCTTGGAACCAAGTTCAGTATGTGCCAACTAGTGTTCAACAGACACAGTTGCCTGCCTTAGTGTTTAATTATATTGCTTTTCCTTTCCTGAGCTGCTGAGAAAAGATCACCTCCTTCTGAAACCCAGAAAATTTTATATTTTAGTATTTCAACAGGGATAAAGTGAAACAGAATGAGGGGATTTAATGATCATTCTGGAAAGCAGGCTGCCCAACAGAGAAAACACAGGTGCAAGTTGGAGCATCTGAGCTGTCCTGTCAACAACTACTGTGCAACTTTGGGAGGATCCCTTTACCTCTGTGCCCATTTCCTGGGTTGAAAAATAGGAACAATAATAATCTTCTCTGCCTCAGAGGAGCATTGTGGTTATTAAGGTGATGTCACTGTATCCCACTTTTTCTTAAATTGTGAATTTCTATGAAATTTTGTTATTACAGACAAGTATTAATGAGTGCTACTTTGGGGCACCTGGGTGGCTCAGTCAGTTATGCGACTGCCTTCGGCTCAGGTTGTCATCCAAGGGTCCTGGGATCAAGTCCCACATCGGGCTCCCTGCTAGTGGGAAGCCTGCTTCTCCCTCTTCCACTCCCACTGCTTGTGTTCTCTCTCTCACTGTGTCTCTCTCTGTCAAATAAATAAAATGTTAAAAAAAAAAAAAAAGTGGCTACTTTGTGCAGAAACGTGATCATGGGAGTAGATGATCACAAAACAAGCATAAACCCAAGTCACAGTCCATGAGGGATTTGTCATCTGTTTGCTTACACGACAGACACATGATATAATTAGTGATCAAGACAGTCATCCCCTTGTGCACATATCCAGTAGCACATCAGTCTTCCTTCACCTTCCGTCTGGTTCAGCAGGATACACTGATATAATGAGGCACTAAATTATGAGTTGCAGTGAGAAAACAGAAGAGTAAGTGCTATGTTGAGTTGGGTATTAAGAGAGCCAATTAATCTTACCTGTCTGCTTCAGAAGTTGTGAGCTAGTTGGGAAATGCACGGGGGTCATAGAGGGATGCAGAGATCAGACTCCCGAAGGGTAAAACCGGACAGCAGAAGGCTACTGGAATGCAAGACCAGAAGAGCTTCCTGCTTCAAATCCCATGAATTCTGCTCCTATCCAGCACAGCCCTGGTGAGTTCACCATGAGGAGTGCCTAGGAGAACACGCGGGGCCAGTAAGCAGGTTCTCAGGAGAGAGCTAATAAGGGACAGCAGAGAACCCGGACCAATGGCTGTTGGGCTCCAGCTGGCTCTCTAGTCATAGTCTTCTAGTCTAGTCTTCCTTCTCTCTGGGGAGGGAGCCAGGAGGATGAGACATGCGGAGAGAAACAGGGTGGTTTTCTCCCAATACCTGTGAGAGGAGAGATCTTCCCATCTTGGGTACAGAAATGAGGAAGGGGAGAAGGAGAATGTGTCCCACTCAGTGGGCTGGTCATCTAGCATCACAGAGCAAAAAAAATTAAGAGAGAAAAGCCAAAGGGTCTAGAGACTCCCAAGGTCATTTCCCAGAGGGTCAGGCTTTGGATCTAGCAAAGTGGGAAGAATATATCTGAGTGTGTGGGAAGGATACAGAAGGGTTTAAATTAGAGGGAGGGGATATTATTCTCTTTGCATGTTCCCCCTTTCCACATGACCTATTCCATTCACTGTGGACTTACACGCCTCAGTCTTTTGGGGGGAATGTGGTTGTGGAACCTTCCAGTGATTCAAAACATAATGCATCTCTTTTTGGATTAGTTTTTTCACAATTTTATTTCTTTACTAACTTTTACATTTTCTTACATTTATTCAGATCTGTCCAATGTCAAAACCCATGTTTTTCCACTGTTCCATGTAAGAGGCTTGCCTTTAAGAAAAAAATATTAAATGCATACCATCTGGGAGTTTTGACATGATGCAGGAACACAGAAGGTGATAAACGGGTGAGAGGGCTTCACTGATAGCTTATTAACGCACCCCCCCACTAGCCCCCACTAGCCTGTAAATGACTAAAAGCAAAGATGGGGGTTTCTTCTTCTTTTAACCATAGCACGGAGTAGGAGGCTGGCACATAGAGACACCTCAATCAAGTACAAACTGAATGTTATTAAAATGATTCAGCTGAGTTGAATGTCTCTAGAAGAAACTCCTTGCTTATTCCTGTCTTCAGTGGTCTCTCCTGCAGAACAGTGGCTTTCCTAGGCTCTGGCGTAACCCTGGCATCCCAGTGACAGAAAACCAAGTTAGTGTTCTGGATCAGGAGTTGGTGATTCCCTGGGCCATTAATGCTGAATTTATGCCTCAGAGCTCTCAGGCCCAAAGCTAACCCAGCAGGACTGACCAAACCCATCCCTCATCAGTAGAATATTCTACTCTTCCGAGTTTAAGATCTTTGTGAGAGACCATTAAAAATAGAGAAATAGAAAAAGAGAGTCCATATCATGCAAAGAACAAAGTTAGACATCCAATGAGAAAGAATGCAATTGAATACTTCTTAAGAAGGAACTATTCCAAAACTTAAAAAATTAAAATGCCAAGGGATCATTGAACATCAGACATAAACAATATAAAATGCAGTTCACCTAATCCTGATGTCAAAGTAGCATCAGGGTTGTTGAAAGCAATCCCAGTAGCTTCCCTCCTGCCTCCCTTCCTGCCTCCTCCGCTCCTTCCCTCCTTCCGCATTTCCTTCCTTCCTTCTTTTATTTTTATTCTTCCCATCCTTAACGGAAAATCCACTATATTCTCAGTTGTCCTAAGCTCAGAGAATATAGAGGTAGCAATATTCAAACATGGCCTTAGACTGTCCCTAGTATACGGGTAGACAGAAATGTCAAGTGTTGCAAATTCTGTCAGGGGGCACCTGGCTGGCTCAGTCTATAGAGCCTGTGACTCTTGATCTCAAGGTCATGAGTTTGAGCACCACGATGGGCACAGAGTCTACATTTTTTAAAAAATTAAAGATTCTGTGATTAGAAGTTGGCATGACATTCCTGGGAGGCATATGTGTAGGAGCCTCCCCTTCACGAAACTGCCTGCCATTTTGAGGAATTTACCAACCCCAACCTCCTCGTTAATTACCACTTGGTAAGGTTACCTCTTCCCTCTTCACCATTCTCACCGATGTTACACAGAGCACTGGTCACCTACTATGTTATAAGCACTGCATGAACCAGCACTCTTTGGTTTGCGAATGATAAAAACTAAAGCAAATCAGCTTAAGTAAAGAGAGAATTTGGTGGTCTGTAAAACTGGGAAGGATCTGGAGATAAATCATAAAAATGAAGCAGGGACTTTGGGAACCAGGAATTTGGTGGCTGTCTCTCTCTCTGCCTCTCTTTTCCCCGGTTCTCCTTGAATGTTGACTAGTTTCATTCCCTCTGATTGCTGACAGACCTGGATTCTCCATGTGTTAGGAGACATGACCCTTGATAATCTAAGCTTAACAACACCAGGGGAAAGGGCTTTATCTTTTTCTCCTAGATCACCTTATCCATAGCAAAGACAAGCTGGTCAATTATAAGTGAGACTTGTGACCCTCACCTCATGCCCAGAAGATGGGAATGAGAAAGCTTCCAGAGAGGACCAGAACAACAGCCACAGATTCTATAGCAGGCTCTGGACTGGATTCAGACTCTGCTCCTGTTATTTTCCCAGGGCAAATATAGAGACTTGCAATGAGACCAGCAATGATTATTCTTTCTCTGTATCACTCTTATTTTTTTAATTTTTTAAAGATTTATTTATTTTTTAGCGAGAATACGTGAGCAAGAGCAATGGAGGGAGAGGGAGAGAGAAGAGAGAGAAGCAGACTCCCTGCTGAGCACAGAACCCAATCAGGGACTTGATCCCAGGATCCCAAGATCACAACCTGAGCCAAAACCAAGTGTCGGTCGCTCAACTCACTAAGCCACCCAGGCACCCCTTTATAGCTTTTAAATTTTTTCTCCATTGGCAGGCATCTCCACACATGCCAAGACCATCAGCAGATAATCCATTTGCATCACCTCTGGTAGTTTTGGGTTTGGGTTTTCAATTGAAAAATGAAGAATCAAATCAATTTCAAGATTAAAATAATATGTTCTATAAATATCATTTATTCTTAGAAGAAATTATTTCCACTATTTTCACAATCACTATCAGTATATAGTCGAAAATAAATTTAACAAAAAGAGAAACAAGGAACCGTCTTTATCTCTTATAGGAAGAGAGTTAGGCTCTTTTGAGCAGTCTAGCCCAGTGACTACGACAGTCCTGGAAGCTTTTTTTATGTGGTTGAGCTGAGCCTAAGGCAGAGACCACCAGCAATCACTTGATTATGGGCTAATGCAGATGTGGGGAAGGGGAAATGAAGTACAGGTGCCTTGGGTAACATTTCAGGTAAATTGGACCACACTACCTACATTACTTACTCATACCAAGAAGAGTACAGGATGGAACCTGAGAGCCACACCCTGAATGACCTTATAACTCTGGAACCCCATGGCAAGAGGAAAGGCAAGAACCAGCAGGAGCAGAGCAATTAGAAAGGAATTTTCTATTAAGTCTATAGAATGCTGTTGAGTTGTACAGGTCTTTGTGAGGTAGAAATTTTTTAATTAATCTCAGCAGTCTGGGTGATCATAAAACACATAGTGTCCACTTGCAGATGAAAAACTTCTAACATAGGGCGCCTGGGTGGCTCAGTTGGTTATATGTCCAACTCTTGATTTTGGCTCAGGTCATGATGTCAGGGTCATGGGATTGAGCCCTGTGGGGATGCTGGGCGTGGAGCCTGCTTGGAATTCTGTCCTTCTCCTTCTTCTCAACCCCAATCCCCACTCACTCTCTCTTAAAAACAAAAAAATAAAATAAAATAAGCTTCTAACACCAATGTGGGTTATAACTGAATACTGTTATCCGGACGAAAGAGAAAAGAAAGTATGCCCTCCATTGTGGCAGTCTGAAGTATAAGGATATTAATGATCAGAACTGGAGCTTTTATAAGACATGAAATAACAGTGGAATATGATCCTAGCAGAGATGGTCTTCCCTCCCTATAAATGGAAATGGAGACTCAACTCAGCATATTCTGGAAGGAGCTGAGATAGAGTCAGTCCATTCTATTCAAGACTACCATTTGTAAACACATCCTGGTTTTAACAAGGACATTTTTTTAAGCAAAAAATCTCTTGGTCCTCTCATCAAAGACAGATTGAATGTCATAGGAGAAGACACATTATTGTATTAAAGTAAATGAAGATACACTGTGTTGAAGTCCCCCAGGAAATCATAAGTTCTAAGTATACATTAATAGTCTACTGATCTCGGGGAAGGTGGGAAAAATGAAACAAAATGCCTAAAAAGAAATAAACTCATATATTCCCACTTGTGGGTCCTGGTGCAACTGGCTGTTGTCCATTGCACATTAAATCATCATTATCCAGTGAGTGCTTTAATTGGGGTCCCCCCATACTCTGTTCTCTTTAACAGGCAGTAAAATATGTCCACAGGAGTCAACACATGATTGGATCTGGGGACCCCCCTGGAAATTTCCAACTGGACATTGATATTTCAGGGTTAATCTTCACTCATCATCCTTGTTTTAGCCGAGAGCATGTTTTGGCAGCCAAGCTGGCCCAACTATACGACCAGTACCTTGCAAGACAGCAGAGAAACAAGGCAAAATTCCTCACTGATAAGGTACATTCTTCCGTTCTTACTGTTGATGGGTTTGGTGCTTCTGATGAGCCCAAGCTACAAAAACACCAGCCTGCAGCAAATGTTCGTGCACCCTGAAGGGGCCTATGATGGATGATAGATTGTTCTATCTGGAAGCAAACGGAAGGCTATGACAATGTACATTTCACGTGTGCAAATTCAGTGGCTCATACTTGGCTTAAGGAGAAAGGTTTGTGCAAACGGTGCAAGTAGTGTCACCTGCAAGGGAGTGTGGGCTTTTAATGGAAGATACGTAGCTGTGTCTTGCTTGCATGACCTCAGATGCTGAGCCTATGCATGGCTTGAGAATCTCTCTGTCCTCAGAGGCGTTCTCATCTTGACGTGTAATTTGCTATAATGTGGTACCCAAACATGAGTCAGTTGTCTCCAATGATGCTCAAAGAAATGGCACTAACTTCCAATGTGACACCATCCCATGGGATTTTCTTGAGTAATTTTGACTGTGGGCAATTTTAGTCCCACACCCTGACTTTAAAACCTACCGGCCCAAACAAGGGATAATGCCACATTGCCTCTTTTTGAGTCTACAGGTTTATGATCTGTTCCCAAAATATCCCTGTATATCCAGGACCCAGAAAGAGCCACTGTTAGCCTTGAGAGAAACTGTATTTCCGAGACACACATAAAAGCAGCACGTATCATGAGCAATGTAATCATCTGGGCTATAGAACAGGGGAGGACATACCCTGTCCTTTTGTCATTCCTTTTCTTTTTTAAGAGTAGAAGAAAGAGCTCTCTGTCAGAGTTCGTTGAGGTTAAAGTGTGGGAAGAGCTGAATGCTTGAACATCCATTCACAGCTTTGCTGGCATCATTTTGCCCTGGCAAGGTGGGTGGTTCAAGGCACATAATTTGCAGTAGGTGGTAGTCTCTAACTTAAAACCTGTATCCATATTTTTTTAAGCTTCAAGCTCTAAGAAATGCAGTTCAGACAGGAATGAATCCAGCAAAGCCTCATAAATCTCTTGATACAACCCAAAAAGCCATCAATGAGTATAAATCTGAAATTCGGTGAGTAAAGTCTGTAATTGTAACTTCTACTTTTTTTGTTCCTGTTAGATGTATCCTCATTGAAAGCTTCTTTTCAGTTTTTCCAAATGCATTGAATACATGAGAAATTAAGCCATATGAAGTACTGAGGTAGATCCATCCTTTTAACACCAAATTTGAAGTCCAAGAAAAGAATGAGGTTGTAAGATATTGTAACCTACTCTGCTCCTGTAAACAAACATTGCGACAGCCACCACTTTATTTTTTTTTTTAAGATTTTATTTATTTAACAGAGTGAGAAGAGAGAGAGCACAAGCAGGGGGAGTGGGAGAGGGAGAAGCAGACTCCCCACTGAGCAGGGAGCGTGATGTGGGGCTCAATCCTAGGACCCCGAGACCATGACCTGAGCTGAAGGCAGATGCTTAGCCAACTGAGCCACCCAGGCACCCGTACACACACCAGTTTAGAGGGCATCCTGACCATAGGCTAGCAAAGTGGGAAATGCCTGTAAGCTGGGATCCAGAAAATTCTGTTTCCGGTGGGTGTACTCTAAGAGTTACAAGCATGTGTGCACATGGAGGACATTTAGTGTATAAGGAATTCACAGCATCATTTACAAAATTGAGGAGGTGCTGGGAATGACCCCATACCAGAATGACCACATCTGATAGTCTTACACTGAACATCTGTAGCTCAGTTAAATTGACTGAGTTAGATCTGCGTGTACAAATATGGAGAAAGGAATGTTGAATGAGAACATCCAGGTGTAAGAGGATTCTCGCCGTGTGAGACAGCTCATAGACCCTAAAGAATACCCAACACAGGGGCACCTGGGTGGCTCAGTTGGTTGGGCAACTGCCTTCGGCTCAGGTCATGATCCTACAGTCCCAGGATCGAGTCCCACATCAGGCTCCCAGCTCCATGGGGAGTCTGCTTCTCCCTCTGACCTTCTCCCCTCTCATGCTCTCTCACTCTCTCTCTCAAATAAATAAAATCTTAAAAAAAAAAAAAAAAAGAATACCCAACACAACACTTGTCTATTGTAGGTACACACATGTGTGGTACAGACGGAAAAGGCACACATGCCAGTTCCAGGGAGGGAGAGAAGGGAATGTAGTCCAAGAGGTCTTCAAATGCAGCTATAACATTTGAGACATGACCAAAAGCCCTGAGTAAATGTGACCAAATGTGTACAAGTGTCCTAATGATTTATGACATGGACTTCTCTATTTCTTAGAATTTTTCATAATTAAAATTCAGAAGTTAAAACCCTGATTGTTGCCAAACAATAAGGAAATAACCTAATATAGGAGGTATCCTCTGGAATCCCATATGTTGGGGGAAATCATGGTAGCAGATTGTTGCTAGTTCTTCCACATGTGTAATCACCTATGTGTGTGAACACTCACACTTATATACACAGATGCGTTCGTGTATATATATTTATTTAAGGAATCATACTGCATTTACAATCTCACAACTGGCTTTTCTATGTAAAATACCTCTCAAACCTTTGCCTTTTATACTATATCTAGTTCTGCATTATTATTTATTTTTAAAGTTTTTTTTCGGATTTTATTTATTTATTTGACACAGAGAGAGAGAGATCACAAGTAGGCAGAGAGACAGGCAAAGAGAGAGGGGGAAGCAGGCTCCCTGCTTAGCGGAGAACCCGATGCGGGGCTCGATCCCAGAACCCTAGAATCAGGACTTGAGCTGAAGGTAGAGTCCCAACCCACTGTGTCATCCAGGGGCCCTAAAGATTTATTTATTTTAGAGAGAGAGCATTTGCACAGGTGTGTGCCCACAAGCATGGGGCTGGGGGGCGCAGAGAGAGAGAATCGAAAGCAAACTCCCTGCTGAGTGTGAAGCCTGACCCGGGGCTCAATCCCAAGACCCTGAGATCACTACCTGAGTCCACACTAAGAGTCAGATGCTTAGCCAACTGCACCACCAAGGCAGCCCTGTATCATTATTCAAAGGCTGACATTATAGAGATGTGATGTTCCCTGTTGATAGGCATTTGTATTATTCTTTTTTTTTATTATAGAAACTGCACACTAATTGACATTCCTGTGTGCATGCGTATTTCCACAGAATGAATTCTTTGAACAGGAATTTATAAATCAAGGACTTTCAATGTATATTTTTCTTTTACAGTCTAGCCTGGAGTTGGAAATTCCTCCAGCGAAGTGGAAATTAGCAATGTTGAGATACTATCACTGTAAAAGTTGAAGAATATGTTTTAAAAGGCAAATTCTTATTTAGTCTTTTTTTAAAAGCCCACAATGCAGCCTCCTTGTAAAAACAATTTTTGCTTAAGCATACATTGGGTAAGAAAAATGATAGAAAGCTGTCGTGAATACAGTAGTGGTTTTATAGGACTCATATTTATTCATCAGTATTTGAGAACTAGCAGAATTGTGTGAGAGATGGACAGACCATGCAGGGGGCCCTGCGGACCCCCCGGGCCCCCAGACCCAGGGCACTCTTTCCACTGCCCCTGGAGATGAACGCCTCTGCGATCCAGCATTTCTGGCCCAGTAAGAGAGTGGGTTCTAGCCTTTTCTTCACATTTCACTATTGTTCAAACAAATCTAAGCAGATGGCCTGCTCCTGGCTGTCCCCTCATGTGGACCCTGACTGCCGCTGACCAGCATCCCTGGGAGGCCCCACTGGCTATGCACAGGGACCCTGGCAGGTGCAGCTCACCTTGGCCCCAAAACGTCAGTCATTCTCCATCTTATCTTCTGTCAGTGGCCTCCTGACCTCATCGCTTGTCCTCTGACGGGAACCAGCCCCATAAGGAAGGCAGCGTGGATGTTCATGCAAGATAGGGAAGCACCGCATTTAACTCCTTCTCCTGGGTCTTCACCCTCAGACCTACTCAGACTTGAACAAATAAAATAGGACTCTAGATCCCCATCTGGCTGCCACTTTCTCTCTGTTTTCCTTCACACCCAAACTTGTGGAAAACACGAGCTTTCTTGCTGCTCTCCTCCCTCGCCTCCCGTTCCCTCGACCCCGACCCCGTCCTCACTGGCCTACCCACCTTTCCTCGGAGGCTGATCTTGCCACAGGCCATGGGCACCTCTGCCTTGCTAAGCCCCTCCTGCTACCTGGCCTCTTGACCATGAGAGGTCCTGTCACCAGCGGGGCCTGGTGTGACATATTTCTTCCCCTCCCCTCCCTTCGCCGCCCTCTCGTGGATGTCTGCCCCCCTCCCCTGCCCCTGCCCTTCCCACTGTCCTTGGTCTACGTATTCTCCACTGCCCAGCGCCCCAAGGTTCAGAGTTCCTCCCGAGTGTTTCTTTTTGTTTTCTTTATTAATCTGCATTTCCTCCTGACATTTGAATTCAGTCCTGTGGTTGGAAAGAACATCCAGAAGCCAGTGGCTCCCAGAATTTCACCTCTGGCTTGCAACTCCGTTCCACACTCTGGACTCCATCTGTACCAGGTTTCAAAAAAGGGCTACCTGACTCCTTGAACACCACTGCCTTTTCCTTTCCTCTAGAGCCCTGACTACGATTTGTCATTAAATATTCTTCCATGATGCTTTCTTCTTTAGCTCAGATGTCAAATTTTTCTTGTCAAGTGTTCTTTTTTAGCATTTCTGAGAAACTATTTTGTCAGGTACTAAAAAAGCAAGTAAAAAGTATATCAGAAAGCCTTAAGGTGTCACATAACTCAGTAAAATAATATTACATTGAAGTTTTTCAAAGGGAGGCAGCGTAAGAGAAGAATAGGCCACTCGATACTGACAGCTAACATTTGTGGGTCACTTACTGGATGTCAGGCTCTCCTATTAACACTTACTCCTCTCAACAGCCCTATGGAGTGCATTCCATTAGCACCCCAAGTTCACAGATGAGGCTTGGAGAAGTTGTTTGCCCGAGGCCAGCAAAACCTACAGAGTCTGATTCCAACCTCCGTGCCTTTAAACACATGCCTTACTGATTTTCAAGAAGGACATTTTGGGGGTGCCTGGGTGGCTCCGACAGTTAAGCACCTGACTTCAGTTCAGGTCAAGAACTCAAGGTCCTGGGATCTAGCCCCTCCCTGGGCTCCCTGCTCAGCGGGAAGTCTGCGACTCCCTCTGCCCCTCCCTTCTGCTTGTGTGCCCTCACTCTCTCTCTCTCAGATAAATAAATAAAATTTTAAAAAAAGAAGAAGAAGAAGAAGATGATGATGATGATGATGATGATGATGATGATGAAGGAGAATGTTTCTTAATTCATTGCTTTCTTGCTTCTGTGAGGTCTTCAGAGTCTCGAATCTTGGCCATCCAGCTGCTAACTGGCTGCCATCTCCCACCATCCTCTTTTTCTGGAGCCGGCAGCTGAATGATTAGAAACCTAGGCCTCTGTACCACCTCCACACCTGAGTCATCTCAAGTACACCCTCCAGACTCGGACCTTCCTTCTGGAGGTCAGGAGATGCTAATTAATGAGACCCTGCCTCTGTGGTTTCCAAGGGCACTCACGTTGTATGTCATCATTTATCAGTGTGTCTGACTCCTGAGCTAAATGGTAAATTCCTTGAGGACAAAGACACCCTCAATCTCCTAGACATTTCTGAATCATCTGGAGAAACACCTGGTACTTGTTCAAGAAAAGAAAAATTGTCTAATTAAGTAATTAAAAACAGGGGCGCCTGAGTGGCTCAGTGAGTTAAAGCCTCTGCCTTCGGCTCAGGTCATGATCTCAGGGTCCTAAGATTGAGCCCTGCATCGGGCTCTCTGCTCAAGCAGGGAGCCTGCTTCCTCCTCTCTCTCTGCCTGCCTCTCTGCCTACTTGTGTTCTCTGTCAAATAAATAAAAATCTTTTTTAAAAATTTTTAAAAAGTAATTAATAACATAATAGAGTACATTTGGGTTCTGGATTTGACTATCATTCATAAGAGGACTTAAAGTAAGGCATTAAATAATTCCCAGACACTTTAAATAATGGAAATAAACATGAAAGCGTTTCCAACAATCACCAACCATTTGGTGCCTCTTCAAATCAACCTGAAATATTGTTAATCTGGTTAGAAAACTCTCCTAAGCAGGCAGTGACATTACCTCATCTCCTAAATGTAGAACTTGTGATTTGTGTTAACAGAGACAGACTGCAGTATGTTTGTTGTTAACTAGGACAACAACATACTTCCCTAAGTGTACAATAGTTTAGTCCATGAGAATTGAGTTTACTGGGCTTCTTATTTTTACAATTTCAAAGATGGCTGTTTGCCTAAGGGTATATAGTATTAATAAGAACTTTAGAAGGTAATTTAGTTTAATTGAAGTGAGATTCACCTAGGGAAAACAAAACCAAATAACCTCTTGAAACACATTGGCCTCTTATTGTCTTCAAATTTCCATTCATATCGTCGGGTTTCCAGCACTTAAGAAGTATCATAGGTATCAAGTTAAATATACTATGCTGTAGTTATTATAGTTTATTATATGTAGTTATTATAGTTATTAGTTTCTTCTATTTGCAAACCCATCTAAATAACTTTTTGTAAATTTTTTTAGTGTCTTTTTTATTGATATATTAGTCACCATACGTCATTAGTTTTTGATGTGTATAAATAATAATAATAATATTCTGTCTTCTAGGCAAACAAGAAAACTACGTGACACTGAACAAGAAAAAGATCGAACATTGCTTAAAACCATCATAAAAGTTTGGAAGGAGATGAAATCCCTTCGAGAATTTCAGAGATTTACGAATACACCCTTGAAACTTGTTCTGAGAAAGTACGCTTTTTTTTAAGTTGTTTTATTGGGATATATATGCATAGTGAAAAATGCATAAAACATGGATACAGCTTAAAAATAATTATGAATAAATAATTAACAAGTAATAATAATGACTAAGAAAACAAATAAATAATGATGTAACCACTCCCCAGGTTAAGAAATGGGGCATTACCAGCACTTGGGGATATTACCAGCCCCCATGTTCCTAACCCCAGCTACTTCCCTCTCCCTCCCAGAAGTAACCATTTCCCAGATTTTTATGACCAGCATGTCCTTGTTTCCTTGTTTTTATCTGTGTGTAATTCCTAAGAAAAGATAGTTTACTATCCCCTGTATGTGGCCTATCTACAGTCTTTAGTGTTTCTTCACAACTATGTGAGATCCATTTACTTAATATCACATAGTTCGCTGGAGTTTATATATTTTCTTTGTTTATAATGCTTCATTATATGAATACAACAAAATTTGCCCATTTCATTGTTGACAGACGTTTGAGTTGCTTCTGTTTCTGAGCTTACAGACAGCACTTCTGTAGGGATCCTTCTGCATGTGTTTTAAGGTACATGCATCTAAGCTTCCCCCAAAATACACCTGGAAATAACATTGTTGTGTCTTAGGGGATGTGCTTCTTTGATACCCACATGCCGAGGCCAGATACTTTCCTGGCGTGGTTGTGCCCACTTATACTCTGGCCAGTGTTCCTGTGGATCCCAATCACCAAAACCATCCATGTGCCCTGCTGTTGTCAAACATTACACTTTGCTTGACCTTATTTTTCCATTCAAGAATTGGCCATTTGGACTTCCTCTGTCTGTTCAAGGCTTCTGTTGAATTTTGGACTGAACTGGTTGTCTTTGTTTCCTTTTCATAGTTGGTGGGAATTCAGTGTATGTCCTGGACAGGGGGCCTTTGTTGATGATGTGCGGATACCCTCTGTAGTTGACTCTTACTTCCTCTTGCTGCTTTTTGAGGACAGAAATTCTTAATTTTAAGCAGATAAAATATGTTCATCTTTCTGCTTATAATCGGTGCTTTCTGCTGCTTCTTTAGAAATCCTTCCCCTGAGTCAAGTTGATGTTCTAATCTATTGTCTCTATAGTCTTTATAGTTTTGTCTTCCTCATTCATCTTTTGTCCATTTGGAATTGATCTTTGTGTACAGTGTGGAGAAAGTATGCTTGGATAACATTTATGCTCTGTAATTCTCTAGACTTTGATACATGACTAAGAGGACAGTTAACACAATAAAACCATATTCTGTGTATTATGTAAAGAGCATCTCTGCTGCTGGTGTTGTTCCCTTCCCGATTGTTTCTGAGTAAATGTTGTACCATACATCCACAAGAAAAGTAATAAATGTGGGCGGTTATTGGATACTTTGCTTTGAAGACAGCTCTGTTTCAGCCAAAAATAGCTGCAGATTGTAATTTTCTTTTAGGGTTGTAATTTTCATAAGGCTCAGAAAACATCCTACAGTTCCCAGGACAAACACAATATCATGCTTTCTGAAAGGACCAGATTGCCATTGGATCTCTGATCCCAAACAGAGCACCCGCCATTCAGTATCTGCTCAGTTAATATTAGCTGAAGAAAAACAAATTCATACAGTCTGTCCCAAAGAAACCATGGTGTCTTCCAGAAATTCCAGTGTTTCAGCTTCTGAATTCCATCTCCCAGACTACCTCTCCTTCCCAGAAGCAGAACATAAGTATTTCCCTGCTTTCTCTTTCCTCCTTCCTTCAGTTTAGAATAAACTAAATTTTATAGGAAATTTGCCCTTAAGGTCACCTGTAGGTGACACTTTTTGTGATCCTTAACTCCACTTCTTTCCATAAGTAGCTGCCTCCTAAATTATTTTGGAGAGCCCTTCTCCACACTCTCCATTCACCTGGCCACCTTACGACACAGCATAAATTCTTCCCTGAAAAAGTCATCGAATTTTCACTAGTTTATGTATGCCTCTGAATAACAGGGAGCAAAGCAAGTGGGTCTCTATATGTCGAAGATAGAGCATAATTTCTGAGTCGGATTTCTACAATGTTTATAAATTTTCAGTGCTACTGTGTTTCCAAAGTGAGGTCTTCAGTAGAATCCTAGAGCGCAGAGTCTGTACCCTAGCTAAATGCTAATTGCTAAACCACCAGGCCCCATGTGAATGTAAGCAAATCTGTGTCAGCCTCAGGCACCTGAGTAAGTTTATCCAAAAGGAACAGGAACTTTAGGAGTAAAACCTGAAGGCCTGGCAGCAGTGATCAAGTAAGCCTGGGCAATGAGCTACAATTTTGGGCTGGGGAGGAGGAAGGAGGTGTTGGGTGTGGCATGCCTGCCACCGCTTTCCAGAAGAATCACACACTGTTTCATATACCACGTTTATTTAATCTCCGCGTGGCTAGGGCCACAACACCTTTTAGCGCAGATTTCACAGCACTAATGTCCTACCGAGCACGCTGCAGGAAACACCGCTTTGGGCTGGTCAGAGCTCCTGATAAAGTGTCAGCAGAATCATCAAAGAAAAACTCAAATTGCCAATCCAAAGTCAGACTAGTAGTTTCAGGGGCTCAGAAGCAACATATTGAAGAGGTTCCTCAGAGACTTGAAGCACTAGTAACTGCGATGACCCACTACCTCTCCTGGCCTGGAATCTACAAGGGCTGTGTCTGTATGCTGTCTGCCCAGGGGGGCACCGTTGCTTAGCCATAAATAGCAATCTATAGCTCATAGTTCAGCTCTTCCACTCGCCAGCTGTGTGTCCTTAGGCAAGTTCCTTCATCTCTCTGTGCTCCGGTCTCCTTGCGTGTAAAATACTATTATTGGCCTCCCAGGGTTGAGGACTAACGGGTGCAAAGCTGTCAGACGAGGACCTGTCACACAGCTAGCTCCATATAGATGTTTGCTGTTATTACTACTCTGTTACTTAATGTCAAGAGATAACAAAGCTACTATAAATTCTTTTAAAGGGAAAAAGTTGACCGGGAAGCAGACGAAGCAGCATATGAGGCAGAAATTCAAGCTGAGATAAGTGAGTTGCTGGAAGAGCACAGGGAAGAGTATGAACAGAAGATGGAGGCGTACAGAGCCACGTACCAGCAGTGGAAAGCCTGGAAGAAAGCCCAGGTTTGTCAAGCCCCTCAGCCTTGAGCAGGGTTGACCTTGGGGACAGGAGGGGTCTGGGAGGCCAGCCCTGAGGCCAGAGGAGGGAAACTGGACAGGCTGACCGGGGCCCCTGCTGGTTCTGCTCTATCTCCCGTGGAAGGCAGGGCATTGATGCTTCTGGGCTTCCCTGAGAAAATGATATAACTTTGTACACGTAACCCTGAAATATTGACTCCAAGCACAGTAAGTAACAGATCAGGTGACCTGCCATAGCTGTGCCCACAAGCCTTACTTTACTTTCAAGATGTGTCCTTGGCCTTTAGAACCATATTAATGACCACCAGAACAGCTAACCCTTTTTTTTTTTTTTAAGATTTTATTTATTTGACAGAGAGATCACAAGTAGGCAGAGAGGCAGGCAGAGGGGGAAGCAGGCTCCCCACGGAGCAGAGAGCCTGATGCAGGGCTTGATCCCAGGATGCCAAGATCATGACCTGAGCCGAAGGCAGAGGTCCAAACCACTGAGCCACCCAGGCGCCCCATAGCTAACCTTTTTTTTTTTTTAAGGATTTTTTTTTTTTAAGATTTTATTTATTTTATTTGACAGAGAGAGAGATCACAAGTAGGCAGAGAGGCAGGCAGAGACAGAGGGGGAAGCAGGCTCCCTGCTGAGCAGAGAGCCCAATGCGGGGCTCGATCCCAGGACCCTGAGATCATGACCTGAGCCGAAGTCAGCGGCTTAATCCACTGAGCCACCCAGGCGCCCCCCATAGCTAACCTTTTTAAGCTCCTTCTAGATCCCAGGCATTACCTCAGTTCAGCAGCCCTGGGAGAGCTTCCTCTGATTGTCCCCATTCTGTAGATGAGAAAACAGACAGAGAGAGATCACGTGGCTGCCAGAGGACACACAAATGGTTGAGGCAGAGCTGGGTCGGCACCCGGGTCTATCTGGTTCTGAAGGCCATGGTCATAAGCGAAATTGCAAAATGTCTACTTGATATAGATTGCCTTCTACCCAATAGAGAGCCAAGAAGAAGAAAAAGAAGCAAGAACACCCTGTCGAAGAACATCCCGACGAGGGCTTGGAGGAGCCGTATCCCGGGGAAGAGCCTGTGAAGCCGGTCCCCCCGGAGCCCACCGATCAGGCGTTGGTCGAGCAACAGGTGAGGGAGAGGGCAGCCCGGAGCAGGAGAAGGCCTGGGGAGCCCACGCTGGTGCCGGAGCTGAGCCTGGCGGGGAGCATCACTCCCAACGAGCAGTGTCCCAGGTGAGTGGATGGCCCCTGTCTGGCCCATGTGATCAGAAGAACCCTGAGCTCTGTAAGTCTGTCTCAGATGGAACTACATGAACGCATAGGTATTGTCCATATTTTGTGATTTCCCATGGTTCCCCTACCTCCAGCATCCCCATGAACCACTCAGGAGCACACTGAGGGAAGTCGCCTAGGGCAGGTGGTACCTGCATGGCTTTTGGTTTGGAGCCTTTGTCCGTAACGTCAGGGAGTCTTCTGTCCGCTGGTAGCTTGTTCTCTGCCCTGGGCACAGACATGCAGGTCTGACCTTGACTCTTGTTTTCAGCTGCCCTGGGGGGCTAGCTTCTCTCTTTGAAGGTCCCCAGAGAACCTCCCAGAGGAACTATGGATAGCCTCTGTAGACATTTGAAGCATATACTCCAGATTTGATAGAAATATACTTCTAGGGGCCTTTGGGTGGCTCGGTTGATTAAGTTTCTGACTCTTGATTTAGGCTCAGGGTTGTGAGATCGAGCCCCATGTTAAGCTCTGTGCTGGGCCTGGAGCCTACTCAAGATTCTATCTCTACTTCTGCCCCTCCCACCCCACGTGTACTCTCTCACTCTTTCTATGTTGCTCTCTGGGGAAAAAAGAACTACATTCCTAGTCTTTCATATGATGCCTAAGAGAAAAACAGTCAGAAGCTTCACCTTATACACATACATCTATACATAGAATAAATTCGGTCACCCTCAGAGATAATTAGGATGTGGGGATTCATTAGAATGTCCATGTAAGACTTCCTACAGCCTCCTTAGTTTCAAACTCCTGTTAATGTACCAATAATATATTTTTTAACTGTGGCTTTCTGTATCTGTTCTCCCAACTTCATAGCATTCAGATACGACATATATATAAACTGTTCCCCAGCACTGAATTAGCTATTTTCAGGCCACAAATAGCATGCCATATTTTTAAAAAATGTGAACATCCAAAATATGTGATTACACAGTAGGGTTTTTTTTTCATTACACGTCTTTTGTTTTCTTTTCTTACAAGATTTTATTTATTCATTTGAGAGAGAGACAGACAAAGAGAGCACAAGCAGGGGGAGCAGCAGGCAGAGGGAGAGGGAGCAGCAGACTCCCAGCTGAGCCAGGAGCCCATTGCAGGGCTCGATCCCAGGACCTGGAGATCATGACCTGAGCTGAAGTCAGACACTTAAGCAGCTGAGCCACCCAGGTGCCCCTGTCTCACTGCAATTTAGAAAAAAAGACTTCACACCGGAGTGTGCTTTGGATTTTCATTTTTCTAAACATTCCCTTTTCTTACCGAACTTAAGTTGCTATTTACTTAACCAATGACTGTCACTCTGGGTGGGTATTTCTGAAAATATACACGATAAAATTAAAAACTACTCTTGGGGGTTTCAATTTTTTTTAACTTCCTGGCTAAAAGAATGATACACTGGCCAGGATACCTTTTTTTGGAATCCAAGTGGCCTTTAAAAAAAAAAAAAAGAAACTATTCTTAAGCCCCTGTATCCAGTGAATACTCATCGTTGGAAAGTGTTGACAAAAAAAACAAAAAAATCTGGAATCATTGAAAAGTGGATTTGACCTGTTACAATATGCTATTACATTTTTAGCATTAAAAATCCCCCCCCCCCAAATATACATCACTACTGTCCCTTATGAATTGGATTCACCATACTTACAAGGCTATGATCAGAGGGGGAGAGGAACCATGAGAGACTGCAGATTCTGAGAAACAAACTGAGGGTTTTGGAGGGGAGAAGGTGGGGGGTTGGGTGAGCCTGGTGGTGGGTATTAAGGAGGACATGTATTGCATGGAGCACTGGGTGTGGTGCATAAAGAGTGAATCTTGGAACACTGAAAAAATAAAATTAAATTTAAAAAATACTTAAAGCTTTGGGGTGCAAACATAAGGCTTCTTTGAAAACAATTAAGGACCCCATAACAGAGTGAATGATGCTTGGACTGCAGTTCTTCGGTCCCTGGTGGACTCTGGAGCGCACATTTCTTAGTCCATATTGCAATTTGTTCTATGAAATTCCTTGAGAACCATGGCTGTCTTGGCAGGACGAGAGCTCCAGTGACTGGCCGAGTCATCTCCAGTGTATCTTATTCTGTGCAGTGCCCATTTGTCAGACGCTCCAATTTTCCCTAGTAAACTACTAACCCCATCTGTGATCGGCCTCACTTTGCAGGGTGGAGGTCTTGCGAAGGGAGGATGTCAAGAGGCGCTCGATATATATAAAGGTGATCTTCAATGACAAGGAAGTGTCCAGGACCGACAGTCGGCCACTCGGGGCAGACTTCCGAGTTCACTTTGGACAGATTTTCAATTTGCAAATATTCAACTGGCCAGAGAGTTTAACATTGCAGGTATGCATTTCAATTATAGTCATTATCCCAAGCATCTTTTGGTGATCACGGGTACAAGATGGTTTTAAGGCTTATTTATTTTAGCCAAAAAGAGAGAAAAAGAGTTCACAAGCAGTGGGGAGGGGCAGAGGAAGACAGAGAGGGGAAGCGGACTTCCCGCTGAGCAGGGAACCCAACGTGGGGCTCGATCTCACTACCCTTAGATCATGACCTGAGCCAAAACCAAGAGTCAGACGTTCAACTGACTGAGCCACCCCAGTGCGCCAAGTATAGATGGTTTTAAATCATCCATTGGTGACGCTGGTGTCCTGATAGATTTTCAAGGTGAACAGAAGATCAGTCTCCTCCTGGGCACATCTGTCCTTATGGTTTTGGCAGAAGGGGACCTGTTTCCTCCTCACCCTCTGAAAATGCTGGCCATGGTGCACCAGGATGTGCCTCAAGTTGGGGAAAGGGAATGAGAGGTGGGAATCCCTGGCTTTTTCAGTAGTTCAGTATCGCTGTCTACCTGGATCCTAGCACGATAGACCCAGAAATCAATACCACCATAATCACAGGTGGCTATGATGGGGTGGCTACAGATTACAGGATCTCCCCAAAATAAGTATCAGCACTGATCTAAATCCCACCATTAGCAATGTATCTATTCATTCCAGTTTTAGTTTCCTGGGGCTGCACCAATTACGCTGTTCAACTGGCTAAAACAATAGATAGTTATTCTTATATAGCTCTGGAGGCCCTGAGGTATGAAATCTAGGGGGGCCATGCTCCCCCCAAAAGCACTAACAGAGAATCCTTTCTGGCCTCTTCTGCTTCTGGTGGCCCTTGGCATCCCTTGGCTTATAGCGTCACCCCAATCTCCTCCAACTTCATTTGGTCATCTCCCTGTCTCTGTGTGTCCCTTTTTGTCTCTTACAAAGACATTCTCACTGGACTTAGAGTCAACCATCATCCAGCGTCAGCTCATCTCGATGTTTAACTAATTACTTCTATAAAGAGCTTATTTTAAAAAAATAAATAAATAAGGTCACATTTTATTTTATTTTTTTTAATAAAAAAAAAGAATAAGGTCACATTCTGTGGTTCCAGGTAGACAGCAATTTTTGGATGACACTGTTTAATCCACAACAGTGTCCAAGCTTGCTGTTTGAATCTTCCTCTAGGATGCTAACAGAATTCTCTTATATGATAGTAATAGGCCTTTTGACTAGGGTTGCAAATATCTGGCACACATGCCTTTGTCATCCACCACCCATGTAGTCCACATCCACCATTTATGCACAGATTTCTCATTCCTATCCACCACCCTCGCAAGATAACTATTGTTCGCGTCTTCCCACATAGAACTTCAGAATCCTTCTCAACACTATACTCGAGGCAGCCTGCTTATCCCTCTCCTTCTGCCCCTTTACCTGCTTATGCTCTTTCTCTCTCTCAAATAAATAAATAAAATCTTTTTTAAAATAAGATAAAATAAAAATAATTAAATACTTCTGTACGGGATTCCCCAAATGCCACTCTGGTCCATTTCCAAGATCCCCTGGACCTTCCCACAATGGGCCAGTTAAAGGGTGTGTGAACAAGGCTAATGGCTCCAGGAACTTGCTCTCATGTATGGCTGACATCTCTTCTGATTGGTGAGCACTTAGCTGTGAATATTCTCTGACATTCTGAACATCAACCATTACCTAGATCTTAGTAATTAAAAGCCTATTAAAACTGGTTGAAGAGGGGCACCTGGGTGGCGCAGTCAGTTAAGTGTCTGGACTCTTGATTTAAAACCCTAATGTTTAAGAAAGTGCCTATGGATACTGGAACTTGGAAAAAAATAGAACTTATTTTGCTGCTACCTTGAAAGTTCACTGTGGGCAGGAGGAGAAGGCAAGGACATTTTGTTGACATAAAACATGGTATTTGAAAGATCAGATCTTGACTGGAGGTTTGGTGGAAAACTGAGCTTTCCTAAAGGCTGAAAATTCCCTTTCTGGAGATCATCTGTGGGAAAATAATCTCTGTAAGCTTCTACTTGCTTCCCCCTTGGTTTACCATGCTGTGTGGATACCAAGGTGAAATTGGGGCGATGCCGTCTGAAGGCGAGGCAGCGGAGTCACCCAGAGTCATGTGCCATCCGCCTTGGGAGGTGAGCTGGAGCCGTCCGCGCTCTCGGGTGTCAGGTTCATGCCCCCTCTCCCACCCACCTCTTCTGGGCCCCTGCTGACTCCCTGCACCACACTGAGGGCTCCTCTTCCTCTGTCCCCTTAGCAAAGCCACTCTGGGGGGCCCTGGGATTGTAGGGACTGGGTTGCATCTCATCACCACTCCCTGTGAGACATACCATTATTTGCATCACTGAGCTACCATGCACTGTGGATCCAAAGACAATCCCATTTCAGATATGCTGAGATTTTAAAAATCAGTTATTCTCTGTACCACTAAGACCTGATTAAGAGGGACCTTTCTGTCCAGGGATTCCATGAGCAAGGAGCCAGTTGGGGGGTGGGGGAGCGGAGGCTGTGCCCTTCTGTTTGGATGACCAGGAGCTTTGGGTGGTTTAGAATATGAATGGATAAGGGTTGCATCCCACTGGTTCCAAAGCCCCACATCCTTGCTACTTTCTACATGATCCCTCCTGCCACGGCCCTGAACTCCTGTGGCTTTAGTGACAGTTTAAAGAAAGATTTACTGCGCGTGAAAAACTGTCTAAATTAAGAATAAACCTTGATGGAGGGGTGCCTGGGTGGCTCAATCGGTTAAGCATTTTCAGCTCAGGTCGTGATCCCAGGTCCTGGGATGGAGCCTGCATCAGGCTCCCTGCTCAGTGAGGAGTCTACTTCTCCCTCGCCTCCCCTCTCTCTCACTATCTCTCACTCTCAAGTAATTAAATAAAAAATCTTAAAAAAGAAGAAGAAGAAGAAAACTTGATGGAGAAAGTACATAAACACAGACCCCAGAAGCCAGCTTGATGCTCTGCTGTCACCTTCCCTGAATAACAAGGGGTTGCTGGAGGTCTCCGTGTGAGTCCCTCCCATACTAGGTCCACAGAATGGTTAAGCGTGCAGTTATTTGGAACTTGACCCCTCATTAAGATCTGTCCTTGACTCATCCCTCCATTCCTCCCTGCCGAGGAAAAGCGGACATGAGGAGACCAAGACTGAGGGTAAGAAGCAGATAGAAGAGTGGAATGAAGCAAGGGAAAGCAGCAGACATCCATGTAGGACAACATGGCCAGTAGGAGGAGAGGGAGCCCTGGAAGGGGACACCCCACTGAGGAGAGCACAGAAGACAGGAGAGAAGGTCCCTCCACCTCCAGGCAGGTGCCTCTGAGAGCTCAGACTCCCCAGAAGCCTGTGAGAGCTTCTCTGCTGGGCAGTCCTACATTTTCTGATTTTTCCATAGAAGGAAAAACATCTTCCGCCTTCCATAATCACCAGTATTTTACTTCACATATATTCTGAAATAGAAGGGCAGTCTCCTAACCTCTCTCCTGTTTTCTATCTTGGATATTAACTTGCTTGGATATTGCTATCAAAACAGTTTTTTTAAGTAATATGAAAAAAGTAATTCTCCAAAATATGATGAAATAAATCTTTTAACTAAACAAACACACTTTTCTCCTCGAATACCAAGAATGTATTCACAGGCAATTAGCTTGGCCCTAAGATCTGAGCCATGTCATCTTTTAAATATTACAAATTAAAAGAGCCTTGGCTACATTCTTAAGCTATCTATAGAGATTTGATAAGGGATCCAATCACATATCATAATGGCTCAATGGCATAATTTTTATGATTGAGGAGTAGTTACAGATGAAATTAATTTAAGGGCTATTGTATTTCAGCTTTCTAGGAATAGAACTACGCCATTTGGGAATTTTCCACATAATTGCAAGTGTGGGATTAGAGAGGTTCAAGAATTACTGGCAGCTTTAAGACAGTGAGAAAAATCGCCTTAAACGCAACTGTTTATACCAGCGTTATAAAATTCCTAACTTTAGAGCCCAGTGTACTTAGAATTTCCAAGATTCTCAAAACAGCAATGCATCAGTTGGCGACCCCACAAACACAACATGCCTCTTTGCTGCTTAAGCACCAACTGAGTGTGTAATCTTGAGCCAGGCATTCAGAGGAGAACTGGAAGTCCCAGGCCAGGGAGGGGGGTGGTCCCCATGGCACTGCCTTGGGGAGCTTTAAATCCTGCTGGGTGAGGAGAGAGCTCCAGAGAAACAGTACTTGGCTTTGTGCAGATGTCAAGGAGTCTTGATGGGAACAATGTTAATTGCAGGGTTTGATTCCTTGCATGTTTGAAACCCTAAAGCTGAACCCAGCCTTGAGAAAGGAATGCGCGAGCGGTCCTATGAAGCAGAGATGAGGCCAGAGCCGGCACAAAAAGCCAGCAGTGAGGGGATAGGATGGGACGGAATGGGGCCCAGCACGGGAAGCAGGCAGAAGGAATTCACCGGAACAACACCGGGACCTCAAAAGAAGGGAGGGACAGCACTTCACAAAGGCTGGACCTGTGAACGTACAAAGGAGTTGAACCATGCCTGGGCCCAAGGGGAGAGTGAGGCCTGACTTCTCTCGGGACAGGGGAGTAGAAGCAGGCCCAGAGTCCCTCCAGAAAGGTCCTAAAAATCTCCATTTATGGGGTCTTTCCAAAACAAATGCTTGGCCTTTCACGAGAATGAAGTTTGATTTAGAAATAAAATAGTTTGGAGGCGCCTGGGTGGCTCAGTGGGTTAAGTGTCTGACTCCTGATTTCAGGAGTGTCTGACTCCTGATTTCAGCTCAGGTCATGATCTCAGGGTCATGGGATTGAGCCCTGTGTCAGGCTCTGCACTGGTCATGGAGCCTGCTTAGGATTCTCTCTCCCTCTCCCTAAAAAAGGAAGGGAAGGAGGGAGGGAAAGAAGAGAGTGTCGTGATGCCTACCTTTATTTCCTTATCATTCACATCTGCATCAGTCATTTGTCTTCCTGACCTCCCCCCCAAACTGACAATGATCCCATTGTACTGCTGGGAGGGGGCGATTACATTTTGTAGCATTATTCTTTTTCCTTATGAGTAAATGCTGTTGAGCTTTCATGTTCCTGGCATGTGGACTGAGATAGGGAATTGTTCCTTTGAACCTAATTGATAGTTACTCGAGTTCCTTCCTATGTCCTCTCCTGATCCCTCTGGCTCATTTGCATAACTGCACTATCGGAGTGGGGGGAACAGTCCCGTTGGGAGAAATGTCTTTGTTAGCCCTTGGCCAACTCATCTCGTGGTTGCTGCTGGTCCATTTGTCCAAAACGTAGTTTTTACGCAGGCATCTCTATCTACTCAATTGCATGATGCTGAGTCAGACTGTTGAAAGCTGACCCTGGGAGCCAAGGGGAGCAGATACCAAGTGGTCCTACAGTGAGTGAGCAGATGGCTGAGAACAGGGAGGAGGGACAGCAGCTGCCATGGGAGGACGGGTCAGGGGTCCAGGTGAGGTCACCTACAGGTGAGAAGATGCAGGCTTGGACTGGACAGGGGCACATGAAAATGGAGATCTCTAGGAAATAACACTTACGCTTATCTAACCGTAACACTAGGTTCTTCACAAACACCGTCTGATGTTATCCTAAAGAAAACTGCAGATACTCTTATTCTCCTGATGAGCTTCAGAGATACTGAGTAACTTACAACAATGAGCAGGTCAAGAGGCAGAGGAGAATTCAACCCCAAATCTGTCTGACTCTAAATTTCACACACATTTTGCCCGTCAATTGGGTATAACAGTAAAGAAGAGCAAAGTCTAAAATTTGATGTATCTCTGCACTTTCAGAGCTAATAGCTTTGGGAGAAGTCTTAGAAAACAACAGCGGGCATCACAGCACATCGAGCTGTGTAGCTATTTAGTAATACCTAGTGTAACAGTCCCCAAGCATTTACAATATTGCAGGCACCATGTTTTGTGTATAAACTCATTCCACCTTCACAGCAGTCCCGCAGTAGCTGTGTTAGGGTGCCCGTCATACTGAAATTCAGAGAACTTAAGTACCTGCCCTAATGTCACACAGCCAGAAGGTGGCAGGGCCAGCCCCCAGCCCCCAGAATCTGCATCCATATCCTCCTCATCATGCTGCATCCACTGGTAGTTCGTCCCTTCAATCCAACGAGTGTCTTATCGCATAGACATTGTGCAGGGGGTGGCGGGCAGGGGCTGCAGAAAGATGAGCCTGATGTAGTCTCCACACTACAGTTAGACTGCAGTGGGGAAATGGTACAGGAGGACCTAGTGACTGCGGTCCAGTGGGGCAGGGGGAGAAAAAAGGAAGATGCCAAGGGAAGGCTCCTCTCCCAGAGGCTCAACAGAAAAGGGAAGGGGGGAAATGGATCCGGGTTTTGGGTTTTGGGGGTTTTAAAAAAATATTTTATTTATTTATTTGACAGAGAGATCACAAGTGGGCAGAGAGCCAGGCAGAGAGAGAGAGAGAGAGGGAAGCAGGCTCCCCGCTGAGCAGGGAGCCCGGTGTGCCGCTCGATCCCAGGACCCTGAGATCATGACCTGAGCTGAAGGCAGAGGCTTAACCCACTGAGACACCCAGGTGCCCCTGAATCGGGTTTTGACAGGAACTGTGGCTTCCTTTAAGGTGTTGATTGAGCGTGTCTGTTAAACCATGAGAAAAGCCCCAGTGCAGAAAAGATTGGTGACTGAAAATAAAAAGGAAAGTGGTAGGGAGAGGGACCAGAGCCCACAGGATACTGGGGGCATTGGAGTCAAAGCATGATGGGAAGTTCCTTTAGGGCAGACATGAGGGTAAGGAACAGGGCTGTATGGGGGTCCCCCTCAGATGCCCTCCACCTTTTCAGTGAAGGAGGGAAGTCTATGGGCATAACACTAGGATAACACTTGGATTCAACCCTGAGGGAAATGGGGACCATGAGGTGACTAACAGCCGTGAACATCACAAGCAGCCGAACTGAGAGGGCAGCTGCTTGTCTGAATCTAGCTCTACCAAGTACAAGCCATGAGACTGTTCTGGTTTCTTCTCTTCTGTTTTAAAATTAGAGAATCGGGATGCCTGGGTGGCTCAGTTGGTTAAGCAGCTGCCTTCGGCTCGGGTCATGATCCCAGGGTCCTGGGATCGAGTCCCACGTCGGGCTCCTTGCTCGGCAGGGAGCCTGCTTCTCCCTCTGCCTCTGCCTGCCTCTCTGTCTGCCTGTGCTCACTCACTCTCTCTCCCTCTCTGACCCAAAAAAAAAAAAAAAAAAAAGTAAATAAATAAAATAAAATAAAATTAGAGAATCATCATTTTAAACCATGTGATATGAATTCTACTTCCCAGCAGAATACTGTTTTTTATCTGTCTTAATGTCCCTGTATTTCTAAGGTTCATCTTATCTATACAATTCAAATCACTGTTAGCAGGCAAATGTGCCCCAGATGGTTGAGTTAAAGCAAACTAGATTCCAAAGAGAAGCCATCGTAATTGCATAAACCATCCCAAGCTGGACAAATATACAAACAAAACAAAACAGAAACAGAAGCAAATTCTTAAATACAGAGAACAAACTGGTGGTTGCCAGAAGGGAGGGGGATGGCAGGCTAAAAGAAATAGGTAGAGGGCATTAGGGGTACAATCTTCTAGTTATAAAGGAAACAAGTCACGGAGATGAAAGACATAGCCTAGTCAATAATACTCTAATAAGGTTGTGTGGTGACAGGTAATGACTGCTCCTATCATGGTGAGCATTGCATAATGTACAGAATTGTAGGATCACTATGTTGGACACCACCTGAAACAAATAGAGCATAGTATGTTAATCGAAGTTTAATGATTATTTTTTAAGATTTATTTATTTTAAAGGGAGAAAGAGTGCACGCGCGCACACACACACACGCATGCATGCATGAGCAGGGAGAGGCAGAGGGAGAGGGAGCATTGCAAACAGGCTCCATCAGCGTGGAGCCCAACATGGGACTTGATCTCATGACCCTGAGACGGTGACCTGAGCAAAAATCAATAGGACGCTTAACTGAATGAGCCACCCAGGCGCCCCAATAACAAATTTTTTTAACAATAATCTCAAGTTGGTAGCAGTGGATCTAATTGCTGTCCTGAATTCATTGCTGCCTTGCTTTACACAATAGAAAGATTTTTGAACAGCTGAATGTAAACCATGTTTCTCCCTTAGCATTCCACCTTCAAACATACACATAAACACTTGTTTTGCTCAGAGCAGTGCTTCTCAGGCAGAGGTAATTTTACACCCCAGGGGACATGTGACAGTGTCGGGAGACATTTTGATTATAACAAGTAGGGAGCTAATGGCACCTCTGTTGGGTTGAGGTCAGAGATGTCGCTAAACAGCCTGCAACGTACAGAACAGCTCACAATGATGAAGAATCATCTGACCCAAAATGTCAATAGTGCTGAGGTTGACAACCCTCGACTTGGGAAAAAAAAAAAAGTTAAACTTAATTATACAGAAAGCTGTTTACAAACACCAAGCCCAAGGTGCCCATTTTCTGATTTTTTGGAAACAGCACAGTGCCCTAGCATTAAATGGAACTGCTGCCACCCTGAAAGAGGAGAGTGAAAAGTGTGGGAAAACTCTGGATTGGTTGGGGTTGTTTTGTTTTGTTTTGTTTTGTTTTTGGCTTTGTCAGATGGAATCCATTTTTCCTTATTAAAAAAAAATTCATGGGCTCTCTGCTCAGTGGGAAGTCTGCTTCTCTCCCTCTGCACCTACCCCTGTACTCGCTCACACACACACACACTCACTCACTCATTCACTCTCTCTCTCTCTCTGTCTCAAATAAATAAAAAATCTTTAAAAAAATAAAATTTAAAAATTTTAAAAGTTGATAACAATCTTCTGAGACAGGAGTCTCAATTAGCAAACCTTCCACTCCCCTAGAGTTCATATTGCCTCTGTCCTAAAGACTCAGCACCAAGAGCATTTAGTTCCTCTCCTGACATTAGACAGGAATGTGTTTCCAGAAACTGGGAACAAGGACCTTTCCACTGATGTCCTCCAGAAATGTCCTTTCTACAATAACTGCATGCTTTGTGGGTCATTACTAAGCAGAATGACCAGCACAGGGCACACCCACAAGGAATAAAAACCAAAACAAAAGCTCAGAGCCAACTCCTGTGGTCCTTCCACAATAAACCACTTTTTTCCTCCAAAGATTTTATTTATTTATTTGACAAATCACAAGTAGGCAGAGAGGCAGGCAGAGAGAGAGGAGGAAGCAGGCTCCCCGCTGAGCAGAGAGCCCGATGCAGGGCTCGATCCCAGGACCCTGGGATCATGACCTGAGCCGAAGGCAGAGGCTTTAACCCACTGAGCCACCCAGGTGCCCCACAATAAAGAATTTGATGAATTATTAAAGTCTAAGAGAGATGTTTTTGTAAAGCCTTTGGTGCTATGTAATATAGAAACTTCATCTTATATAGCTAACTAAGCAAACACTGGGTTCTTATGTTATAGAAAGAGATGCAAGCTATATGAAAAATATTTGGATTTGTTCTTATTTTTAAATATACTTCACACACTTATTTAACTGCACTGAGTGTTGGAACATTTTGGAATTCTGAAGTAGTAGATGGTAAGAGAGTCCCAAGGTTAGAGACACAGGTTTAATGAGATATTAAATACTGTATTTATGTCCCTTTCTGAAACTTGCTTTGCCATCATAAATGGTATTTTCTAACTATTGGTATGCTTTCTGTTCCCTTGACTTGAGGTAATATCAGGACGTCAATAGCTCCTGGTTTTTTCAAAAGCATTTAAGCCTTAATGTAGTTCATTTTTCACCTCCTTGCCTTTGGGGACCCAGAAATATAGATGATTTCATTACAAATATAGGATATGCTGTAAAATTCCTATAAATCCTCAGCAACTTAATGTCTTCCTTGAAAAAAATTAGTGTCTTGAAAAGACAGATCTTATAAGTTTAACTTAAATAAAAGAAATTCTTATTTCAGTTGGCCAGCAAGATAAAACCAGTTGGCCAGCAAGATTTAACAAGATATTTGGGAAGTGTAATTATGTTTATGAAGGAGCTTTGTAAACCACAGAGTACTATAAAAATACAGGTGCTTATTGTCGACTGTATGCCCAGAGGAAGAAGAATAAACATTTACTGAGCTCATAAGGAAGGAAAGAGACTTCTCGCCCAGGTCCCAAAGCTTCACCACTGCCCTCCTGCAGAGCTTTAACATCTTCATTTCACAAGGAAAGCAAAAAGCTGGGAATGTCATGCCCAAGGTTGCATAGCAGCTACTGTCCATGTCAGTGTCAGGATTCAGAGCTGTTGGAACACAAGGCTGCTCTGTCCCACATTGCCCTCTTCAGGCTGTGAGAGGAGTGACAAGTAGGGAGTAAAAGAAAATCTGAGAGCCATACCCAGGATAGCAGCAGTTCAGAGAAGAAAACCATTCCTTGGATTTATCATTTAACGCCTTATTTCTAGGGGTGCTTGACTGGTTCAGTCAGTGGAGAATGCAATTCTTGACCTCAGGGTCAAGAGTTTGAGCCCAACATTAAGGGTAGAGTTAATAATAATAACAACAACAACAACAATAAGAACAGCAACAATAATGCCTTACTTCTATTAAGAGTTAGCATGCTCCTTCTAAATACATTAATTCTCAGATGGCAGGTACTGGGCTTTCGAAGGGAAATCAAGCAAGACCTTGTCCTCAGGAATCACCATGTCCAGTGAGACAGATAATGCATTAACAAGAAATTTCGATAGAATGGATAAGTGATTCTTCAGGGAAAACACAGGGTATGATGGTGGCACATCCGTGGGTATTGGTGGGCAGGTGGCAACTCCCCAAATGCCTCACTTGGTGCCCAGTCCACATAGGCACCTTACAGTGAGTTAAAGCCCCTGCACTAGAGTGAATGAGACACACCTGTCTTGCTGAGGCAGCAACCCTCTTGAGAGTTCTGAGAAACCAAGAAGTAAGTCTGAGACAGGAATAGCTCAGCAGTCTTTTGATGATTGCATATGCTGAGATGATCCTTTAAGTTTTGATTATAGACATTGCTTTTTTTGTTGTTTTGCTTGGGGTTTTTTTGTTTGTTTTTAAAGTAGGCTCCATGCCCATTGTGGAGCCCAACATGGAGTGTGAACCCATAACCTGAAGATCAAGACCTTAGCTGAGATCAAATGAGTCACCAGACGCCCCTAGACACTGTTTTTATAGTACTTACATTTTTTGTAGGATTTTTTTTTTTCATTCAGATTCTAAATACTCTTTCAATCATTATTTCCCACCAGTTTGTCTAAACGAATTACATTTTCTGGATCATAGTTATGACTCTAAAAGAATTCTTAATTGTTTGGTTGCCTTTCAGATTGTCCCTGACCCATAAGGAAGTCATAGCAAAAAAGTGTATGAGTTTTGAAGTGAAATAGTTGTAGATTCAGATCGCAGCTTTTTGAATTACCAAGTGAGTGGCTGGAGGAGTTTCTCCTTTTGGAGCCTCAAATCCATCATCCAGAATTGTTGGGTCTGTTATCTGGCTTAAATTCACCACAAACCATCCCTCATAGGAATGTGTGAAAGACTGAACAAAATACCAGACCAAAAGCCCGTACTGGGCTGCATACAAATGAATGTCTCAATTAAAATGTTGGCAAAAAATAAAAAATTTTTAAAAGGAACGAAAACATACCATTTTCTCAGGCTGAAACTTCATGCTCGTGATAATTTAACATGGTCAACCAAGGTCTTCTGTGCAAGAAAAAATAATCTGCTTATGTTCTTTAAGTTCTGTGACATTATAAATCGAGTGTCTCCTTATGGGAGTTTGGGGCAAGCAGCAAATGGCACTCCTTTTCCCATTAGAGCACTTAACCAGTAAAAATACATTTAAAATTTAAAACTTAAAAATTTAAAAAATTTTAAAATTTAAATTTAAAATTTAAAAATTTTAAACTTATGAAAAGAGAGGGGTGTCACCTACAAATCAATAAAGGCTTGAGGGAATTATCAATCATTCACACTGTGGAGAATATATTTTGATCCTGATTCAAAGTTTTATAGTAATTTTTTGAGACTCTGAAGGAAATCTAAAACTTACTGATATTTGACATTATGAAGGAATTACTGCGATAATGGTATTATCACTATACTTTTTTATATCCTTCTCTTTTAAAGGCATTACAGATGGAATGATGTCTGGGTTCCAAATATTGGTGGAGAGAGGAAAACATGAGAGTAGAGATGAAACCAGGTTGGCCATAAGCTAATGGTATTTGAAGCCAGGTGATGGGTTCATGCTGTATTGTTCTTCTAGGATTATGTATTTGACATTTCTATAAAAGGTGTTTTTTAATAGAGACCAAAATATCACCTTTTTTTTTTTTTACTGATAAAGAATGATAAAGATGAATTTGGAGAACGTGGCATACTCACAGGCTTGTTGCTGAGCCCTGAATTAGGTGGACTTGGCCACTCAGCATAGGTGGGCCTTGACAATCCCAGGTTTCTCAGTGCACATAACCTGTTAGAACAGCTCACAGTGATATTAAGTCCAGGGTTCTGAGTTCAGTTGTCATGTCTCTGTCTTTGCTCCAGGAGCCCCTCCAAGCTCAGCCAGCTATCTGGCAAATGCGAACTGGTGGATGCAGGGAGATGAGGCCAGGATGTCAGCCTAGCACTAATTCAGCCTCATCCTCATCCTTGAAAAAGAATTGATATCATATGCCCTGTAGGGGAGAGTGGGGGCGGGGAGAGGACCTGTAGTGTCTTCTTTGTGCATCCCAGCAGTAAGTGGAAAGTATTAATCAGAGGGGGACTCTATTGCACAAGAAGAAAAATATGAATATTTAATTAGTAAAAACAAATGAGCAAAGTCAGCACTTTGGAGAAATGTGTACTAGCCAGAGACCTCTCAGAGAAAAAGAAAAAAAATACAGGAAAGAAACCAGCAGAACTGTGGAATATTTTGTCATCTTCTTACCATAAAAGTGAAATGATCCAAGGGTACAAGAAACATTTGATCCAATGGAGCAAAGTTCCTATTGAGCTGCATTGTATGTACATAATCTATGGTTGCCTTGGGAACGGATCCTTTCATGGTGATGGCATTAAAATGAGACACGCGACAGTAATTAGAGTTGCAGTTGGTCCAGTTGGCTCCCTCTTGGGAGAAAGTCGGAGATGGTAGGGTTTCAGCAGCCAACAAATTAAATGAGCTCTTGAAGGAAAGAATTTGGAATATTTACTAAATAGTAGATTTGTACCTGATGCTCTAGAGTACTTCTAGGTATGATACTTCTCCTATTGACTTTGAGGTGTAAATAATAAATCATCTAGTGGCATGCCCATTTTATCTCACCCATTCCACCTGATGGCATTTCTTTTCCTGAGAAATAACACAAACCAGGAAAAAGAGGAAACCCATTCATAACCTTTGTATTGGTTTGAAATGGAAACAGTTGTGATAGCCTGCTCCTATGATTAACCTCTCCACCCCAGGATAGTAGACCAGACAAGAGAACAGGATGTCAACAACTTGGCCACTAATAGGGTGTAACTTAGTCTCCATGAGAACTGTAATAACACAACTCAACTTTTCCACTCTGATGTGAATGCTCTGGGCTAGAACAGTGATCAGTGTAGGTAAATGGATTAAATATCTGGGAGTGAGCATACACCTGCTGTTTTTCTTTGACTGTTTTTCTTCCTCAATTTCAGGTATATGAAACAGGACACACTGGTACCACATTGCTAGCAGAAGTGTTTCTGCCTATTCCTGAAACTACCGTTGTCACTGGCAGAGCTCCCATTGAAGAAGTGGAGTTTAGTAGTAACCAGCATGTGACACTGGACCACGAGGGAGTTGGAAGTGGTAAGGAAAACTAATTATTCTTAATGGCTCATGATTTTACTATCAGTTTTGAACCTGGATTTTTTTTTTTTCATTTTCACACAACCGGATAATTATAAGATCACTTTCAGAAATTCAAATTAAAATGATGATATGTAATTTTTTGCAAATTCTTTTTTTTTTTTTTGTATACTGTTGGTGGCCAATAAATTCATATAACTAGGCAAGTATAAAGTAGTTTGACGATGTGAATAAAGACCTTTAAAATGCCTTTGACACCTTAATTTTTCTTCTAGGAATCTTTTGTAAGAAAATAATTTAAAACAAGGACAAAGCTTTGTGCATAAAAAATGTACATCACGGTATTATTCATTAAGACTGAAAGTTTGAAAAACTTAAATAATTATAATAGGGATATTATTAATTAATATCTTCTCTCTTATCCCCACAATTGTGATTAGATATATGATGTACCTTCTCTGCCTACCGTTTTCTTAACCTCTATAATATACCTTGCTCTCTTTTTCCGTCACTACTATATTCCATAAAACTTCTTTAAATCTGTCTTCCAAGTCATGAATTCACTCTTTGGCTATATCTAATCATTGAAACTCATCGCGGAGCTTTTCATTTTAATTATTGCATTTTCATCTCTATAAATTCTATTTAGTTATTTTCCAATCTAGTCAGTTCTGATAACATTTGTCCTTTCCTCCAACTCTCAATCATTTCATTTCTTTTATCCGGTCATTACTTCTTTATTTTTAAAAACACATACACATAGTTTGAACATTCTGTACTAATCATTCCAATACCTGTCTGCTTATTGGTCTGCTTTTGTTGCCCCTTATTCTTGATGGCTTGTTTCCTTGTGTGTCTAGTGACTTTTTTTATTGTAAGTTCATATCTGGAAATGTATCTGCAAGAATTCTTCGATGCTCAAATCCAATCAGCAACCTACAAGTCTGGAGACCTAGGCTTTAGTTCCAGCTCTCACACTGATAAATTGTGGGACCCTAGTAATTATGTAATCTCTTTGAATATCATCATCTTCTTTCCATAAAATGAATCTAAGGAGACCTCCTTTCATGTCTTTTAGGGTTATTTTGAAGATTAAAGTGGATATTCAATTTTAAGGGAAGATCTTTGAAAAATACAGAGATGCTATTACAGTGTTTAATAGTGGTTCTGTTTTGTGCTACTAATATTAACTGGAACTGCACGACATCCAGTCACTATATTTAGTGCTTAAAAAACCTTTCCTTCCTTTAGTGGATTAAACAACCTGCCCCGAGACTTTTTATCATGAATTTCCAATCAGTAGAGGCTAGATAAGTAAGTGAGGCTCACTGTTGCCTGGTAGCTTGCACATAGCTGAGGTCTGTGAGTGGCCACTGTCTTCCAGGCACTAAGTGCTCTGCAAGGATGACCACATTTGACATGTGGCTCCCCACTCAGGCACACCCTTAGGCACTTGAATGTGTTCCTTCTGCCAGAAATGCTCTTTCCCAACAATCTGCATGTCTCCCTTCCTCCTTCGCTTCAGGCCTTTATCCAAAAGTCCCCCTCTCATGAAGCCTCCTGCACCACCCTGTCTAAAAGTTCAGCCCTTCCCCACCCTCCCAAAATGCACATTTTCTATATATGCTCCCTAGTTTATGGTTTATCTTCCACATTTATCCCTCTCTAACATACCACACACTCTTCTTATTTATTGCCTGCCTCCTGTTGTAATAGAAACTCCTTGAGAACAGGGATTCTCATCCATTTTGCTTCTTTACTGCAATCGGCAGTACCTAGAATAGTGCCTGGCTTGAAGGAGGAGCCAAACACGTATTTGTTCACTGAGTGAATGAATGGAGGTCTTCATAATCATCTTTCTTAGGAGGTACTATTTTTATCCTTATTTCACACATAAAGAAATGAAGGCTTGGAGAAGTTAAGCAATCTGTTTATGGCCGCACAGCTGTTAAGTGGCAGTACCAGAATAGACACACAGATGGTCCCACTCACCATGCCTCATTCATTATATAAGGTCTACAAGCTGCTGTCAGAGCTAGAACCAAGCGGCCAATTCCAAGCGTCACTGCCTGAAGAAGTTCAGTGATGCTGACTGGAATTCTGTTCCATCCTGCCAGCCCATTTGTCTACTGTCTGCTTTCCTACCAGGACTGGGCTCACTCCCTTTTTCTCAACAATGTCTGTGTAATCTCATGTTTCCCTAGGAGTGCCCTTCTCATTTGAAGCAGATGGTAGTAATCAACTGATTCTAATGACCTCGGGGAAGGTGTCCAACAGTGTGGCCTGGGCCATTGGAGAAAATGGGATCCCTTTAATTCCCCCACTGTCACAGCAGAACATCGGATTTAGAAGGTAATGGGTGTCTAGAGTAAATGGATGAGTAATGCCAGCGTTTGTATTCATGACATGGGAGGGGGAACCTTGCAATGTCACCTTCTTTCCTTTTATTCTCCTGTGCCAGGATTTTCAGGGTTTTTTATTGTTCTTGAGGTAAGAATTAAAATATTAATAGCCTAATAAGTATTAGATGTTCAGGAGTGTCAGTAACAGCACAAAGCACTTTGCCTTATTTAATCTCTCCAGTAAATCGGTGAAGGATTTCTGGCCCCATTTTATATTCAGGGAAGTACACAGGAAACAGTTGTGCATACATACGTCGCCCTCAATGTGAATGAGGGTGGTTGTAGAAACTTCTGGTTGTTATAAAAGTCTCTATGGTCAGATCTCTTCCTTGATTGCTAGCTCCTTAGGTTCCAACCCAGAACAGAAGAAATGGCACTCTGGGCCTCTGCCGTTTCCCCCTTTGGCGGTCCCTACTTCCTTGTGGCAGGTGCCTGTCCAGGAGGCCTGGACCATGGGAACCAGGTGGCCTGGGCTCGATTCTTGCTTCCGTCCTGCCCCAACAGATGTGTCTTGAGTAAACCTTCTACTATTCTAGGCCTCAGATGCCTCCACTCTAAAACAAAAAGACTGCTCCTCATCAAGAAGACCCTTTCCAGTTTACAAGCTATCATTTACAACACACGTGAAAATAGAGTGGGGTTTGTTTTGTTCCCTTTATGCCCTCTCCATCCTGATTCTGATGCCTGTGTTCCTGGGATGAGCACAAGGAATGCTGCTCCACACTGTCTCAGTCAGGAGATTGGCAGCCACGTCCAGGGGAGGCCTTGGAGTATAAGCGTGGCCGATGGATTCATCCCACTAAGTTTCACACTGGGGATAGAGCTCCAGCAACTCAGGAGAGGGGGTCGAGCCAGCCCAGGATGGGTACCAAGAGATGCAGTGCTGCTAACAAAGCCGCAGCTCACCGTTGCTGGCAACCGCTGGCCTCAAGGCAACTCAGGCATGTCCGAAGATGGTGCTTAAATCACTTGTGTGTTTATTCCAGCCCCGGCTACCAGTGGTCCCCAGTTGTGTGGGAACTGAGGCACTGGAGGCCAATCTGGCCTGGATCCCAGGACTCTAGGGGTAGGCCACATCGTACTTGGTTTTCTGGAGATGGAACTGACACAAAACATTGTATAAGTTTAAGACATACAACATAGAGATTTGATTAATGGATATATTATGAAATAATAATCACTCGAATAAGTCTACTTCATATTGGTCACCACACACAGTGACAAATTTTGTTTTCCTTGCCATGAGAACTTTTCAGATCTACTCTCTCAGGAACTTTTTTATTTTTTTACTTTTAAATGTAAAGTAAAGTATTGTTAACTATGGTCACCATGCTGTACATTAGCCCTCCCAAAATTATTTATTGTATAACTGGAACTTTGGACCTCTGATCCCCCCTTTGCCCATTCCCCTCCCCCCACCCTATCCCTGGCAACCACCAATCTGTTCTCTGTTTCTATGAGTTTTGTTTTGTTTTTAATTCCATGTAAGTAAGATCCTACAATATCTGCCTTGCTCTGTCTGACTTATTTCACTTAGCATGATGCCCTCAAGCTCCATGTTGTTGCAGATGACTGGATGCCTTCTTTTTTATGGCTGGGTAATACTCCATTGCATATCCTTACCACATTTTCTTTATTCCTTCTTCCGCTGATGGACAGTCAAGTGGCTGTGTCTTGGCTCTTACAATTAATGCTGTAATAAATATGGGGGTGCAGATACCTCTCCAGGATAGTGATTTTGTGTCCTTCAGATATATACCCAGAAGTGGAATTACTGAATCATGTGGAGGTTCTTGAGGAACCTCCAGTGTTTTCCAGTGTTTGTACCAATTTACATCCCCCCCAATAGTGCACGAGGGTTCCCTTTTCTCCACTTCCTCACCAGCACTAGTTACCATGTGTCTCTTTGATGATGGCCATTCTAAGAGGTGTAAGGTGATATCTCACTGTGGTTTGGGTTTGCATTTCCCTGGTGTGGAGTGATGGTGATTGAGCACCTTTTCAAGTCCCTGCTGGCCATCTGCATGTCTTCTTTGGAGAAATGTCTGTTGGTCCTCTGCCCATTTTTTAATTAGATTCTTTGTTTTATTGCTATGGGACTACAAGTTTCCTGGATATTTTAAACTATAACTCCTTATCAGATATGTGCTTTGCAGGTATCAGGTATTGTGTCCCCCTATTCACTCTTCTCTGTTATCCCTATAACATGCTTAAGAGCCATCATCAAGTAAAGGAAAATGGCAAAACTCCTTCCTTATGATCAGATTTTCTCCCGTAGACAGTAAGAGCCTCCTGAAGCAGTGCTGTCCCTGGGACTTTGTGGGCTTGAGGCAAACCACCCTGTGAACATGGCTGTCTCATGGCACTCATTTTTTTCCCCAGCGCTTTGAAGAGGGCAGATGCCATCTCCTCTATTGGTACATCCGGACTGACAGACTTGAAAAAGTTGGCCAAGTGGGCAGCAGAGTCCAAGCTCGACCCGAACGACCCCAACAATGCCCCTTTGATGCAGCTAATATCGGTAATGCGGTAGGAGAACTGTGTGCACACCCCCACTTCTCAACTTGGGGTGATCATAATAGAAATGGCTCAGCCCTTCACACACATTTTCTTTCACACAGTGATCTCCCATGTGATAGCGTGTTAAGAACATGAGGGCTAGGTTGAATGATAGGTTTACAGTCAGGCTCTGGCCCTGTCTGGCTCAGACACCCTCACAGTGTGACTGTGAGGACACGCGCTGCTGCCTTTCCACACTTAGCCGGGCACACAGTCGGTGGGCAATCAGTAACAGTTGTTCTTGTGATATTGCTGTTGCTCCTACCTCTAACTTCTGCAAAGCACTAAAGAGAGGTCTTACTCGGCCCCTCCTATGGAGAGGAACCTGAGCATGAACGCTCAGAGTCACTTCCTCAAGCTCATGCGACTGGTAAGGACACAGGTCCGAGTTGATCTGGTTCCAGAGCACATGCTCAGTCCATCACACGTGGAAAGGCTGATAGGGATGTTTTCAGAAATGGTGATTGTTTGTTCTCCTATTTGATGATTAATTAGATTATCATTTCGGTTTCATTTAAGTATGTCTGAGATAAATTGCTTGTGTCTATCATACCATTCAAAATTCTTCACTGAATTTATACATAAAATGGAACATTAGTCAGTAAATGATTTTTCTTGGTAGCAAATACAACTGTTTTTATTCCCAAGTTCATAATTGCTACAAAAACATAATAAACAAGTAGATGATTTGGAAAGCGACCACAGCAACACATTCTGTGTTCGTGTTCATTCGTGTGAGTTCATCAGCAGGGGACCTGGGTCCAGGATAACATGTTCATTTCTGCCCTCAACTTTATAAGATAAGTCTCAAAGCGAGCTTTGGTTTATTTTGATGTTTATCTTTAGAACCTCTCCTTCCAACATGATACTTCTTAGTGTGAATAAAATTAATATTGGAAAGAAAAGGCCATATTACCTAGAGCATAGACTATTCCTTGTAGAGTTTTCAAATCACGTTTGGATTACTATCTATTTATTTTTGCAAGAGGGAGAGAGACCGAGCACGAGTGGGCAGGAGGGGCAGAGGGAGAAGCAGACTCCCTGCAGAGCAGGAAGCCCACGTGGAGCTTGATCCCAGAACCCCAGGATCATGACCTGAGCCAAAGGCAGATGCTCAACTGACTGAGCCTCCCAGGCGCCCTCGATAACTATCTTTAAGTCAGTGGTAATATAGTACAAGTGTCACCTCCGTGTTTTTCTTTTAAACTATTTGTCTTCCGATTAGAGGGATGGAACACAAGGATGTCTTCCTGACTAGCCTCGTTTTAATGGATTTTCACAGTGAGATCACCTTTCCCCATGCAAAGCCCCAGCAAATCTCTGCTCCCTGGCTTTCCTTTAGTGAGGAGGAGAGTGCCACTGGCAAAGCCCCCACAGACGGGCAAGCAGACACATGGGCAAAGGTCAGCCCCACCTGCTTAGCCTCTGAGCAGTATCCTGAAACCATCCTTTTGGTGACAGTGTAGGGGGTTGGTGCCCAGACGATCTCTGGTTCTCTCTACTCAGTGACCAAGGCCGTGAGGTGCTATTTAGAGACAGAAGAGCATGGCCTTTAAACCAGGGAGGCTGACCAGCTGATTCTGGGACCAGATCTACATGTGTACATAAATATATATTTTTTAATATTTTAATATATTTTGTTAAATATATTTTTAAAGTTTTATTAAGCTATCTTTTATATATTTGTATTTTAATATACAAATATGTCTTAGCCATATTTTAAATACATATATTTGATTTCATATATTCTGTATATAAGCAATCCTATTTCCAAGAGGCACCTGGTAATACACTGATACAAATCTCTCACCTTTCAGGCTGTAGATTTGCATAACAACCTATGAGAGATGCATGCATATCAAAAAACGAACTTTATTTTTGGGGGGGAGCATTCCCCCCCAAAGTTTGTGGTACTTTTTACAATTCGTACAGGAATAGAACAGCATCTGACTTACTACTGTTATATTTTAATGTATCTCATCCTTAAATGAAAGGCTAGATGTTTCAAGTCTCAGTCCACAACTGTTCAGCTTCCATTTCCAAAAGCTCCATGCTGGGTTTCTTCAGATGCAAAATGCCTGCCATCTAAAGTTGTGTCTCGTTTTCTCTAGGTTGCTACCAGCGGTGAATCCTATGTCCCTGATTTCTTTCGCCTAGAGCAGCTGCAACAAGAATTTAACTTTGTTTCGGATGAGGAATTAAATAGATCCAAACGATTCAGGCTTCTTTGTCTTAGAAGCCAAGAGGTGCCCGAATTTCGAAATTATAAGCAAATTCCAGCATATGATCGAGAAATTCTAGAAAAAGTATTCCAGGTAAGAAACTGCCCTGGAAGAGTTAATACCATAATAAAATATCTCCGTACCATCCAGTATACTATTACATGTATGTTTTCTTGCTGTCATGTTCTCGACGGCCATATTGGTTTCTCATTTATAGCACTTAACCTTTTCATTATTTTTCTTAAACTTAACGTTTAAGTTTGCCCAATATAATAACATACAAATGAAGAAAAATTAGGGTTGAAAAGTCTCCTAAGTATTACTATGGGAAATTACCCTGGCACACTGATCCTGTGGGAGGCGCTGGCAGGGGCTGCTGAGCTCTCAGCCGCCTTGGGTGGGCAGGACGCACAGGTCTGGCAGATGAGGGAGACCGGAGGTGGGGAAGCTCTGAGGAGCTACAGGCAATAAAGGTGTGTTTTGGCTGGTGGAGGCGGCAGGCCAGTTAGAGCCAGACAGGCAAGTTAGTGTTTGATGAGGTAAACGGAGAGCCATTGGAAATTGATACCTTGATGATTTTTGATGCAGAAAGTGTGGAAACTATTGGAGAGTATTTTTGGTTACTTGGTTCTTTGCATTAGTTCGGGTTCGTGACAGTGATTGATAAAAAGCCAATTTAAGCTACTCCAAAAGCACCAAGGAGAGTTTATTGGATGATGTAATGCGAAAATAGGGTTGGCTATCTAAAGAGGCATGAATGATGGGAGTTCGGCTGCGCCTCAACGACACCTGGACCCAGAACTTGAACTCGGCGAGGACTTTTCTCCATCTGTCCCAGGCTTAAAAATCTTGGGAACAGCTATGGGGCCCTGGATGGATCAGTCAGTTGAGTTTCTGGCTCTTGATTTCGGCTCAGGTCATGATCTCAGGGTCCTGGGATCCAGCCAGAGTTGGGCTCTACCAAGCAGGGAATCTGCTTGAGTATTTGCTCTCTCTCTTTCTCTGAGCTTTTGCCCTTCCTTCTTCTAATAAATGTAACTTGTTGGAAATGCTATAGTCACTAGGGCACATTTTTCCCCCACAAAAGATCTACCCTGTGGGGTAGAGTGTGCTCTCGGGCACACTCTCTCTATGATAAGTCAATAAATCTTCGAGGAAAAAAAAAAAAATCTTGGGAACAGCTGGCTTGAGTTGCCCAGGCTGGGTTAGGAGCCTCTCTGGGTATTCAGCTGTGACCACCAAAGGACTGAAGCAGAACATGGCAGCTTCCTGGGCTCCCGGGGGATTTTACTGATAGAAAGAAAGAGGAAAGTCAGTTGCCTAAGACAAAGCTCATGCACCCTGTACGCCTCCAAATAGGTGACCCATGTCAGCTGTGGCCAGATGCTATTTACTATTTTTGCAATTGCTCTACTTAAAATAGAAAAGACAAAAATGAGAACAGAAGCTTTGGCTGAGTTGCTCGGGTGAGCTTAGCATCTTGAACTATAGTGAGTCTCTCGGTTACCTCTGTGGCTTCTTTCTTCCTACATGAAAAGCTTATGTTGTAATTGCACTACAGAATTATCTTCTACTTATAAGGCAGTTCAGCCAGCTGGTTCCAAAACCTGCATACTGCATCCAAGATCAATCTTGAACCAAAAATGAAGAGGAAGGTGGAAGAAACACTTAGAACCATAAGTTATTATTTAAACCACAGGTGATAAATTATCTGATTTAAGATAAATTCTCTAGTCTCACGTGGGGTACTAGTAATTCACAATCACAAAATGATTCCTTTTTAATTTTAGGACTATGAGAAACGTTTACGAGACAGAAACATAATTGAAACCAAGGACCACATAGATACCCATAGGGCCATAGTAGCCAAGTACCTCCAACAGGTAAGGAATATCATTTTACAGAGTCTTCAGAGGGGAAAACAGCCAGTACCCTCACACTGGGGGGAGGGTGATGTCTATTCTTCCGAAGTTCTCTGTGGGACAAACATCACTTAGCCTCTCTAGACTTTTTTGCTCATAATTACAAATATGAAATTAGCAGCCATCTTCATCTTTTGAATGTATGGAACACCAGGATGTATCTCGTTTTATGATCAGTGGTTATCTTAAGTGAGGCATGATCACAAGGGATAGAATTTCTAAGTCACAATTTTTCTCATATTTCAATGTTTGTATCATATCACCTTTGTAATGAAGAAATTTGATAAACCACATACTGACTGCCCTGATGCACTAAAAACTTGAAATATCCTTTTGCCCTTCCTTCTCCTAATAAATGTAACTTGTTGGAAATGCTGTAGTCACTAGGGCACATTTTTCCCCCACAAAAGATCTACCCTGTGGGCTCCGTATAAAAAAACAATTTATGGGCACCTGGGTGGCTCAGTTGGTTAAGCAATTGCCTTTGGGTCGGGTCATGATCCCAGAGTCCTGGGATTGAGTCCCACATTGGGATCCTTGCTAAGTGGGGAGTCTGCTTCTCCCCTTCCCCCACTTGTGCTCTCTCTCTCCCTCAGTCTCTCAAATAAATAAACAAAATCTTTTTTTAAGCCACCATTTATTATATTTAAGACATTCTCTATTTAAGGAATAATTAGAAAATAAATCAGTATAAATAGAGAAAGAAGTTAAGAATCTGAAATATATGTGCTTCAAGATGGGTCCTGTTTTCTCTAGTTGTTCATTCACTCAGCAAAATTTCACAATCATCCACCAGGAACTTTCCCTCGTCCCATGAATATAGCAGTGAGTGGAACGGAACCCCCTCTGCCTTAGGGGGGCATTAGGAACAAAGCGGGATGATTGCTATAGGAAGAGGTCAATACCAGGGAGAAAAGTGCACGTGTGCTGGGAGGAGGCACTGAGGTGACATCAGCTGAAGACTGGAAGGAGTGGAGGGAGTGAGCTGTAATGTTTCAGGAACATTTGAAATAAAACACCTATCTGTCCTCAGGTTAGAGAATCAGTGATAAATCGTTTCCTGATTGCAAAGCACCATTTTCTTCTTTCGGATTTGGTCGTAGAAGAAGAAGTTCCCAATATCAGGTAAGAGTGAAGAAGTCTTTTGTTTCTTATCAAATTATTTTCATTGTATCATATTAAAATTTTCATGTACATAGAAGACTTTTATCCTTGTTTGGTATGTATTTGGGCCCCCGGTAGTGCTGGGAACTGGTAAAACCTGATTAACGCCTCATGGTTACAGTAGTTGGAGGATTTTACTGAGCAAGTCACATGAGGTGCTCTCCATCATGCCCAGTACACACCATCTCATCTCCTACCATGCCCAAGTCAGCTCCACCAGCCTTTGCCAGTTCCCTGTTGCAGTCAGATGCAGTCTGACAGCATTTCCCTCCTGCACGCCCCTGCTTTTCCTCTACCCCTTCCAGTCTGTTCCTCAGTCCCCTGCACACATGCACACACGGGACCGAGGGGGTGCCTCAGAACCAGCCCTGGGATTCCAGGTGGTGGGGAGAGACTGAGAGCTACTGTGTGTTTGGTGAGGGGTCAGGGGTAGCAGGGAAAATGGGTATTCACGTAGAAACTGGGATTTTATAGCATTTGCTCAATTGTCTCCCTGTTACTTAGAAAAATCTTCAAATTATCTCAACTAAAGGTAGAAGCATAAAAGGTGAAAAATAGCTTTCTATATTGGTGGTCTTGTGTAGTGCATTAACTTCGCGACCTATCTGTGATTAAGTGTCTTGGTCTCCTAAAAAGTTTATTTCCTGCTTGTACTTTCTCTCCACTGCCAAGTTGGGCAGGAGACCAAAAAAAAAAAAAAAAATTCCATGGCACCCCCTTTCTTTGTCTTATATCTAGGAGGGAGACTGTCCCCACAGACTCCCATGCACACCATCCCCTTCTTTCCAGGCCCCAGGTCCAGTCACTGAATGTATTTTTTCAGTCATGAAAATTATATTTTAGAATAGATGGTGATTTTCATGCTGTGTTTCCATTTCTTTTCTTTCTTTTTCTTTTTCTGCTTTACTTTCTGCATTAAGTTCTGAAGGCTCGGGGTATGTTCTTTCTTCTTTTAATTTTGGTTTGCTCTTAGCATTAAACTAAGATGTTTCTGTATGTGATGGTCCCAACCACCAAGACATTCCCATGCAGACTGCTAGCGGGGTGGCAGTCTCAGGAGAAGAGCCACCCCTGGGGGAGGGGAGGAATTGTGACAAAGAGAAGGGCTGTGCCAGGTTAGGACGCTCTGGCAAAGGTGTCTCTTGGAGGTCCCCAAGTTTGGGTTCGGTAGATGTCCTGGCACCGTGATTAATAAGATGGGCTTAACTTGCAACAGAGTGAACCCTGAGGACATTATGTTGAGATAAATCAGACAGAGAAAGACAAATACCATTTGATCTCACTTATAGGTGGAATCTAAAAAGGCCAAACTAATAAAAAACAGAGTAGAATTCCCACCCGCACTGGCCAGGGGGTGGAAAAATCAGGGAGATGTTGTTTAAGGGTACAACTTGCAACTAGGAATTAAATAAGTTCTGGAGATCTCAGACATAGCAGAGTGAATACAGTCAATATATACCATAAACTTCAAAGTTACTGAACGCCTTGATCTTAATTGTTCTCCCAACAGGAAAAAAAAAAAAAAAAAGAAGGATAATTATGTGAAGTTATAGAGGTGTTGGCTAACTCCACAGTGGTAGTCATATTCCAGTAGGTAAATGTATCAGACCAATTACATTGTACGCCTTAAATATACACAATGTGATATGACAATTACATCTCAATGGAAATAAATTAAAATACTAAAATGCAGATAATGAGTCATGCACAGAAAAAGAGATTTGCAATATTACTCTGCTCACACTCTTTTTTTTTTTTTTTTTTTGGTGGGGGGAGACAGTTCTAGTTCATAACTTCCCATTATGTTAACATGTAATGGGCCAGCTCTTATTTTAAGTGAGTTAAGAATAAATATATGTCAGTATTTTCCAAAGCAGAAGAAGGTGGTCGTTTAGTCAGAGTGACCCAAGCTGCAGCCACAGCTCCCGCTTCCTGAGGAGCCTTCAGCAAACCCCGTCCCCTCCCAGAGCCTCCAGTTTCTTTATGTGAAAAATGGGGTCAATAAAGGTTAGGCTTCTCAGGATACGAAACAGACTCTGGGAGGCACCCATCACTCTGCTCAATTCATAGAAGGGGCTGGTCAATGGCAGCTGCTCTGGAAGACCCCGGGAGCAAGTGGGAGCCCATCAGGGGCTGGGGCCTCCCTAGCCGGTTATGGTCCTCGGAAGGAGGCCACTGAGCAGCCTGGTGCTGGTGGGGTGGCCAAGAAGCGAGAGCGGGCAGGAGGCCAGCGCTGTTCCCGGCTGTGGAGCCCCATGGCATCTGCCTGTGGGTCCAGAGTCACATCTGTGCTTCTGCTCAGTCTCTGGGTTGTATTTAATGACCTGTTTCGTGGCCCTTTCTTCCACCATGACTCACTGCTGTGCTTCCATCTCCTGGAAGTGTTTACGGGATTTCACCTCACCGAGAGGGAGAGTGAGGAGAGGGATCCTCCCGCCCGCCCCTTCCTCTGGAAAAATCATTGCCATGATGCCATCCTCATCTCTCCAACAGCTGCCATTTTAGGGCATCCACCCAGTGCTAGACCAGGGCCTGGGTGCTTGGCCTACCCACCCCCCTTTGTCCTCTTCATCACCCCAGGAGGTAGGCATGATCATCCCCATTTTACAGATGATGAAACAGAGACAAAGAGGTGACATGACTTGCCCAAGATCAAAGAGGGGAGCCAGGAGTCCCACAGCTTTGTCTAACTCCAGAGGCTGAGTCACCTGGGAAGTGCCCAGGAAGGCTGGGAATGTCACCGTGAAAATGGAGCAGGTTAATGCCCCCAGCCTCAGGAGAGGGAGCATCCCCGGAGGAGGGAGACACGGGCCCTGAAGGGGCACGGCAGCCTGGGGCAGATGAGGAGGAAGGGCAGAGGGCACCCCATGCGCAGGACTGGCCCTTGAGGCCAGGAGCAGGAGAGCACCTGGGGGATGAGTGGGCAGAGCACCCGGCAGGAAGCAAGAGGGGCCCAAGCACACTTAGCTTCCTTCTGACCGATAGCAGCTACAAGCAAGGCTAAGGAGCCACACCAGAGGATCTCCCCAATATAAGAATTTCTTGACGATTTCCACCCACCCCCTTAAAAAGACAGAGTTTTTCAGGGGCCTTCGAGGGCCCCTTGGTGGGGGGAGTTTGGGAAATTGTCTCATAGCGTTCCAGACCTTTCCTTTCCTCAGAGTCCTAATCCTGCTCTATGATCATTAGCATTCTGGGGCTAAGCCTTTTCAAGCTGGCAGAACAAAAGCGACCACTAAGGCCAAGGAGAAAAGGTCGGAAGAAGGTGACAGCCCAAAACCTGTCCGATGGAGACATAAAGGTGCTGGTGAACATCATCCGGGCTTATGACATTCCCGTGAGGAAGCCAACGGCAAGGTGAGAGCCCTCCAGATGGCCTTGGAATAGAGAGTACGGTGTCCCAGCCAAGTGGGTCACTTCCTTATAGCATGTCCACCCCTACTTTGAACATAGTGGTTGATCATGGGGGCCAGGGGTGGGGGCAGTCTTACTGAAGCCAAAACCCTATTGGTTGCAACTAATAGAGCCAACTTAGTTAATTTAGGCTAAAGAGGGGATTCATTGGGAATATCTCAGAGAACTCAAGGTTAAGAGGTACAGCTGAACTGCATGGTGGACAGTGGACAGTAAAAGATTCAGATGGTTCTTCTGAGGCCCCATTGTCTCTCTCGCTTGCTTCCCCCTGTGGGTCTGCCTCATCTCCCTGTGAAGGAAGTGGTCCTTTCAGCCACGGTACCATCCACCGAGCATCAGTTTCTCAGGAGAGAAGCTGAAGGTCCCGACTTGGGTCAGGGGTTGATCCATGGTCTCATCACCTACACCCAAAGAGGCAGGGTCCCCAGGCCCAGGCCTGAAGGTGGGGAACAGTTCTCAGAGAAGTGGGTGTGAACTAGGCAGATACCCAAAAGGTGTATGTCCTAAGTTCTAAATAACACATGCTACGAGCATAAAAATGTGACTTCCCTTTTATCTTCTCCGAGACATGAGCGATGCCTACTACGTTGCATTACACTAGGGCAGTGGGGACCCCCCCTCCAAGCCAGGATAAAGTGAGCCTGAGTCTCTTGCCCCTTTAGAGAACAGAGATGAGCAAGAATTCAGGAAAGAAAGAGCAAGAATTAAAACTTCTGCCAGCCAGTACCTTTGCCAGTGTAATGAGGAAGGCTGACTTTCCTGCCCGCTCACCAGCTTCCCCGCACTGTGCTAAGGCTCTTTCATACAGAGTATCTCACTTACTTTTCACTATTATTAATATCTCCTTTTCACAAAAAGGAAAATGTGTGGCTGGCTTGTTCAGAGTCATCCAACTCCATCTGATTCACAGAAGAGCCCCGTTCTGGACTTTGGAATCTTATTTCCTCTCTAGGATCTTGCTTTTACATTTATCCCCCATCCATTATTTTACCCTTTTGTTTTAACTGCCTAACTCTTCCACCCATTACAGAACACCTCATCATCACCAACTATTCCCACCATTGGGTCACTAGTAAATGCCCATTTAAGTTCTCGAATCTAGCCTTGCTTCCTTGAGCCACAGCCCCATGCCTTCACCTTGATTGCATCAAAGCTCAACTGTGGGGAGAAAAACTGTTTTTTTTAAATAATATATAGGTGTTTCTCTTATTTTGGTCTCTGTAGAATTTTTTTTTAAGTGTTAAACCATTCCGTTCAAATTACAAGGAGGCTGGGCTGATCCTCTGTGTTATACATTGCCGTGTAGGCTCATCAACACAGCTCAGATAGCAACGCTTGCAATGAGCCTGTCCGAATCTCCACCCTCTACCCTTGCATCAAACTAGATCGGATTTTTCATCGCCTGCTCTGTACTCTCCTAGCTCATGCCCATCCCTGTGGTCTAACATGCATCCCACTGGATTGTGGTTATTTGTTTACATGTCTGCTGGCCCTTTTCAATGGAGCTGAAGTGTGTTGTGTTTGTCTTTGCAGCCCCAGAGTCTAACACAGGCTGCAAATATAGTAGGCATTTAACAGATGTTTTGGTGATACTGTAGTCAGTGGTGTTCCAAAGAGAAAAAGGATTTCTCTAGTAGCTCTTGTGTTAAATATTCCACTTCTATTGTCTCATGGTTTGTCTGATACCCTAATCTATGAAAAGGGAGGACACTTTGGTAGAAGGAGACAATGTATACTTTATAGCCCAGTAGTGAATATGAATAAAATACTTGGTAAAACGCAAGGTTCAGGGCAAATATACAGGTGTGTTGTTAGGATGAGGAGAAAGGTATCTGGAAGCGACTCTCTCAAGACAACTGTCTTTTCTTTTTTTTTAAGAATCCCAAAAGGGATAGGGTGTCTGGGTGACTGAGTTGATTGAGCATCTGACTCTTGATTTTGGCTCAAGTCATGATCTGAGGATCATGAGATCAAGCCCACATCAGACTCCGTGATGGACATGGAGTCTGCTTAAGATTCTCTCTCTCCCTCTCCCTTTGCCCCCCACCCACCCCACACTTACCCACCCACCCTGGCGCACGTGTATGTTCTCTCTCTCTTTTTTTTTTTTTTAAAGATTTTATTTATTTATTTGACAGACAGAGATCACAAGTAGGCAGAGAGGCAGGCAGAGAGAGAGAGGAGGAAGCAGGCTCCCTGCGGAGAAGAGAGCCCGATGCGGGACTCGATCCCAGGACCCTGAGATCATGACCTGAGCCGAAGGCAGCGGCTTAACCCACTGAGCCACCCAGGCGCCCTGTTCTCTCTCTCTTAAAAGAATCCCAAAAGGAGGCCCCTGGGTGGCTCAGTTGGTTAAGCAACTGCCTTCAGCTCAGGTTATGATCCCAGAGTCCCAGGATGGAGTCCCACATCAGGCTCCCTGCTCAGCAAGGAGTCTGCTTCTCCCCCTGACCCCCCCCTTCTCGTGCTTTCTCTCTCTGTCTCAAATAAATAAATAAAATCTTTAAAAAAAAAAAAATCCCAAAAGGGAAAGGGGGAAGACCCATAGATCCTAATTCAAGCAAGGAATTCATGAGAGTGTCTTTCGCAGTGAGGTTTGGCAGGCCCAGAGAGAGGGGTCTTACGGGGGATATGTAGCTCGCAGATACTGCAGAGTTCAGGGTCACAGAGAATGAATGCAGTGGGAGGGGACCTGGGTGGAAACGGGCAGGGCAGGCTGGCAGGAGTTCAGGATTCTACCACCTGAGAGGGACTGTGGCTCTCATTTTGGGGGGAAAAGACAGAGCCCTCACTCAGGCACCCCCTGGGAGAGGAAGAACAGGGGGAGGACCCTTTGCACTGTTCCAGACAGACATGTAGGTCTAGGGATGGAAGTTGGGGTGGCATGGAGTCAAAGGGCTCTGCACCACAGCTGCTTGAAACCACTTGGGCCCAGCAGGACCCAGAATCAAATGAAACAGTGTTACTCCGTCACAGAGCCTGACACAAAGGAGGTCCCAGTCTTTGCTCCCTTGGTTCCTTAAACTCTCCCTTTCCTTGTCCTGGGAACCACCATCAAAAGCCAGCTGCTGGGGTGCCTGGGTGGCTCAGTGGGCTAAGCCTAAGTCATGCCACCCCACCTTCCGTCCCTAGGCCTAGGGGTGACTCCATGGAGTCCGTGCCACCCCATGGAGTCCACTAAGTCATGGAGAGAACCTGAGCATACTAAAAGCTTTCTGAAGTGTCAACAAACTTAAAGAAAACATCTGTCACCAGAGCCCTACCTCTTTGGAGAAGCTATCTTGCTGAGTATCTAATTCCTGTCATGCATCTCCCTCCTAGCAAATTCCAGCAGCCATCAAGATCTTCAAGGACTTTCAGCGAGAAACGTGCTGCTTCGCCAACCACACACAGCCCTACCCACAGTGTGGACTACCCCCTCGGCCAGGTGACAAACCCAGATGCTATGGTTTGGCTTAGATCCTTGCCCCTTCAGAATGGCCCAGAAAATGTATTGTCTCTTCAATGCTTCATTTTCTTTGCAAACACACTACTTAGTCAACATATTCTACCTCTGCCTAGAACAAAATAATTCAACAAGGTGTTACGGACTCTAACGCCTTGCTCTTGTCTTTAAGGTTTTAGTACGTCCTTTTGTAGAAGTTTCTTTTCAACGAACAATTTGCCACACAACTACAGCTGAAGGACCAAACCCCAGCTGGAATGAAGAATTGGAACTTCCTTTTAGGTGAGCATATTTTCCTCTTTAGGGAACTATAGGATATTTTGAAGAAAGGTGAATAAAATGGAGACCTGGGGGGAAAGGACTATGGTGAAAGTTTCTGTAGCTCGTGGGCCGGGACAAGATCCAGGAGTCTGAGCCCAAGTCCCATACTGTTCCACTGGTACCACAACTAACTCCAGTCCAGAGGAAAAATGGGAAAATGTCCAATTTTTTCTGTGTTCCTTGTCTCCCCGACTCTGGAACCTTCAAATAAACTCCCCAGTCTGTTACTCCCTACTTTCCATAATGATGCTTTCTTCCTCACCAGAAATACTACATAGGCATTTAAAACTTTAAGTGATTTTAAGTATTTAAAAGACTCCTTATTTCAGATCTTGAAGCAGTCTTAGAAATTACCTAGTGCACCACTCTACTTTTATAGGAAAGAAATGAAAACCCAAGCATAGAAGGTGACTGGCTTCAGGCCACATAGTCCTTAGAGACAGAGCAAGGACTCAAGCTGGTTTAGCCAGAAGAGAAGGACACATGCTACTATTATGCCCGGAGCAAGCAAAAAGAATGAGAAAACAGAAAGGCAGATGCTCAATAAAACACATACAACAGCCCAGTATGGGGTAGGGCCTGGCTGGACCCAGAGCAGGTGGTATTACAGAAGATCCCCACCCCTGCCCTGCTTGAGTTTTCTATGGGAAGGTGAGTGGGACGCAGGGTCTGTTCCAGCAGCCTTGTCATTGGAGGTTTAAGGCTAGGGAGTAGTCTGCTAGAGACACACCTTCTAGAGCCCCGTTGCTAAAGAAAGCTGCACACCAGCACAAGTGTCGGCCAGAGGCCTTGCGTGTAACCCGTCCACCGAGCCAGCTCAGCCATGGCCAGCTGGGGGGATGATGTGAGACTCAGCAAGGCAAGCCAGCAGACAGGGGGCTTCTCTCTGTCCAGAGCCTCCAGTCTAGGGTCCCTTCCTCCTGAGTATGGTGTTAAGTTATAGCATCTCAGTACAAAGGTAACGTGGAACATAAGGAATAGCATGGAGGACATTAGGAGAAGGAAAGGAAAAGTGAATTGGGGGAAATGAGAGGGGGAGATGAACCATGAGAGACTGTGGACTCCAAGAAAGAAACTGAGGGTTTTAGAGAGGAAAGGGAGGGGAGGACAGGTGAGCCCGCTGAAAGGTATTAAGCAGAGCACAAATTGCATGAAGCAGTGGGTGTTATACATAAACAGTGAATCAGGGAGCACTACATCAAAAACTGATGTTGTACTGTATGGTGGCTAACATAATAAAAAATAATAAAAATTTTTTTAAAAAAGGTAAATGTTTGGAATGAAAACATTGCTTTTGATCCTTATCTCTATGCTCATATTTGAGGATTTTTCAGATTTTGGTATATGAATGCTCACTGTTTCCATCTTACCCATTGTCATGGTTGTCTGGTCACATGTGCCCATTTGCAGGGCCCCCAATGGGGATTACAGCACGACCAGTTTGCAGTCAGTGAAAGACGACGTGTTCATAAACATCTTTGATGAAGTGCTGTACGACGTCCTAGAGGTAAGCTCACGGTTTTGAGGAAGACGTCTGCACCCATGTTCACATCCTCTACCCACCATGTGTCCCTAACACATTCTCTTTATGATGGTTGACATGTTTCAGACTTGACATGTATCAGCACGAAAGGGAGAAGGGAGGAAGAGAGCTAGCTTTTTGATTTTTGATAACTGCCCTGGGTGTATTACATACATGGTCTTAATTCTAGAACAACCCTGTGAAGGAGATTGTTAAATCTCCAGTTTAGTGAAGGGGAAACTGATGTGCAGAAGGGTTGAGCGTCTTTCCCAGGGTCACAAAACAATGAAGTGTATGAACCAGAATGGGCCACAGGTCTGCCTAACCTAGCCCACCGGCTTTTAGCTACACCCCGGCCGTTTTCCCAGGGCCAGTTAATTACGTGAGTGGCTGACGTTCCTAAAGGTTTACGGCTTCCCACCCCCCGCAGGATGACCGTGAAAGAGGAAGCGGAATCCACACGCGTATTGAGAGACACTGGTTGGGAAGCGTGAAAATTCCATTTAGCACCATTTATTTCCAAGCCAAGGTGAGCATCTGATGTCTGAATTCCGTGGGACTCGGGAACGGCCGTGTCCACTGCTCCTGTTACGGCTTTCTCGGTGGGTCTGCCCCCTCCATACGGAGAGAACCTAGGGCCAGCGGCGGTTGGCACGATAAGCCGTCAATTTGGGTCATAAATGCGTGGCTTGTAAAACATCAATTTCTCTCAAAGTCAGGAGTTATTGTAGGACTCTTCCAATCTGAGAATTTTTCTAACATTTAAATAGAAGTAAAGCAGAAGGTGGGACAAAGCAGAAACATGTCGAAACGACAAAAATGGGGTGGATAGATGCCTGAGAGCAACTTGAAGGGAACAGTCAGGACAGTGATGGCCTATTTCATCACATACATTCTATTAATGCTTCTAGAGTGCTCCCGATTTCAGACATAAAAAACGGTTAGTGGAGACTCATTCCACTAAGATACCCTTCTTCAGAGTTTAATGATTTTGCTTAAGGGGACCCATTAGGTTAACAATGCTTGAATGATTCAGTAGCTCTAATCTGGGACAGTGAAAGATTCTGCAGTGGCTCTAATATCCTGGTGTTAAATCCATGGCAACAGGAGGCTTTGAGCCACAAGCCTGTAGGTAATCTCCCACAGCCACGGAGGAAGCAATTTAATCCCACCCAGACCAGGTGTCGCCCGGGCCCCAGAGTCTTTGGCAAAACCCAGGCCTGGATGGGTTGGAATCTCAAGGACTGTGGAATTGTGATTCTCCCCCTAGACAAAGGAACAGTCCACAGGTGAAGATTCCGTGATGTACTGGCCAAAAAATTTCCATTTCTCTCTTTGAATACATCTTAAGGGGCACCTGGGTGACTCAGTTGCTTAAGTGTCGCCTTCGGCTCAGGTCATGATCTCAGAGTCCTGCAATGGAGTCCCATGTTAGGCTCCCTGCTAAGCAGGAAGCCTGCCTCTCTCTCCCCCTGCCATTCCCTCTGCTTGTGCACTCTCTCACTCTCACTGTCAAATAAACAAATAAAGTCTTTTTTTAAAATCTTAAATGAAAGAAAAGCTGTTTAAGAGCACATGAGTTTTTAAACGAAACTGCCATGTTATTTGGCATTGCTGAATTTCACATTTGGAAGGGTACTCAGAGGTAATTACTCCCAATCCCTTCCTCATAAATGAATCTCCTTTATTATGGTAATATCCATACTCTGCTTGTGTGTCTCTAGAAATAGGGAACTCACTACTTCATGAGGCAGTTTGATCTCTTTGCCATAGCTGTGTTATAAATTTCTTCCTTGAACCATGCCATAATCTATGTGCTTCCCTACTCGTAGGTCATGGTTTGGAGCTACTCGTAGCAAGTCAAGCCCTGACCCAGTAATAACAGTAGGAGTAACTATATTGCATGCCATTACTAGCTAGTTTGTATGTCACCTCAATTAAACTTCACAACAACCCAGTCAGCTTTATTGTTCCCATTTTACAGATAAAGAAACAGAAGCCTAGAGAGGTGAGGTCACTTCTCAAATCCCAAAGCTTACAGTGGAGTGGGGTTCAGTGTTTACCCACTTCCCACAATGCTCACATTGTGTATCCCTGGAGAACGAGATTGATAAAAGGAGAGAGAACCATTCAGCTTTGGGGTTTATACATTTCAATATTAACTTTTGAGAATGGTTTCATCACATTTGTCATTTAGAAATTTTGTCTTACTCCAAAGCTCGTGCTCTTCCGCGCAGCCTCAGGGGACATCTGGCAGGATATGGAGACCCATTGGTCACTACTAGAGGGGGAGCTAGTGGCATCTCCACCCAGGCACCCATCCCTGGGTGGAGGCCAGGGATGTTGCAGACACTTCACAGTGCATAGGACAGCCCCACCACAGAAGTCATCGGGCCCCAAATATCAGCTGTGTGCAGGGCGAGAAACCCTGTCTTAAATCCTTATGCCCCAGCTATCTGGAGATAATGTCCATTCCTCTCCGGGTCATCAGCCTATGTCTCACATCAGATGTGCTCAGTTATTTCAGCTACACATTTCATGGCTTTGTTTCTGTGTCCTTTTTTTTTTTTTTTTTTTAAGATTTTATTTATTTATTTGTCAGAGAGAGCGAGTGGTAGAGGGAGAAACAGAGTTGCCATTGATCAGGGAGCCTGATGCAGGGCTCGATCCTAGGACCCTGGGATCATGACCTAAGCTGAAGGCAGACACTCAACCCACTAAGCCCCCCAGGTGCCCTATTTTTGTATCCTTTTCTCTGCACCCCTTCACCCACCCACCCCCACTCCCAGGCTCTGGGGCAAAGCACCGATGTAAGGAGGAAATTAAACAGCAGGTCACTTAATTCCTTCCTGGAAAACACAGTCACTGAAAGTTTAACTTCCCTCTCTATTTCTTCTGAGACATAAATACCACTAAAGACTGAAATGAAAATCGGATTCTCTGTAAGCGTATGAATTTCAGATTCTGTCTCTGAATAGTGGTGTGGCATCAGACAGTCGTAATAAACGTATTGTTGTGTTGACTGTGCAAGAGTGGAAAGTCCTGTCTTTTGAAGTCTCTACAGAAGTCAGGTCATTTTATGTAAGTGGCTGGTAGTGCACCAGACCTGCATGTATTGAGCACCTGCTGTGTATACAAAACGCTGCTCTACATCGGAGAAGGGTGGTCAAAACCTGGGTGATACAGAGATCTATTCACAGAGAGAAATGACAGAGTCTCCAGAGGGAAGTGATAAATAGGCACACACCTACGAAGTCGGGCAAAATGGGTCACGGTAACAAGTGCAAGATACACTGCCTACATGAGGCTGCTGGAGACAAGGGAATAATTCACCAAGGAAATGACATCTGATCTGGAAATAGTGCTTAGTACTCTGCGAGGGGGGATGGGAGAGTGGCTGCTGGCCCACCCGTACTGAGCACTGAGCTTCTGCCAGGCAGTTTTGTGAGTGTCTGACATCTACTCATCCAGCACCCAGAACCACCCTACAACAGGTCCTATTACTGTCTCTTGATAAAGGCAGGAGCTCAGGCACCCATGCTGTAATCCAGGATTTGAAGCCAGGTGACCTGCTGTCACAGTTCCCCCGCAGAGCTGGGGGATGCTCCGTGGAACTGTGCAGGGAAGTAGAGAGCCCTTCCCATGAGAGCTCAGGGACACACGCCGGGAAAGAGGGGGAGCCTTGAATGCCAGTCTGAGCAGACTTTATTGGATTTACTAGGTAGTGAGAGCCAGCACTTGCCTTTGAACTTTCACAGGAAAACCACTGGGATGTTTACCAAGTCATATGTTCTTCACAGATTGATGGGACGTTTAAAATAGACATTCCCCCTGTTCTTCTGGGCTACAGCAAGGAGCGAAGCCTGATTATCGAGCGGGGTTTTGACTCTGTGAGAAGCCTGAGTGAAGGCTCCTACATCACCCTGTTCATTACCATCGAGCCTCAACTGGTTCCCGGGGAGTCGGTTCGAGAAAAGGTAACCCTGCCCCCACTCGGGAATCGACAGCCTGGTGTTGAGATGCTGCTAGGCTGGCTGGGCGGCGTTTTTATAAACACAGACCGCATGGCGCACGCAGAGGTCCCTAACACTGCCCACTCGCTACTCTTACAGTCTAGATGGATGGAAGGGGAGACGGCAGATTTGCACTTCCATTGAGCCGATACTTCAGTTGATCAACAACTTAAACGTTCAGGCAAAGCAAGACAGACATAAACATGCATCAGGTTTAGAAGAATTTTCTTAATGGGAGGAGAAAAGCAGACCGCTCTTTTATCTTGCTGTTTATCGGCAAGCACGCCGAAATACAGCTCCACGTATGACCTCACATCCCTTGCTGGGCTGTGCGTCGAATCGATTTACAGCACTATAAGGCTAGACTTCCAGGGTCACCTCGCTTCAGTGCCTTCAGACAGGCGCAGGCATCTGCACAAATGCCCTAATTCTGAACCACTCTACAACAAAGTTTCCAGAACCTAGGTTTGTTGGCAACTGTTTCCAGCCCTTACAGCCAGTACACACTTCCTTAACATAACATGCTTATTCAGCAGTGATATGTGCTGCCCTCTCTGGTCTGGGGGGAGAGCATTGATCATGACCTGTTCATACTACAAACTGATCCAATCACCACCACCACGTACTGAGTTCTTACTCGGTTCTCCGCACCGTGTCAGACGTTTGAGACCTGTTCTCTCTTAATACTCACAGCTATACTGTGTGGTGGGTCTCTGACTGAGACAGGAGGAAACCGAGGCTCAACCATCCAGTTCACCCAAACAGTAAATGCAGAGCTAATGGGTCTGTCTGACTCGAAATCGTATATATTCAATAAATATTTACTGAGCATCTTCTGTGTGACTGGCATTTTTCAGGCACTGGGGATACAGCAGCCTAGAAAAGCAGAGAAAAATCCCACGGAGCTTACATTCCTGTGTAAACCCAGCTTGTCACCTACTGCACTAAACATGGATTCTTGTGCTGACTCTTTCTTTAGTTTATCCATCTTTATAATTAAGACTCAGATGGAGATGGGGGGACAAAAGAGCACATTCCTCTGTTTCTTTTTCAGTGTTACAGTTTTGTTTACAGAAAAAAATACTTCCACTATTCCCCTTTGCAAGGATTATTGGAAAAATAAATCTGCTGAAATTCAAATTAATTTTATATGCTAGCCTTGGTCACAAATGCTGTGAAAATCTGTTTTCTAGAAGACATGGCAGAATATATGTGGTTCAGAGTATTTCTAGGAAGTGAAACATGTATTCTTAATGTTCTTTCTTTATGTATAAACTCAAGAGAAAGCCAGAAAACATGCTGACACAGAAAAATGCTCCCAGACAAAAGATGGCTTTGCTATTTCTGTCTTCTTCATGAAGGAAAAGCACTCCATCTGGAGGTGAGCTTCCAGAGCCCGTGAAAGCAGTCTGGAACCACTTTCCGGGACCACTGGCTGAAGGGCTGAAATCAGGGCTGCCTTAGCACCTGGTGCATGCTCTGGCACTGCCCCCCACAGGCTCTGAACCCAGGTCCCCCAGGTCTCGTAGCCTGCCCTGTCTACAGGCAGGTACCAGGGCTGTCCACTGCTGTCTTCCATGGCATGTCACTGCCCCGCTGTGGCTGTGCGAAGCATTTCCGTTAGGCCTCCGAAAAGAGGGCTTAAGAAACCCCTTTCGAGGGCAGGCTCTTTGCTGCTATTTGATGAGGAAGCATGTGGACTGACAGCACCCTAAGGTCCTAAACACAGCAGCAGAAAATACTGCCCGGTGAGTCCCCTGAAGATAATGCAGGAGAGACAAGCTCTCATCCTAACAGCATAGAGCCCATAACCTGGAATTGGCTCTCCACTTATCAGCGACTTCCAGGATTAGCAGATTAGAATCTTCCCTCCACCATCACCCCACGAGGAACCATTCCCTGTGACTTTTTAAGGGATTTACTCATGGGATTTTCATAGAGAATCAGTAGCAACACCTGAAATTCTTATACCTACTTTATGTTGTCTCAAGGGAAGTTAAGTTTTTAAAAATAGATTATTTCTGTTAATAAAGTGTTCCTCTCATGTCTTTTTTCTTTCTTGCCTCTGATAGATGAGTGACATGCTTAAAAAGGTGTACCAGGTATTGTGTTTTACATTCATTGGTCAGTAGTCATTAGGCTTTTATTCAGCTGCCCTCCGTCCCCTGCCACTTCACGGAGGCTGATGGGTCCTGCTATGTGTGCAATCCCTGGGCAATGAGCTACAGATGTCTAGAGTTCCATGAAGAATGTCCAGTTTCTGGCCCGTTACATTCTGTCAGAGAGATTCTTAGCTAGCTTTGAATGTAGGAAGTCATAGGTGTGAATGTAGCTCGCCTGCTGGGATCCATCTCCACTGTCTCCAAGCCCATAAAATCCATAAGCTGCTGCTTACAGAGACCACGCAGCCGTGACAAGGATTTCTGATCCACGGAGCTGTCAGTGTGTCCAAAGGGAGGTTTTGAAACTGTTCAATTTTCTGTAAATACTGACACTAACCTAACGGTTTAAAAAAAAAAAAAATTGAACCAGTTAAGAATTTTCCACATTCTGTGTTGAATCAAACTGAGAATTTGTCAGTTAGCCCTTAATTTGTTTTGTAATAAACAACCCGAATTCTTCCAGTATTTAGCCTTCCCTTGGCACTCCTTAGATTACCAAATGGCACACTCCTCCATAAATCACTGTTTCAGTCCATGAAACGGCATCATGGTGGCCTAAGCAAGTATTAATGACCATTAATAGATACTTAATTAAATGCTTACCTTGTGTATGCTTGGGGCAGACAGGAACACAAGATCATTCAGGCATGGGCCCTGCTCTCCCAAAGTACTGGGTACATAGTCAAAATACACAACAGCACATCCAGGTCCAAGTGGTAAAAAAAGGTTTTAGGCACAGTTTCTTCAACCTGGAAGGCCAATAGCCAGGACTGATTCAGGGTTCTTACTGCTTTTTCTGGACAGTGCCTACTGCTACCTCTTAAGTGCACCTCTAGCGTCCCGTGTTTAACTCCATAGAATCTCTGGTCAAGTAATTAAGTGCCTGATTGCTTGTTAGTGTTTTCCTCTAGACTAGAAGTTGCCTGAGGGCACTGTTTCATCCTCCTTTAACCACAGAGCCTGGAACCTTTCAGACTCTCAGCAAATAATTGGACAAATAAGTAAATGAATGAGTTTAAAGGACACAGGGATGAATTCACTGGGTGCTTTTTTCAGCCACTCTTGTTGCATAATTTTCCATCTTTATAAAATTACAGTTATTTCGGGGGTGACAGTTATATCTCCGGAGTCTGTGATACACCCATACCAAACAAATCTTTGGAGCTCACCCTTTTCATTTATTTAATTCTCTGTCCCAGTGTGCCAAGCGGTAGGTGGTTATAGTGATGATGATGATGATGGTGTTCAGATTCAGATGTCAGGGACATCCCGTGAGAGTATATGGCAGGCTTACGGAAGTGCCTCACATCCCCACAACCTCTATCCGAGTCCCTCAGGGGACAGCAATCAAATTAGAAGCAGAACCACAGTTCAGCTCCAATGAAACAGAAGTCAGAACAGCTGGGATAGTCTAGATTCGATCTGAAGTCATCAAAAGTAAGGGGATGTTTCTATGCACTTGTTCATTCACTCACCACATGAACTATGTGCCAGGTGCAATTGGTACTGGAGATTTAAAAAAAAAAAGATCAAAACAAAATCCCTGATTCTAGGCATCTTGATCTTGCTCTATGGGGGAGACAGTTTTAAATGCTAAAAAAATAAAAATAAAGCAGAGTATGAAAAGGATAGCTGGGTGCATTTCCCTTCTCAAAACATACATATTTTCAGGCACTGCCCAGAATCTAAATTCCACCTAACAGTTAATTTTTCTAATAAAATTTTATATGAGTTTTATCTTGAAACCCTTTGAAATGTAAGCAACCATATGTATATTTTTATGTAAGCAACAAAAATCTGGTTAAAAAACACTTAAATATGTGCTTTTTGCAAACTACTTTTTTAGCAATAGCTTTAAGGGGGAAAATTACGTGTGTCTAAAGGCAAATGAAGGGCGCCTGGGTGGCTCGGTGGGTAAGCCGCTGCCTTCGGCTCAGGTCATGATCTCAGGGTCCTGGGATCGAGTCCCGCATCGGGCTCTCTGCTCAGCAGGAGCCTGCTTCCTCCTCTCTCTCTCTGCCTGCCTCTCTGCCTACTTGTGATCTCTCTCTGTCAAATAAATAAATAAAATCTAAAAAAAAAAAAAAAGGCAAATGAAGATTTCTCTATTTCATCTGCTTTGAGTTATCAGAAGTCTGGAAACTGGTAGCTCATCTTGGATCAGAGAACTCCTTAGAATAAATATAATAAATTTGGTCTTTCTGGTTCTGTTTCCTTTTTCCCTGAGACCCATTACTATTATGTATTACATTGATCATGGGTTTAAAACTTAACACACCCACATGTATCTGTCAGTTTGTTATGCATTTAACGTGAGTTGCTCAAGCCTGCCTTTGAGATGTTAGATTTCTGAGCCCCTCTCCCCTCTAAAACCAATGTCAAAATACACAAAAAAAAAAACCTCTGCTTGGTCTCATCAACCAGAATTAGTACATCATAGTTTACTTTCTGTAGGTGGCCATAGTTTCCACAGGACCGCTTCCCTGTTGGCTATTTTCTTTCAATCCTGTTCAATATCTTTTAAATACTTGATGAATCCATCTAATTTTTAGATTATAAATATAGTTAAATGAAGCCCTAGGACTCCAGGGCATGGCAATAGGGAAGGGGTCACTTAATCATAGTTCCTGAACCACACATTTAGTTCATGTCAACTGTGGGATCTCCGCGAGTTCTACTCTGTCTCCTGTCATCAGATGTAAACTCCATGGAGTATTTGTTTTTGAAGTTTGATTCTCAGGAAGATGAGAAATTGCTTCAAGCAACAGAGAAGTTTCAAACTGAATGTGCCTTAAAGTTTCCACGTCGCCAGTGCCTCACAACAGTGACGGACATCAGTGGGAAAACCGTCTTTGTCACCCGTTACCTCAAGCCTTTAAACCCTCCCCAGGAGCTCCTGGATGCCTGCCCCAACAGCCCCCAGGCAACGGCGGTGAGTGTTTCATAGCCCATCAAGGTTGCGGCTAAAAATGTGTTAAAATTTTAATATATTGCCCTCTTAATTACCATGTTTCCTAGTACTTCAGATAGTCACTATATTGAGATTATTAATGGTGAAAGAAATGATTAACACTTTTTTATTACTCTGAAGCTCATTTTCTTTAGAAAAGTCTGAAGGAACCAGAGACAATAGTAATCCTTAGTTCATTCTTTCAGTGAAAGATTGTGGGGTGCTTACCCTGTCCCTGGCTCTCAACTGGGTTCTGGAAATTAACATTTGGAAGATGCTTTACACTTTCACAGTGTCTTATATAAACACGCCTTCATTATGAGTCCTCCATCATTTTCTGGGATTCAAACCTAGACCTCCGACTTCAGAACTCATGCACTTTCTACTATAGTTAGAGAAGTATTCAGTATTATAGTTAATATGATAGGCGTCATTGACTTCAAATGAAGCAAAAATTATTTCCAAGATTTGAGGATGTACAAGCATGTAAGCTGTCACCACAGACCACATCCATACTGGGCCATTAAATATGGCTGCAAAGCACCTTCTCCCTCACAACCACACATAACAGAAGCCATATGTTAAACAGCTTTATTAAGTGACTACTGTAACCCATAACTATCTTTAGAGAGTGAGTAGTCTAGGAAGTAGTTGCTGCTAATAAGTTGTTAACATAATAATTTAGGAACAGGGTGATGATATATCTATTTGCAGATAAAAATACAGCAAAAAAGAAAAGCCCATGTTCCACATATCAGTGACTTTTTTTGTCAATCAATTTTTATTAAAAACCATAATAGGGATTTCCTCTGTTATTCCTAGCATAGTAAATATGCAGAAAACTTCTTTCAGGAGAGAACACAGGAGGGATGAATAAAATTTTTAAACCATTTTTAGAATTGTGGCTGACATAGAACTAAGGTGAGGGGGAAAACTCAGAGACAGGAAACATCGAAGCAGATTCCACAAGGGTGAGAGCCTGAAATAATGTCTTCTCTGAGGTCGTCCAGTAATTCCTGATGCCTTGTGCTGGGCTTCAAGCAGGCCACAAGGCTGTTGGGGAAGGAGGTAATATGTGGTGCCAGGCTAGGGAGGGAGGATGGTTGAATCAGAGACTCAGGTACAGAGTTAGGACTCTTGACAGGTAATGTCAACAGTTGGTAACCCAGGAAATACCCGGCTTTGCAGAAGAAGGAATCTTGCTTGTCTCAGCCTGGATGGAAGAGAAAAGAGAAAACTTTTTCCAGGGAATTCCTAATCAATAAGTTGTATTTATTCACTTTTGAGACTGGAATTTACACTGCCTGGATGACACCCCCCTCCAAAAAAAGACTTCAGCTGAAAATTTAATTAAAAGTGTTCCCTATTGGGAATGCGCCTAAATCCCTGACAGAAGGAAACACAGATCTTTCTAGAACGCCCTTTAAACTCAGCCTTAAAAACAAACAGAAAAAGTTCCAAAGTTCCAACCAACACAAACATATAAAAGATTATCAATGAAGAAATAAGTCACCATAAAGAAGGTAAGAGTTAACACACACAACACACTGAAGAATTGGGCCACAAAGACCGCAGATACTGGAATTATCAGATTCATACTATAAAACAGACATGTTTACTCAGTTTAAGAAATCCAGGGAACAGTAGACTGTCAGAACTGATAGGAAAATTATTAAAAATACTGCATGATACTTATAAAAATATGAAATAGAATAGTTAAAATGAGAAGACAACTGGCTTAAGCAAAATACTAAATATAAGTAGAGACTACTTGAACTGGAATATGCATGCAAAGAAATTACTTGGAATATAGAGCAGAGATAGCAAAAAATAGAATATTTAAAGGAAAGGTTAAGAGACATGGAGGATAGAGGCAGGACACCCTGTATGAAAAGAGAAAGACAATGTTCAAAGAGATAGAGCTAAGAATTTAAGACTTGATGAAAGTCAACAATCCTCTGATCCAGAGCCCAGTATATCCTACACAAGATGAATGAAATGGAATTAAAATCTAGGCATGTCATGAGAACTACAAAGATGGTCTTAAAAGCAGCTGGAGAGAAAAAACAGATTTTTTTATAAAAGAGCAATGATTCAACCAATAGACTTTTCAGCTGCACAAATGAAAGTCAGAGAAGGAATAATATCTGCAAAAGGCTGGAGGAAAACAGCCATCACACTAGTCATTTATATCCAGTGAAGCCACCTTTCACACAAACACTGGGAGAATTTACAACCAAAAGATTCTCAGTTAAGAAATTTATAAAAAAAAAATTTACATCCAAGAGAAGTAAGGATAGTAGTACTATGATTATTAGCATAATAATAAGGAAAATGGGAAATTTGTGAGTAAACCTAAATAGGCATTGTCTTCACATCAATACTACTAGCAATGAGGATGGGAAATTGTGATAAAAACAAAAATCCTGGGGAAAAAAATGCATATATGTCAGGAAAGGATTGATGAGAGTATTTTAATGCCCTTGTATTTTCCAAGAGGAGAGTGAAGCTATTTATTAACTTTTTAAGAGTTTTAAAGTTAAATATTCATGTTGAAACTTCTTTTACTTTTTTTAAGATTTTATTTACTTATTTTAAAAAGAGAGGACACAAGCGGGTGAGGGGCAGAGTGGGAGGGAAAGGAACAAGCAGACTGTGCTGAGTGTGGAGCCCGACGCGGGGCTCGATCCCATGTCTCTGAGATCATGACGCAAGTCAAAATCAAGAGTTGGGGGCTCAGCCGACTGAGCCACCCAGGTGCCCTCATGTTGAAATTTCTAAATCAATCACTTAAAAGAGTAAAAGAAAGTCCATATAGCTTCCATAGTGGGGGGAGATAAAATAATGAAATGAGATGAAGAAGAGAGCAGGGAGAAAAAAAAGAAATAAAAAAGTATGAAAAATAAAAAGCACAGAATAAGGCAGTAGAAGTAGTCTAAATGTTTACTAGCAATCGCAATCAAAGCAAAGGGATTCGACTTTCCAGTTAAAAAAGACTGTCAAACTAGATTTTTAAACTCATGGTGGAATTTGGCAAGCTGATTCTAATATTTGTATGATGGTGCAAAGGGCCAAAGTGGCCAAGACATCCTGAGGAATAAGAAGAACTCAGTGGGAAGATTTGCCATACCATATATCCAGACTGTTATGAGACCGTAGTAATTAAAGTAAAATGGTATTGACACACAGATAACAGAGAGAAAAATGGAAAAGAATAAAAAGTCCATTCAAATTTAACCCACTCAAACGCGATGACTGGAAATGAGTAAAGAAAACATTGACTATTACATAAATTTTATTGGAATCATGGATTTTTACATATTGAAAAAATAAAAATAGATTCCTACTTCACATCACTCAAGAGCAGAGACAGATTGAGGATTTAAATATGAAGACATTTTTATCTTTATGACTTGAGATAGAAAGTATTTCTTAAACAAGAGAGAAAAAAAAGCACAAGCTGTAAGAAAAAAAAAAAGATACATTTGGCCATATTAACAGTGAGAACTTGGGTTTATCAAAAACACCACAAAGGAAATGAAATGCCACAAATAAGAAGATGTTTACAAACTGCAGGAATATGAGTTGTACTATAATGATGCCTGGGTTTCAGTTTCTAAATACTATTGCTCTCTCAAAAGGAGAAGTAAGTTAGGGGAAATCAGAGAGGGAGACAAACCATGAGAGACTGTGGACTCAGAAATAAACTGAAGGTTTTGGAGGCGGTGGAGGGGAATGGGGTTAGGTGAGCCTGGTCGTGGGTATTATGGAGGGCACGTATTGCAGGGAGCACTGGGTGTGGTGCATAAACAATGAATCTTGGAACACTGAAAAATATTAAATGAAATTAAATTACAAAAAAAAACCAAAAACCTCCTTGGAGAAATGGCTGCTTTCTGAACTGAACTTGAGAAAATACAAGATGACTGTGGAAAGTCTTCTTATACCAGAAAGTAAGAGACCTAGGAGCCAGTATGTTCATCTGTGAAAGATGGGTATTAGCTGTGACTTCCTCTGTAGGGTGTGTGCTTAGGGGAAATGACATAATGTGAACACAACACTCGGGGAACAGTTGGTGAGCGCTCATTTCATTTTGTACACACAAATGTCTGTGATACGGGAAACTTTCTTGAAAGAAATGAGGTAGCAGGCGCCTGGGTGGTTCAGTGGGTTAAATCCTCTGTTTTTGGCTCAGGTCACAATCTCACGGTCCTGCGATTGAGCCCCGGTCAGACTCTCTGCTCAGCAGAGAGCCTGCTTCCCTGCCCTCCACCCCGCCTGCCTCTCTGCCTACTTGTGATCTCTGTTTGTCAACTAAATAAATAAATAAAAATCTTAAAAAAAAAAAAAAAAAAGAAAGAAAGAAAGAAAGAAAGAAATGAGGTAGCATATCCAGCTTTCTATTTTACCACAAATTATTATTTTTTTTTAAACAAGAACTGCTCTGTTATTTTTTGTTTAAACAGGAACTGGTGGCTCGATATGTGTCATTGATTCCTTTCTTGCCTGATACGGTTTCATTTGCCGGCATCTGTGACCTGTGGAGCACCTCCGATGTGAGTAGTTCTTCCTCACAGATTTACAGTTTGCGCTGACTTCATTGAACATGGGCCAAGGGCTTGTGTGATTTTAAATTGCCATGTTCATTAGTCCTTATGAAAATCCATTTGGTCATCTGTTTAGCAGACTGAGCTAAATTCTGATGTATTTTTTTCTTTCTGGTTCCATTTGACCAAGTTCAGAAATGAAGAAAAAAACATTTCCACAAAGAATAAAAAAATGTTTCAGATGTCTTAATAACACTGATGTATCCTCAGAGTATTATCTTAACAATATCCCAGCTTTATTCACTTAAAAAAATCAAAATTATGCTCCATATTACACATGGAACTCACATATTCCATAATTCATGGGCTTCTTAAGGCACATGATGTCATTATTGACTCGTATGTACTTCCTGGTCACCTACCACATATCAGACATTGTACTAAATTCAGGCTATGAGCGAAATAAACATGGCCTCTGCCCTCATGGGATTCACATTCTGTGTATGTTACGTAACATCCACATGGATCTTCTACGAAACAAACACATATATTGTCACAGGTAGTCATTCTGCTTCTGGATCTCATGTGGTACTGTGTTTACATAAAATTAAGCAATATCCTACAACTCCTTTTGAAAGATAGCTCCAAACCAAAGAAGTTTAAGTACACTTTAATTTTTTTTGTTGTTCCCTGGGATATTTTGGTAACATAACGTTAACATATTCTAGTAACATTTCCACAACCTCAAGACATCTAAAGAAAATATGGGAAGAACAGAATATTCATGTGCCCTCAAGCCAGATTGGCTTTTCCACTCCCTAGAGATTCCCTCACCTCTCTGTGTTTCCACTTCCTCATCTATAAAATGGGAAGAGGAGTACCTCCCTCAGAAGCTTATTCTAGGTTTAAATGAGTTCGTGCATGCAATGGTTTTAAAACAATTTGGGAGCAGGGGAGGGAGAGAGGTGAATAGGCATAACACAAGTGATTGTTAGGGCTGTGAAAATATTCTGTGATACTCTAGTAATGCGTACATGCCACTACACATTTGTTGAAACCCAAAGACTATACAACACCAAGCATGAGCCCTCCTGTAAGCTGTGGATTTCGGGTGATTCTGACGTGTCAGTGTAGGTCTCTCAGTTGTAACAGTCGTAACACTACTGTGAGTGGAGGCTGATAATGTGTGGGGGCAAGAGTGGATGGGATATCTTTCCTCCAATTGTGCTGTGAATCTAAACCTGCTGTAAAAATAGCTTTTAAAAAAGTGTTCAGCACACAGTGAGCTATCATATATAAATTCAAGATAAAAAGTAAAACTTTGACATTTGTTTCCCTCACCCATCATGTCGATTTTCGAAATCCATGTCATCAGTGTCAGAGAAAATACCATGTTCGTTGGTTTGTTCTAATGAATTAGAACATAGTACCAAAATCTGGAAAAAGGGTTTTTTAAATAGGTCTTCTACTTTAAGGCACTCAGTTTAACAGTGACTTTTTAAAAATCCTGTATGGCAAATCCAGAATGAAGCAGTCCACACAACATTGTTTTTCTTTCTTTCTGTCAGCAATTTCTGGATCTCCTGGCAGGAGACGAAGAAGAGCACGCAGTGTTACTCTGTAATTACTTTCTCTCTCTGGGGAAGAAGGCCTGGCTCATGATGGGCAGTGCGATTCCTGAGGTAAAACCATGCAGGCTCGCTCCAACAGAGGAGTGTAGTTGTCTAAGATGGTTGTGTTGGGTTCCGGATTATGAACAGTACCCATTTGCATAACAGTGCTTTGAGTTCCAAGGAAAGTGGCCCAGAAATTGCACGGTGGGCAGAGAGAACCAGTGATAAGACATGAAACAGTGGATTCCCTTAGTGATCCAGTGTTACTCACGCTAAGGAATGAGGGGGGCCGAAGAAGTGTGCCAAGGGTGGAGATCTCTCCTGTCACGCCCACTGCTTCCTCAGGCATCTGGGACTAACCAGCAGCCAAAGGGGAACCCAACAGATAACCGCAGGAGCAAAGAAAAGAATGTCAGCAGCTATATTTTGATAATACTGTTACTTTCACTGGACTGGAGATAGCAACTATTTGAATGTTTCCCCCAGTCCACTGCAAATATCCCTAAATTTGGGGAATGTTAGGGTAATTTGAGGTACAAGGTTAGAAAGTTCACACGAATTAAAGCAGTTTATCCAAAAAGAGTGTATCCAAAGGAGGCCACACGTTTCCAGGAATCCTTGGGAATTAGATAGCACCAGTTGCCACTGCGCAGGTATATCACATCAAAAACTAATTCATTATCCATCATTATTTTCAGGGAGCCCAGTACAAGGAAAAGAACACTAGTCTAGGAAGTCACGAAGCCTGGGTTCAAAGCTCTGCCTATTCCTCATGAGCTCTGTGGCTCTAAGCAAGTCAGTTCACAACTCTGAGCTTTTTAAGGAAATTAGGATAATAAATCTTGCCCTCCCTTTCCCACACGTCTATTGTGAGCATCAAAGGAAGTCCATACATGAGCAGTAAATGAATAAATGCTCACTGTAAAATAAAATTATAAAATAATTAACAAATAAAATATTTATAATTAAATAATATAATTATATATTATATAAAATATAATTATAATTAAAAATAATATAATAAATAATTATAATTGTAATAATTATAATCCAAGAATATACAAGTATTCTGAGTAAAAAGTTAAAGTACTTTGTCAGGCTCTAACCCCCACACCCACTCCCTACCCCAGGTGTAGTCACTGCTAACAGTTTGGTGTGTATCTTTTCAAAACATCTATGCATTTACATAATTATAAATGTATCTCAAACACTAGTTACTGTATTAGAAACAGAGTTGAATTCAGATATAATCAGCCCTCCAAATAATTAACTATCCCTATTTTGTCTACTATACTAGCAGATGCAAACATTTTGCAAAAATGAACATTTGCTTTTATTTCTTAAGTCCAGTGCAACCTAGAACTTCAAACTAATTTTCCTCATTAGCCATGAATTTTAGAAATCAGGGGTCCAACTAAAATAATAAATCATGTGTGCAAACTAATCTTGACCTCAACTATGTAATTAATTGGAAACGTAATGACTGTTCTCCTTCAGGGTCCAACTGCTTATGTGCTAACTCGGGAGCAAAGTCACTATTTAATATGGAATCCCTGCACTGGACATTTTTATGGACAATTTGATACATTCTGTCCCTTAAAAAGTGTGGGCTGTTTAATAGGTCCCGATAATGTAAGTATTACCTTTGGATGACTGTTGCTTTCTTTTTTTTTAATTGACCTACTGATTTAATAATATTTTATATATCAAAAAATGTATATGAACATTCATATATAACAGTTAAAGAAATGTAGTGTCAGGCACAGTGGTAAGACTGTCCTAAACAATAACTTTCGGTTGAATTAGTCACTTGAACTGCAGAGAAGCACAATGAGGTTAAAAAGATTAAAAACTTTAGATTCAGAGGACCTGAGTTTATGTCCTGGCTCTGTCCTCATCTCTTCCGAAGTACAGTTTATAAGTATCTAACTCACAGTTTTGAGAACTAAGTGAGGCAAACTTACCATCTAAGAAGACTGGGTTCTTTCCTCCCTCTCCTCTTCCCTCCTTCCTCGCTTCCTTCCATCCTTCCTTCCTTCCTTTTTTCTTTCCCTTCCCCCTTCCTTTCCCTTTTTAAAGAGAGATTCCTAGTGTACACCAGGTGACTGGGGGCAAACTTAATTATGAAGGGTACCATATAATAAGTGGTTAAAAACATGAGTCACGGGGCGCCTGGGTGGCTCAGTGGGTTAAGCCTCTGCCTTCGGCTCAGATCACGATCCCAGGGTTCTGGGATCGAGCCCCGCGTCGGGCTCTCAGCTCAGCAGGGAGCCTGTTTCCCCCCACCAATCCCCCGAGTGCCTCTGCCTACTTGTGATCTCTCTCTCTCTGTCAAATAAATGAGTAAAATCTTAAAAAAAAAAAAAAAAAAAAAACACGAGTCACAGGGCCAGACTACCCAAGTTTAAACTTCATCATTTACTAGTTGTGAGAGCTTGGGAAAATTTCTTGTGTCATACAGCTTCAGCTTCTTCACTGGTAAAATGGCGGTAATGGTAGCAATTAGGTTGAAAAGTGTTGTGAGCCATGGATGAGATGATCAGTGTAGAGCAGCTAACACACAGGAACAACTCTATATTGTTTGCTATGATTATTTTTATCATCATCATCTGTCTTAGTGGTCTGAACTTCACTCATCTGTCAGAAAAATCATTTCTTTTTTTTTTTTTTTTTTTTTTTTTTTTTAAAGATTTTATTTATTTATTTGACAGAGAGAAATCACAAGTAGGCAGAGAGGCAGGCAGAGAGAGAGAGAGGAGGAAGCAGGCTCCCTGCTGAGCAGAGAGCCTGACGCGGGACTCGATCCCAGGACCCTGAGATCATGACCCGAGCCGAAGGCAGCGGCTTAACCACTGAGCCACCCAGGCGCCCCAGAAAAATCATTTCAACATGTATCCCCAATGTGTATTTTTTATTGAAGTACAATTAACACATGTGTTATACTAGTTTCAGGTGTACAATATGATTCAACAATTCTGCAGAGTACTCAATGTTCATCTCAATAAGTCTGCCTCTTGATCCCCTTTATCTATTTCACCCACCCCCTGCCCACCTCCCCTCCAGCAAACCCCAGTTTGTTCTCTGTATTAAAGGGTCTGATGTTTTATCTCTTTTTTGTTTTGTTTCCTAAATTCCACATACACATATAATCATGTGGTATTTGTCTTTCTCCATCTGACTTACTTCACTTAGCCTTACATACTATAGGTCCATCCATGTTGTCACAAACGGCAAGCTCTCATTCTTTTCTATGACTTAGTAATATTCCAGTGTGTGTGTGTGTGTGTGTGTACACATATACATATATATATCTTCTTTATCCATTCATCTATCAGTGGACACTTGGGTTCTTTACATATCTTGGCTATTATAAATAGTGTTGCAGTAAACAACAGAGGTGCATATATATTTTCAAATGAATTCTTTTCATTTTCTTTGAGTAAACACATAGTAGTGGAATCACTGAATCATATGGTAATTCTATTTTTAATTTCTGGAGGAAAAAAAATACTGTTTTCCATAAGGGTTGCACTTTTTAGTGTTAACCATAGTGGTTACTGGTTTCCATAGTGGAAAATACTGTTTTCCATAATTTGAATTCCCACCAACAATACACAAGAGTTCCTTTTTTTCTACATCTTCACCAACACTTGTTCTTTTTTGTGTTATTTTAATAATTCTGACAGGTGTGAGGTAGTATCTCATTGTAGTTTTGATTTGCACTTCTCTGATGTCTAGTGATGTTGGAAATCTTTTCATATGTCTGTTGGCCATATGTATGTCTTCTATGGAGAAATGTCTGTTCATGTCTTTTGTCCATTTTTTAAATTGGATTACTTAGGGGGTTTGTTGTTGTTGTTTTGGTATGACGTTGTATAAGTTCTTTATATATTTGGCATACTAACTCTTTATCAGATATATCATTTGCAAATACCTTTTCCCATTCAGTATATTGTCCTTTAGTTTTGTTGTGTCCTATGCTGGGCAGAAGCTTCTTTTTTTTTTTTTTTTTTTTTAAGATTTTATTTACTTATTTGCAAGACAGAGAGAGAGATCACAAGTGGGCAGAGAGGCAGACAAAGAGAGAGAGGGAAGCAGGCTCCCCGCTGAGCAGAGAGCCCGATGTGGGGCTTGATCCTAGGACTCTGAGATCATGATCTGAGCCAAAGGCAGAGGCTTAACCCACTGAGCCACCCAGGCACCCCAAGGGCAGAAGCTTCTTATTTTGATGTAGTCCAAGTAGTTTATTTTTGCTTTTGTTTCCCTTGCATAAGGAGACATATCTAGAAAAATATGGCTACAAGCCAATGTCAGGGTAATTACTGCCAGCACTCATTCAGATTTTTATGGTTTCAGGTTTCATATTTAGGTCTTTAATCCACTTTGAGTTTATTTTTGTGTACAGTGTAAGAAAGTGGGCCAGCGTCATTCTTTTGCATATTTTCCCAAAACCATTTGTTGAAGACACTGTCTTTTTGCTATTGCATATTCTTGCCTCCTTTTTGAAGATTAATTGACTATATAAGCATGGGTTTATTTCTGGGCTCTCCATTCTGTTCTGTTGATCTATGTGTCTTTGTGTCAGTACCATATTATGCTGCTTTGATTACTACAGCTTTGTAGTACATCTTGATATCAGGAATTGAGATATTTCCAGTTTTGTTCTTCTTTTTCAAGACTGCTTTGACTACTTGGGGTCTTTTGTGGTTCCATATAAACTTTAGAATTATTTGTTCTAGTTCTATGAAAAAAAAAATGCCATCGGTATTTTGAAAGGAATTGCATTAAATCTGTAGATTGATTTGGGTAGCATAGACATTTTTGCTTTGTTTTTGAAGGATGGTTTTTTTTTTTTTTAATTTTTTCCAGTGTTCCAAGACTCATTGTTAATGCACCACACCTTAGCATAGACATTTTAACAATATTTGTTCTCCCAATCCATGAGCATGGAATATCTTTCCAATTTGTTGTATCATCTTCAACTAGTTTCATCAATGTTTAATAGTTTTCATAGTATAGGTCTTTCACCTACTTGGTTAAGTTTATTCCTAGTTATTTTGTTATTTTTGGCACAAATGTAAATGGGATTGTTTTCTTCATTACTCTTTCTGCTACTTCATTATTAGTATATAGAATTGTAACAGATTTCTGTATATTAATTTTGTATCTGACTTCACTGAATTCAATTATCGGTTCTAGGAGTTTTTTGCTGGCTTCTTTAGGGTTGTCTTTTTATAATATCATGTCATCTGCAAATAGTGAAATTTTTACTTCTTCCTTACCAATTTTAATGCCTTTTCTTTAATTGTTTGATTGCTGTGACTAGGATATCCAGTACTATGTTTAATAAAAGTGGTTATAGTGAACATCCCTGTCTTGTTTCTGATCTTAGAGGAAAAGATCTGAGTTCTTCACCACTGAATGTGATGTTAGCTGTGGGTTTGTCATATATAGCTTTTATTATATTGAGTATGTTGCCTCTAAATCTACTTTGTTGAAAGGTTTTTTTTTAATCATGAATGGATACTGTACTTTGCCAAATGCTTTTTTTTCATCTGTTGAGAGGATCATATGGTTTTTATCTTTTCTCTTATTAATGTGATATAGGACATTGATTAACTTGCAAATACTGAACCACCCTTGCCTCCCTGGAGTAAATGCCACTCGGCAATGAATGGTTTTTTAAAATATATTGTTGATTTGGTTTGCTGATATTTTGTGGAAGATTTTTGTAATAATGTTCATCAGAGATGTTGACCTATAGGGGTTTTATTTTGTAGTGTCTTTGTCTGGTTTTGGTGTCAGGATAATGCTGTCCTCATAGAATGAATTTGGAAGCTTTCCTTCCAAATCTATTATCTGGAATAGTTTGAAAAGAATAGGTATTAACTCTTCTTTAAATGTTTGGTAGAATTCACCTGTGAAGCCATCTAGTCCTAAAATTTTGTTAGGAGTTTTTGGTTTTTGGTTTTATTTTTTATTTATTTATTTTTAAAGATTTTATTTATTTCAGAGTTAGAGAGCAAGAGCACAAGGAGGGGGAGTGGCACGCTGAGGGAGAGGGAGAACCAGGTTCCCCATAGAGCAGAGAGCCCGATGTGGGAAATGATCCCAGGACTCTGGGATCGTGACCTGAGCTGAAGGCAGATGCTTAACCAAATGAGCCACCCAGATGCCCCTGTTTTTTTTGTTTTGTTTTGTTTTGTTTTCCTAATTTATTTGACAGACAAAGATCACAAGTAGGCAGAGAGGCAGTCAGAGAGAGAGCAGGGAAGCAGGCTCCCAGTAGATGCCATGCGGGGCTCAATCCCAGGATGCCGCGATCATGACCTGAGCCAAAGGCAGAGGCTTTAACCCACTGAGCCACCCAGGTGCCCCATGTTAGGAGTTTTTTTTTTTATTACTGATTCAATTTCATTGTTAGTAATTGGTTTGTTCAAAGTTTCTATTTCTTCTGGAGTCAGTTTTAAGTTATATTTAGGAATTTATCCATTTCTTGTAGGGTGTCCAGTTTGTTGGTATACATAGTTTTTCATAATACTCTCTTAAAATCATTTGTATTTCTGTGATCAGTAATTATTTCTTTCATTTCTGATTTTGAGTCTTTTTTTTTTTTTTTGCTCTATGGGTCTGGCTAAAGGTTTACAAATTTTTTACCTTTTCAAAGAAAAGGTTTTTCTGTTTTGGGGTTTTTTTTTGGTCTCTATTTCATTTTTTCTGCTCTAATCTTATTTCCTTCCTTTTACTGGCTTTGGGCTTTTTTTTTTTGGTTCTTCTCTTTCTAGCTCCTTTAGGAGTGAGGTTAGGTTGTTTATTAAATATGTTTTTTGAGCTAGGCCTATCCTGCTGTAAACATCCCTCTTAGAATAGCTCTTACTGCATCACAAAGATTTTGTTTTTTATTTATCTTCATGTATTTTTTTAAATTTACTCTTTGATGTCTTGGTTCAACCATTCATTATTGAATAATGTTATTTAGCCTCCACCTATTTGTGTTCTTTCCAAATTTTTTCTTGTGATTGATTTCTAGTTTCATAACCATTGTGGTCAGAAAAGATGCATCATTTGATCTCAGTCTTTTTGAATTTATTAAGACTTATTTTGTGACCTAATACATGTTCTATCCTGGAGAAAGTTCCATGTGCACCTAAAATGTTCCTGCTTTTTTGGATGGAATAATGTGTTTACATCTATCTGTTAGGTCCATTTGGTTTAACATGTCATTGAAAGCATTGTTTCCTTGTTGATTTTCTGTCTGGATGATCTATCCATTGATGTAAGTGTTGTGTTAAACTCCTCTACTATTATTGTATTACTGTCTATTTTTTCCTTTATGTCTGTTAGCAGTTGCTTTAAGTATTAAGGTACTCCTATCCTGGGTGCATAGATATTTACGATTGTTATAATTCTCTTTTTGGATTGTCCATTTTTATCATTATAGTATTTTTCTTTGTCTCTTGTTACAGTCTTTGTTTTAAAGTCTATTTTCTCCTACAAGAATAGCTACCCCAGTTTCTTTTTGCTTCCACTTGTGTGTGTTTCCATCCCTTCATTTTCAATCTTCATGGACATCAGGAAAACACTTGAGCATGTATCCACAATATTTTTGTTTATGAATTATGTATTTCATTTGTGCATCAATGTATTATTATACAGAGGAAAAAAAACTCTTAAAAAAAGGCATTAGAAGATCTAATATTGGGGTACCTGGGTGGCTCAGTGGGTTCATCCTTTGCCTTTGGCTCAGGTCGTGATCTCAGGGTCCTGGGATCAATCCCCATATCAGGCTCTCTGCTCAGTAGGGAGCTTGCTTCCCCCTCACTCTTTGCCTGCCACTCTGCCTACTTGTGATCTCTTCCTCTGTCAAATAAATAAGATCTTTAAAAAAAAAAAAAGATCTAATATTTTCTCCTCATCTCTGGTGAGTGCAACCTACTTTAAAGACCACTAGTCTAGGGGCACCTGGTGGCTCAGCCAGTTTAGCGTCTCGTCTATTGCTTTCAGCTTGGGTCATGATCTTGGAGTCATGAGATCAAGCGGTGTGTCAAACCTCAGATTTTCTCCCTCCTTCCCTCTACCCCTCCCCATTCACATGCTCTTGTTCTCTCATAAATCTCCCTTTTAGGGTAGTCTACCCTTTATGGTAACTGCTAAAATAAGAGAAAATATATGCCAAGCACCCAATAAAGTACCTGTCTTTCATAGGACTTCAGCAAATGGCAATTATTAATTGCAAGTTTGAAGAGCACTGTGGAGTGCCATTCTCATGTTCATTACTTTTTTAATTAAAAGCATTATCATAATCATGAGTGAACTGCTAAGATCCTCCTATGTTTAAAGAACCATGTTAAGGCCATTTGTAATCAAGCAGAGTTAACAGGCATTGAGAAAGCCCTCAAAGAACTCCATTCCCTGTCAAAATTATTATTAGTCCTCAAAACAATTACTGTGTGGTTGACTAGTTAACATAATTCCCAGGTTTCGTGAGAAAGGCCCCCCTCCTTACTAACAAGAAGCACAACAGTAGCTCATGATGTTGGGCATCCTTCGTGGCAGCTGTTCCAAAGCTGTTCTAAGCCGTGGCCTCTCTTGATAGAGGACCGTATGCTCACTAGCTGGTCTGATATTGTGCTCTAAAACCTCTACTGCCCTGTGCTCCACCACACAACTTCTCTGGATTGTCAGCCGTTCTCCTCCTTGTACTCCTTTGCCAAGAAATAAGTATCTCCCCTTTCTACCTGTGTTTTGCTTTCCACCCTTACTACAAGACATGTCTCTCTACTCATTATTACAACTTGCCCCTATATTTTTTTCTTTCTCTATCTATTGATATGCTCAAAAGTCCAACAGTCCCAAAATACAGGCATATCTCATTTTGTTATGCTTCATTATATTCACAGATACTGTGTTTTCTTACAAATTAAACATCAGTGCCAACTCTGTGCCAGGCAAGTCAGTCGATGCCATTTTCCAACAGCATTTGCTCACTTTGTGTCTCTATGTCTCTGTGTCATGTTTTGGTAATTCTTGCAACATTTTTTTTAAGATTTTTTATTTATTTTATTTGACAGGCAGAGATTACAAGTAGGCAGAGAGGCAGGCAGAGAGAGAGAGGAGGAAGCAGGCTCCCTGCTGAGCAGAGAGCCCGATGTGGGGCTCGATCCCAGGACTCTGGGATCATAACCTGAGCCAAAGGCAGAGGCTTTAACCCACTGAGCCACCCAGGCACCCCTCTTGCAACATTTCAAACTTTTTCATTATTATTATATTTGTTATGATGATTGTTATTAGTGATGATAATTCACTGAAAGCCCAGATGATGGTTAGCATATTTAGCAACATTTTTTAAATTAATGTATGTATATTGTTTCATTAGGCATAATGCTATTATGCACTTAATAGGTTAGAGTATACTGTAACATAATTTTTATATGCATTGGAAAACCAAATATTCATTTGACTTCCTTAATTATGATAGTCACTTTATTGCAGTGGTCTGGAACCAAACCACAGTATCTCAGAGGTGTGCTTGTATGCTTCTGACAACCCAGATACACCCTAAACTACCACTGCTTCTCCTTCCTTTGCTTCAAGAATTCTTCAATTACTAATTATATCCCCTGCTTCTATGTTCCCAGGAAACTCAGACTATAACCCTTTAAATAATTTAGTTCCTCCTCCCTGACCATCCTATAGAAATTCAACTCTAAGAAGTACTTGTTTTACTAATAGATAAATAAATCCAGTGGTTTACTCTCATCTTCCTTCTCTTTGCCTTTTCTGTGGTACATGACATTACTAACACCGTCTTCATGAAAACAAACACTTTCCCCCACCTTGGTTTACAGAGAAAGAACTATTTGGTTTTCATTTTCTCTGCAAGTTTCTTAGGTTTCTTTCACTGGCACTTCTTCCCACCGCTGAAAGTCAAGGGTTGCTGGAGTGGAAGGGAATGGGAGGATAGGGTGGCTGGGTGATGGACACTGGGGAGGATATGAGCTATGGTGAGTGCTATGAATTGCCTAAGACTGATGAATCACAGACCTCTACCCATGAAACAAATAAAACATTATATGTTAATAAAAAATGTTTGGAGACCACTAAAAAAAAGAATAAAGTAAGCTAAATGAAAAAAAGGTCTATGTTCCTGAAGATTCTATATTTAAACTTCTTGCAGGACCACACCTATTATTATTAACTGTAACTCTATATAGGCTATCCTGGCAAAGAAGTTCTAATCCTGTCACTAGCCCCAGAATCTCTCTTTGGATCCTGAATTTTCAGGATCTCTCTCTGCGAGACACCCAAGGGCTTTATCAAAATCTCAAACTTGGGAGCACCTGGGTGGCTCAGTCCATTGGGCAGCTGACTCTCAGTTTCGGCTCAGGGCATGATCTCAAGGTCCTCCGTGGGGATGGGGAGTCTGCTCAAAGATTCTTTCCCTCCCTCACCCTCCCCTCCTCCCCACTGCTCATGCACAAGTGCGCTTGCTGGCTCGCTCTCTCTCTCTCCATATATATAAATAATAAATATTTAAAAATAAATCTAAAACTTGGCCATCCAAAACAAATCATTTCCCCCTTGTCTCCAAAATCAGTTCCTCCTCCTGGCTTCCTGTCTCTAAGATGTCAGTTACCTAGATTAACTGCTCAGAACTGTCTTTGATTTTTCTCTCTCCCTTACTTCCTCCTACCTCAATCATATTAACAGATACCAAATCATACAGATTCTACCTGTTGTTTCCCAGGCCATGCCATAATTGTTTCAACCACGAATTAACAATAAATAACCAACTAAATCTCTCCAACTTAACCAATTATTTGGTATGCTGATAACTGATTAAATCTATGAAATTGGCTTCATCACTCTATGGCTCAGAAAGTATATAGATTTAAGAACAAATTTCTCGGGGCGCCTGGGCTGCTCAGTGGGTTAAAGCCTCTGCCTTCAGCTCAGGCCATGATCCCAGGGTTCTGGGATCGAGCCCCACATCAGGCTCTCTGCTCAGCAGGGAGCCTGTTTCCTCCTCTCTCTCTGCCTGCCTCTCCACCTACTGGTGATCTCAGTCTGTCAGATAAATAAATAAAATCTTAAAAAAAAAAAAAAGAACAAATTTCTCACCTCAGATTTCAAAGTCCTATATAATCGGACCTCAACTTTTTCCAGCACTATTTCCCACTACTTCTCTGTACATTCCCTACCCTACAGCCAAACTGTAGTTCTTAAAGACCTTTCCTTCTTAAAACAATTTGATTTGAATTCCAAGTACCAAAGCCTCCCTAACCTCACTGGCTGTCCCTTCTCCACATCCGTTGCTGCTTTTTCATTATTTCTCCAAATTTGAAAAATCAGATCCTCAAAGTTCAAGTTCAACGAACATCTTTTCGATCTATACCTCTTCCCTAAGAACATACATATGCTGATAATCCCCAAATGTATATCTCTAGCTCACCCAGTTCCCAGAACTTCAGACTCAAATATCCAATTGCCTACTCATCATCTTCATGTAGATGCCAGACATACAACTCAAACTTAACGTGCCCAAACTTGAATTCCCATTTTCATTTTGCAGTCTTTCTGATCTAGTAAAGGGCAATTCCATCAGTCCAGTTACTTGGGCCAAAATCCTTGCAGTCACTTTGATTCCTTTCTCTCTTTCTCCCACATCCTATTCATCAGCAAATCCTGTGGGCTTCACAGTATATCCAGAATCTGACCATAGCTCACCAGTTTCACTGTTACTATTTGATCCACACACTGCAGCTCTAACCTGGATTATTTCAAATAGCCTCCCAACTGGAGACTTCAGTATTTACCCTTATCACCTTGGGTCTAGTCTCAAAACAGCAGAGAGTATTAGTGTGAAAATGAAAGACTATGTCACCCCCTGCTTAAAAGATCCCAGTGTCTTCCTAGCTCACTCCAAAATCAAAGTCTTTAAAATAATCCACGAGGCCTTTTACGACCTGACAGCCATCCCACCACCACTCCCCATCCTCCACTAATGTCATCTCTTACCTGCTGTAATTTGCTCATTCCTCTAAAGCTACCATCTTCCTCACTGATCCTCAACACATCAAGCAGATTTTGCATTTGCTGTCTCCTCTGCATAGAAGACCTTTCCCCTTACTGGATAGCTTCATAAATTTCCCTCTCATTTCTTGCATTTCTGATCAAATGTCATCTTTCCAGCAAGAATTTCCCTGCGCACCCTGAAATTTCACATCTTCCCATGTTTTCTCCACAGCCCTTGTACAGTTAGCTGTTGCCACCGTAAAGACAGTAAAAACCCATCCCCAAACTAAAGGGCCTCAAATAGTTATTCTTATGAATCTCTGGGTCAGCAGGACAGCTCAGCTTCATATGTGGTTATTCTGGGACTTGGCAGAAGCACAAAAAGGCAAGCAAGAACACACAAAGCCTCTTAAGCTTAGACTCAGAAGTTACACACAAACACTTCTGTCCCATTCTACTGACCAAACATCAAGGAGCAGGGAAATCTGTTTCACCGCATTTAGTGGGAGGAACTGCAAAGTAACATGTCAGAGTGTAAATATATGAAGGAGTGAAGAATTGAGGTCAGTGACACAATCTACTACATCATGTAACATCATCTGAAATCCCATATATTTACTTATTCGTTCACACTATCTTCTCATGAGCTCCTGCATAAGGGCAGGAACTTTGTTTCATTCATTACTTTATCCCTAGTGACTGAAATTGGGTCCAAATATAGTAGATACTTGAAAATTTGTGGAATGGACAAATTTACCACTAATGCATACGTCGTTTAATACGCCTACTGTATGCCAAAAGCTATGCTAAATGCTAGCGATACAGTGGTGAATAACAAACATGGCAAGATATGGCAAGACAACATTGCCATATCTAGTGAGGAGCCAGGTGGATAGGCAATTAATAACAGTAATAAATTAGCTAACAATTACTGAGCACCTACGATGTACCAGGCATTGTTCTTTTTAATTTTATTTTATTTTTATTTTTTTTTTAAATTTATTTATTTGAGAGAAAGACAGTAAGAGAGAACATGAGCGAGGAGAAGGTCAGAGGGAGAAGCAGACTCCCCATAGAGCTGGGAGCCCAATGTGGGACTCGATCCCGGGACTCCAGGATCATGACCTGAGCCGAAGGCAGTCGTCCAACCAACTGAGCCACCCAGGCGCCCCGACCAGGCATTGTTCTAAGAGGTGAATTAACTAATCTACCTCAGCAACCTTGAGGTGGGTATATTATCCCAGTTTCATAGAGGAGGAAAATGAGATACGGAGAAGATAAATGAACCACCCAAGGGATGCACAAGTGGCTGTCAGTTAAGCGTCTGCCTTCAGCTCAGGTCATGAGACAAAGTCTCACATTGGGCTCCTTGCTCAGCAGGGAGCCCGCTTCTCCCTCTGCCTGCTGCTCCCCCCCGACTTGCGTTCCCTTTCTCCCCGCATCTGACAAGTCAGTACATAAAATCTTAAAAAGTAAAAAAAAAAATCCAAGGTCACACCATTAGTAAATGTTGGAGGCAGAATTCAAATACAAGTGGCCTGATTCCAGAACCAATATGCTGCATGCCTCAACAAGAAAGGTGCCATTTAGAGACTGCAGAGTGCTCTGGAAGCAAAGACGTAGATACGTAACTCAATTATGAGGCTAGGAAGAACAGAGAAAAGCCACTGAGAAAAGAAAAGCCTTGTCTATCTTCTCCTTAAAAAGTTTTTTTCTTATTAGAACTATCTTATTTTGTCAACCTATAATCAGTGGTGAGGTGCACCTCAACTTCAGATGTAAAATATGAAAAAGTAGCCAATAACCATTTTATGATGCCTCTGATTGTAAAATGCATGCTGGTTTTACAAATCAAAACAGGCAAAAAAAAAAAAAAAAAAGTGCATCCTGTCTTCTTGCTGTCTGCTTCCTCTATACATACATGCATCTATATATATATATATATCTGCCACCATATATATTAATGTAGTCTTATCTTTTTTAGATTTGGTTTAATATTCAACGATATGACTCCCCACTTCGGATAAATTTTGACGTCACCAAGCCCAAGCTGTGGAAATCTTTCTTTTCAAGAAGCCTTCCATATCCTGGCCTCTCTAGCGTTCAGGTATATAATCCTTTCATTAACAACGTAGACAAAGGGAGCACCTGGGTAGTTCAGTCAGTTAAATGTCTTTTGAGTTCAACTTGGGTCATCATCCCAGGGATGTGAGATAGAGCCCTGGGTAGGGTACCACACTAGGCGTGGAGCCTGCTTAATTAAGATTCTCTCTCTCTCTCTCCTTCTGACCCCCCTTCATCCCCACCCCCTCTCTCTTTCCCTCTCTTAAAAAAAAAATAAATTAGACAAAGTAAGGAATTTGAAATCATTATACTGGGTAGCCAGGTATTTTTTAAACCTTAATTCTACTCCTAGATATTCAGTCAAAAATACTGTTTTTCAAACTTAGTTGAGCCCAACTCACCGTAAGAAATTACCACCATATTGGGGCGCCTGGGTGGCTCAGTTGGTTAGGCGACTGCCTTCGGCTCAGGTCATAGTCCTGGAGTCCTGGGATCAAGTCCCACATCAGACTCCCTGCTCGGCAGGGAGTCTGCTTCTCCCACTGACCTCTCTCCTCTCATGCACTCTCTTTCTCTCTCTCTCTCTCTCTCCCAAATAAATAAATAAAATCATTAAAAAGATAAAAAATAAATAAATAAAAATAAATTTTAAAACCCCCAGCGTTCTAAAATAAAATTTAAAAAAAAGAAAGAAAAAGAAATTACCACCATATCATGAATCAGTATATAAATATTAAGTTTTGATATAATAAGCCTCATGACATAAAGTACCTCAAAATATATTCTATTTAATTTCTTAAATGCTGGTCTCAACTCACTAAATTAATAACTAAATTTCATGACTGCTATTAAAACATGAAATCAAATCACAAGGCATGATCCAGAGGGTCATAGCCAGTGGTAAGTAATAAGCATGAAAAGATTACTTTTAAGTAGTAAGCATGAAAACTGTTTACTAAAACTTGTTAGCTATATATGTGTGTGTGTATACACTGAGTATATAATACATACATTTTTTACTGTGATCCAAACCATTCCAAAAAAAAAAAAAAAAGGGTTTAAAAGTGCCCTACAGAAATTCTTCCACGTGTACAAGGTGACATATACAAGATTTTCCATAGAAACATTGTTTATAGGCACCTGGGTGGCTCAGTTGATCAGTTGCCTTCGGCTCAGGTCATGATCCAGGGGTCCTGGGATCAAGTCCCGCATCGGGCACCCTGCTCCACAGAGGGCCTGCTTCTCCCTTTCCCTCTGACTGCCATTCTGCCTACTTGTGCTATCTCTGTCAAATAAATAGATAAAATCTTTTTTTAAAAATTGTTTATAATACCCAAAGAACTGTAATTACAGAAGAGACAAATTATGTAGAGTACATAATGGAATATTTTATAGTAGTTACACAAATGAATCAACATTAATAAATCTTAGCACTCTAAAGGTGTGGATGTTATTATCTCTAAATATAGTATTAAAGGAAAAAAGAAAAGGGGCATATTCACAGCATAAAACTATTACACAGACTTGCCAAATCACTACTTTGTAAAACTGAAATAACTAATGTAACTCTGTCAACTAAACTCGAATTACAAAAAAAAAAAAAAAAAAAAAAAAACTATTACAAAAAGTTTAAGAAAACACGCGGGACGCCTGGGTGGCTCAGTTGGTTAAGCAGCTGCCTTCGGCTCAGGTCATGATCCCAGCGTCCTGGGATCGAGTCCCACATCGGGCTCCTTGCTCCACAGGGAGCCTGCTTCTCCCTCTGACTCTGCCTTGCACTCTGTCTGCCTGTGCTTGCTCTCTCTCTCTCTGACAAATAAATAAATAAAATCTTTAAAAAAAAAAAAAAGTTTAGAAAACACCCAAACCCAAACAAAACAATGTTTGAGGGAACATAAAACTGCAACTAAAACATAAATACATTTTATTAACTTGCCTATCTCCACCAACTATGATATAAACACTGGGAGGGCAGGAATTTTTATTCATGGGTATATTCATATCCCCTGTAAAAGTGCCTGGCACACAGTAGGTACATGTTGAAAGTGCTAAAAAATAAATTCAGGTCATAGCTACTTCTGTGATGAAAGAGGAAAGAGAAGAAATTAAGAACTACACAGCAGTATAATTTATTTGTGGTTTTGTACTTATGGTCATGGGTACACTGGTATCCGTAATACTATCCTCTGTATCTGAAGGAATGTCTCAGATTTCATAATTTTTAAAAAGATTTAGAAAAGAATGGATAGCTATTCAAATTAAGTGTAAGTGATTTCTAGAATTTCTTAACTGTTTTCTCTTTTATAGCCAGAAGAACTAATTTACCAGCGCACAGACAAAGCGGCCGCAGCTGAGCTACAAGACAGGTCATATGATATCCATAAATCCACATGCAATCTGACACTGGGAGCGTAATACCAAACTAAGCAATTCTCAGTCTGGATCAATAATTTGAGCAATTAAATTTAATTCACGTTCACAGACAGATACCAAATACAGTGATCTCTAAATCCCATAGCTCAAAGGGAGGTCTTCGTATCGGCATGGCTTGGAACAAACACAAGTGACCTCCAGCAATGACAATAGTTCTCCCAAAACTTCACCTCAGATGAGAGCTCAGCATCATATTATGGGTCTTGTTCAGACTTATCATAATCCTCACCTTGATTAAACATGCCTCTTTTGTACAGTTAGTGGCTTACTGAGCCTCAGCTACTTTATAAACCTAACACATGGAGAAAGCTGGTAAGAGTCCCTGTAATTCTTAACACCCCGTAAAACGAAACTTTACTCTTCTAGTTTTGCAAACATGGAAACCAAGGTTCAAAGGGCTCAACGTACTCGCTCAGTGTCAGAGGAGGCTTCTGAGCCCAGTCAGATCTTTCTGATTTCAAAGTCTGTGTGCCCTTTCTACTGTATCAAGCTGTGTTAAAGAGCAACATGTCAAATACTCGAGAATAAATGTGACCCTTTCAAAAGTATTATTACTAAAAGACTCCAATTTATTCTCAATTTCAAGTTTTAAATAAAGCCTTACTGGAGATCCCCGCGTAGACAACTAATTCCCCAAAAGTTTTTATTTCTTCTGATAGGTTCAGGATACTATTAGACCCACATTATTTATCCAATACTAATGAAGCGCATGGCAATTCAACCATACTCTTGCTCAGATCATCTTGAAAACCAGAACAAAAATATGTATAACGTGCCAAATGAGAAGAGGATCCTATAGCTATTAAGAAGTGGGGAGCTAGCTGGGTCCCCTAAACCTGTGCATTTGGTTAGGGATACCCAAGAGACCTTAGAATTGGCAGGGTTTCAACTCAAACCCAAGTTTCCCCTGCCATTTTTAAGTCATCATCTTGCCTCATACTGTCCCCATGTAAGTAAAATTGGGACAGTATCCTCCTCATAGTCACAGTTAGGATTAAATAAAAATGAATAGAAATCATTTTACTTAGTACCTGCTAAATGAAAGCTCAGTAAATGTTAGCTATTTTCCTTTATTCTGTTTGCAACTTAATTTTCGATATCCTGCTTTGTAGTTAATATGATAGGTATTGGATCTATAGGATGTAAAGCTTAGTAATGATGGTTATCTTAAGAACAGTCTTAAGGAAATTCAGAAAAATAACCCTCATAAACAGAAGTCACAGCACACGGTAAAGAATCAATACACAGCGTTAAGACCTACAAATATTTAAGGCTTTCAGGGTGCCTGGGTGGCTCAGTCGTTAAGCATCCACCTTTCGTTCACATCATGATCCCAGGGTCCTGGAATCGAGCCCCACATCAGGCTCCCTGCTAGCAGGAAGCCTACTTCTCCCTCTCCCACTCCCCCTGCTCATGTTCCCTCTCTCATGGTCTCTGTCAAATAAATAAAAATCTTTAGAAAAAAATATATTTAAGGCTTTCAACATGAACTATGCCTATTGAATGACAACTCTGCCTGAATCCCCACTGCATACAAAATCCCCACTGTTTACAAAAGCCACAGCTGGGGGGCCTCGGGGTTCAGTGGATTGAGGCCTCTGCCTTTGGCTCAGGTCGTGATCCCGTGGTCTTGGGGGTCAAGCCCCTTGTTGGGCTGCTTAGTGGGGAGCCTGCTTCCTCCCATCTCTCTCTACCTGCTTGTGATCTCTGTCTGTGAAATAAAGTCTTAAAAAAAAAAAAAAAGCCACAGCTGCAAAAAATAGAGCTTCTTTTTTATAAACAGGATTGAAAAAATACTAAAAGAAAAAATCATGGACTGGAGGCCACGCCATCTGACTAGATGGAATAGGTACTGTACCTCTGCCCTACGGCATTTCTTGCCAGTGTTAGAAAGAAGTCGAGGAGAAGATGTAGAAGATGACCACAGAGCAGAGCTGCTCAAACAGCTGGGAGACTACCGGGTAAGTACCAGTGGCTCTAAACTGAGCCTGTGGATTTCATTTCAAATTGGAAATTGCATGGTAATGGGTTTTTAGAGAAAGTAACGACTTCTCTCTCCACAGTACATAGATGAAGCCGCATAGAGTAAAAGACATAATTCAAAGTTCATCTCAGTAATTAAGCTATTAAACAGCAAAATGCCTCTATAAACTGAAAATGCTCTTAGACTACGGAATGAAAAGATCTTTAAAAAATTGCATTGCAAGAGTATTAAATACAATTAAAACATCTGACTAAATCATATTAGACTCAACTGTGCATAAAGGTAAAACCAACACTACTCTTGATCAGTTTTAAGGAGATCATTTTATACTAATTGCTTTTCAATGCTAAGAAAAATTCTCATTAGGTATGTCCTCACCACTGTCTGTCAGCAGTGCTGTGTGGATAATAAAACCTAGAAAGCAGTCTCAAATTAAGACAGTAAGTCTTGTTGGCTAAACAGCATGAAGTCAAGTTGGACATTTAATTCTATTTACTAAAACGAGGTTTTCAGGGGTGCCTGGGTGGCTCAGTCAGTTGAGTCTGACTCTTGGTTACAGCTCAGGTCTTGATTGCCCCGTCCTGGGATCGACCCCCCCACCCCCACCCCAAGTTGGGTTCTGCGCCTAGTAGGGAGTCTATTTGAAGATTCTCTCCCTCTGCCCATCTTCCACTTGGTCTCTAAAATAAATGAATGAATTTTAAAACAACAACTAGGTTTTCAGCTAGGATGTCTTCAAGCAATAATTCAAACAGGTTTGAGCAATAAAAAGAATTTATTGGTTTATTTAAGTAAAAAGCAGAGGTGAGTAGCTGTCAGAGCTGTCACTCTTCTGTAAGTCTTCCAACTTGTCCTCCTCTGTGTGATGGCACCGTCCTCACACTCACTTTTTTCATGGAACCAAATGGCTGGAAGAGCTTCAGGCAGGACTCACATCTGCACACATACTGTCCAAAGCAGGAGAGCACATCTGTGTACCATCATTCCTAGCAAGTTTCCTGAGATTCACTTTGATCACATGCCCATCCCTATAGATCAGTCACTGTGGCCATGGGGACAGAATACATTGATTTGGATTAATCCAGATCCCTAGAATTAGTGGGTTACTATGCAAACTAGGGACTATCAGGGAGAGGGAAGGGAATAGTGGAGGGAGGCTGGGTGCTAACAGCTGTCTTATACACCAAGTCAATATGCTAGCAACTGAACAAAAAAGACATGTGGCCCCTCTCCATTTTCTGTATTGCTAATACATAGCTGAATAGAAAAGCAGAACTAAATAAATGATTTTGAGATACAGAAGGAAGACAAGAATATTAAGAATTGCTTATGTTTAAACACGGAGAAAAAAATACAATGAAATTTTCGAGCTTCACAAATGACTACAAATCTTGATTGTTTTTTGTTCCTTCAGTTCTCTGGATTTCCCCTGCACATGCCCTATTCTGAACTGAAGCCTTTAATTGAAGCAGTGTACAGCACCGGAGTACATAATATTGATGTTCCCAATGTTGAATTTGCTTTAGCTGTATATATCCACCCATACCCCAAAAATGTTTTGTCTGTTTGGATTTATGTTGCCTCCCTTATACGCAACAGGTAATTTTTTCTTTGTGTATTTTTTGTATCATGTAAAAACTGTAATTAAGGTATGAGAATATTTTTGTGATATTGACATCAGAACAAATTATTTGTAAGTAACGAAATAAAATTATCATTTTCAAAGTAAGTATTATTTAGTATTCGGCCCTGCCTCTTGTTTTAACCAAAGCTACCCAGAGTTCCCCCTCACACTAAGAGCTCCCTAACTCTATGCCTTTGTATTTACCTTCTACTTGGAATGCCCTCCTTCTTTGCCTACCCAGAATACCCATCATACTTTTAAGACCCAGCAAAACAACACAATTTCTCTGGGGGAAGGAACAACTTTGCAATATAAAAATTTTAACACCAAATACCTCTTAAGACCTTATCCTACAGGGGCGCCTGGGTGGCTCAGTGGGTTGGGGCCTCTGCCTTCAGCTCTGGTCGTGGTCCCAGGATCCCAAAATCAGGCCCCACATCAGGAGCCTGTTCCCCCTCTCTGCCTGCCTCTCTGCCAACTTGTGATCTCTCTGTCAAATAAATAAAATCTTAAAAAAAAAAAAAAAAAAGACCTTATCCTATAGAAATACTGAGCAAACATGCACGTGTACACGATATACCCATATATACACACACATACTCCTATTGAAACAATATGGTATTGGCACGGGGGAGTATGTTTAAACATTCACCAAAAGGGAAAGTCATTTAAAAAATTAAGACATTGTTATGGACTAAAGGTTTGTCTTCCCCACAAAATGCCTATCTTGAAACCCAACTATGCAATGGTATTTGGAGACTGTTCTTTTGGGAGGCAATTAGCTTATGAGATTGGAGGCCCTGTGCTGGGATGAATCCAACTCTACGAAGAGACAGGAGAGAATTTGCTTCCTTTCTTTAGGCCATGTCTGAATACAATAAGAAGATGGCCCTCTGCAAATGAGAAAAAGAGCTCTCACCAGAAACCAGATCTGCCAACACCTTATCCCTTGACTTCCCAGCCTCCAAATATAGGAGAAATAAATGTTTGTTAAGTCACTCAGTGTATGGTATTCTGTAACAGCAGCCTAAACAGACTAAGACAAACACATATACTATACTAAGCACAAACACATATACTATACTAAGCCATTAAAAGGTATTAAATATATGTGCTGACATGGAAGATGTACATAAAACAGAAGTACATAAAGCATTCTTAATAGAAGCACTACTGACACTTTAGGCCCCTTTTTTTTTTTTTTTTGGTGGAGGGCTAACCTGTTTTTAGCAGCATCCCTGACCTCTCCCCACTAAATGTCATTGGCATCCTTTCCCTCTGCTAAATTTTGACAACCAAAATGTTTCCAGACATTGTCTAATGTCCTCTATGGGATAAACTGACTCCGGCTGAGAACTAGCGATATAGCTAGAATCTGATCTCACTTATAAAAAACAAAACATAAAGCCAGAGGGACCAAATTAAGGAAAATATTCACCTTTTACTTTATTCCCTTATGCTTTCCTCTATCCAATTATATTATAGTTATGTGTTTACATGCCTCTGATACCTCAACTATGAATTAATTCTTTGTCAAGGGAGAGTTCAAGGACCGACCTGTAACAGTCATTACCAAGATTACAAGGTATCCATGGACGAGTTACTTAACCTCTGTGCTACTTATTTTCCCCACAAGTAGGATCAGAATGATCACATTACTTCCTCTCACTGTTTCAACAAGTCAGTATATGTAAGTATAGGTACTTAGAACACTGCACAGCGCTGAGTACCTGATGCCTGTCAGGCACCCCATGGCAGTTCGCATAATTTACATTCTAGCCTAAGAATGAACAGTTCCAAAAACTCATTAAATCAATCATAAAACTCAAGGTAAGTTTAAACCAAGTATTTATAGTGTTTCATCAAATACTAACTATACTCTGACGTTAATGTATAAAAATTAAATGGGTGTCGATGTTGTCGATTTCCCCCATGCAACTACAGAGGAAGAGTAGAAAAGCCGTAAGTCTTGAGGACAATGTGCTGACACACCAAAGTGAGTGTAGTCCAAGATCTCCAGGTCCTACTGAATGGTTCACTAATATCAAGCACCACCGGACAAAGCAAAAGGGAGGCACCTCAATCACCTGGTATTCCCCTGGATACCCTGCTCAAATTAGTTAATGTAAAAGGCTAACATTTAAGTCAACTCCTGAAATCTCACTGAATCATTATCAAGATTTCTCCCCCAAAATATTATACTGTTTTGTGACTACATGGAGGAAAAACTTGAGTCCTCACTTGATGACTCAGGGCCAGGAGTCCAGGTGAGTAATTTTACTTACGATTCATGTAAATACAGGTAAGACAAAGTATGGAGCTGGATGGACTTACTCAGAAGAATTCTTGTAGTTTGTTTTCTTGAAATAGTCCCTGATGTAAGCTTTTCAAATCAACTTTATTAAACACTTAAGGAAATAAAAACACAGTAACTACAAGAGAATCAACCTGACAAAACTTCAGACCCCGTAAGTGCTCACTAAGCTTAGATTTCCTTTCACATTATCCAAGGGAATCAAGAATTCACTTCTTATTTTGTGCTTAGGCCAGACTTTTTTTAAGGAGGCTGGGTCTCACAGTGCCACAAAAGCCACAACTACTTACACCTCAGAGGCACAAGCTCAAAATGTAAGAAGGTCGCTCACACAGCTGCCTTGTCCTACAAGAAAACATTGTGCAAGTGTCAACTATGACAGGAGCCAACACTTCAGAGAGAGCCATTAGAAAGGCACCCCATCCCAGACTTAGTCTCCCTTGGAGTGTTTAATTCAAGTATTAGTGAGACTTAAAACATGGATGGATTCTCCCTGTTCATGTTCTCATCAAATGAGTCTTCCTTCATCTTTACACAGCTCTGTCTCAAAGTTTTCTCTTAGCCTGAACTGAAATCTGCTCACCTATAGTTTGTACCTTTCCTACTCCTTCCCCTCTTACACCTCCTTTACAGCCATACCACCCTGAACATGCCCAATCTCATCTGATCTTGGAAGCTAAGCAGGGTTGGGCCCGTTTAGTCCTTGGATAGACTCCTCCTATCCCTCCATAAAATAAACAAAAGAATACCTGGAACACAAGTAACAAGACTATAGATTAATTCCTCTTCCACAGCCTTGCACGAATTTCCTAAAGCAGATGGCATGCTGCTGCTGACTCTTCTCTTCGGGACATAAAATTATATAGAGCATTACATAAAACTGATTCAATATACGATACATGAATGACAGGTCCCCCCTTCCCACTGTCTCTTCACACAGCAACGAAGATAGGCAATACACATTCAAACTCTGACTACTGCAAAATTAATTTCAAAAAAGACAATTCAGCTCAACAAAATTAGGTATCTGTCTAAAATTGCCAGGATCATCATTTCAAGGGAGCTCAAAGAAAAATATTTAGTCCTATTTTACACTAACATAAACGTGAATTGAGATTTCTAATGAAATCAAAACACCAAAAAAATTATTTGATAAAGTCCTCAAAGTAGATTTTATTGATACATCTCTTCAAATGATTGTGGAATTTTTAAAAATCCCTCCCAAATTTGACAATTTAGGGACAGTGGTAGGAACCAGGAGTATTTGAAGAAAGCAAATACAAATACATTGGTACTTTGCTAGCTCACTGAGCTAACACCAAGAAGCCAATTTATACTATTATCCTAAAGACTCTTGTATGTGGGTATGTTTGAATTGGCCCTCTGAGAATTGCTCAAACAAAGGAAACATGGAAAAAAGACTGGTTTTCAAAAATGTGCAATCTTTGAAAATAAAACTTCAAAAATGTATGTTTGAAAAGATCTGCAAAGCTTGGTACAGTGTTTATATATAAGGAGAATCAATAACCCCACTGACTTTAAAACTCAAATTAATCTAAAAAATACTTTAAATGGCATGGCATTAGTGACATTCTTTTCAAAGCATTCCATTTAAAAGAAAACCGATAAAACTGTTCTCACCCTTACGGAAAGATCTAACCCCTTTCTAAAACAAAAATATGATTTGCAAGAGAAACAACACTGTACAACGGACTGGTAAATTAAGATTTCTGAGACTGAAGAAATGGGGCCAAAACAAGTCACACTCAAAAAGGGATGGTTAACACAAGAAATGTGCTGTAAGTAAAGTGCATGAAAGGAAGCCTGCTCAGCTAAATGAAGTAGACAAAGGTCAGGAGTCAAGGGTCATTCGCCAGAGCGGCAGCAGGCTCGAAAACCACACTGCAAATTCTGGCATCCGCTGGCGGTATCAGCATGAGGACCTGTATAAAAACAGAGAAGTGTGAAAGGAGGAAATTTCTTAGACATCACATGAAAGAGCTAAGACATCTGACTTTTTTTAAAACTAGCAATACATGTATAACTTAGAAGTAAATGTCCCAATTAATAAATAAAAATTAGGCACAAATAAACCAACAGCAGGTCTACTTTAACTGGTCCAAAAGCGAAATGAAGAAGAAGGGAAAGAAATAATTTTTCAGCTACAATCTTACAAAATAAAAACAAAGATAAAAAGATAACCCACAGAAGCAAGACTGCCCAGCTAACTTAACAACAGTCAGAACATCCTTCCTTGAAATATAATTAAGACAAAAACAGCCCTTTCCATAGATCAGCTAAAGAATTCAGTATAGAGCAATTACAAAAACATTACAGTCAAAACTTAAACTATATAGACATAAACTGAATATGTCTTCCATATCTTTAACAGCTGCAGCCAAAATGGCTAGGGTTAAATGAAATTATCTTCCAGAATTAAGTATATAATGAATGAATAACTAAATAAACATACCTAAGACATAATAAAAATAATGATTCAATTACAAAAGAAGAATGCAATAATGTGGAATAACTGACATTTTATCCCATTCACGTTATGCTGCCCAGACACTACATAAAAGAACCATTAAGGAACACAGATGAGAATTAGGAAATATCAAAGCAGCAGTATCATGGCACATAAACAAACGTTAAGTTCTCTGAATGAATCACAGTTTTCATAAAGGCAGGCAATGTGCAAAAGGATGCTTTAACTATACGGAAGCCTTTCAGTGTGTCTGCACCATGAACAAAGAACAGTTAATTCGTTCTTTACTCATCAATTAGAACCAAAATCCTTGCATTTGTGAAATATAAAGATCCCATACAAGAAGTACATGAAATGTCATTTTATAGACTATGTCAAATTGATAACTGAAAAAACATAGTACTCTGGATTAATATCTAGTTTAACCCAGAAAACTATTTTTAAATAAGCTTGGTTTTGTTTTTTTTAAGTAGCAGTCTGCTGCAAAAGAAGGCATCTGTGCTAATACCAACATAAGGAAATGGCTACTTGCAATGAAACACACAAAACACTTATTTCCCAGAATATACCCTTGTATTCCTGACATGTCACACACGAAACATTACAGGCATACTTCTTAGGATATACAACCAATGAAGTATAACGTTCATGTACTTCAATAAAGAAATGATTATGTATATATATATATATACATATATATATATGTGTGTGTGTGTGTGTGTGTGTGTGTAAGTAAAAAAAGAAACTAATGAACTTTACAAGCATCTGTGAGAATTCAATAGGTTAGGACTTCACTTATTTTCAAAAATGTATGTTTAATTTTAAAATAGATGTGATGCCTGGGATATGGGGAGCAGGTATGGGAGTGAGCAATGGAAGAAGATCAGCCACACTTTTATAACTGCCAAAGCAAATAATACATGAGGCTTTATTATTCCATGTTTATATATTTTAAATTTTCCATAAAAAAAGTCTAAAACATTTCAAATATAAAACTGAATTACCATAAACCCATTTTTATTTAACCAAAATTAAAATCTGTCCTATTTTAAAAAGGCAAAGTTGAATGTGTCAAATATTTAAACAATTCACAAAGTACTATCTGTTATCAATTTCCCTTAAAATAAGACTCCAGGTTAGTCATCTTAACCAAAATCAAAGTAAAATGTCCTAGTACATATCATATAGAAATGTCTTGATAAGGAATCCTATAGTCTGAAACTCTCCCACTGTCAACCTTTGACCAGGTTTTCCTTCTGAACAGATCTTCAGCTTTTTCCTTACACACTACTCAACCTTCCATGCCACCTCTTTTGAGCTTGTCTTTCTGTACCCCTTAAATGCTGGTTCCTGCTCTGCCTGACAATCACCTAGAGCTTCTCTTCAAGACCTATCCCCCGCCTCACTACCTAACTGCTCTGCCTGACACTCAGTCCCTGTGATGAAATGCCTGAACTGGTGGATTTTGCAAAAATCTATTTCTCAGTATGTAATTCTACTCCAAAATTTTTAAAAAGGGAGAAGTAAGAAAAAGACATGGAGACGTAACAAGTTTCCAACTAAAACTCCCTTAAAATACCTTAAAATTTCTATATTCCTGTTTTTTAAAAGAACAGAAAGGTAAGGAAGAAACTTCACACTGAATTCAACAATAACCTGGGAAAAATCCTAGGAGATGGCCGAAAGCAATGAAAGTGAAGTATGCTACTAGTTTTAACACAGGAAATATAAGGGAGCCTCAAAGGAGCCAAAGATCAAAGAAACTATCTAGAGATCCCTATCTTTCCAAATACATACAGCTAGTCACCATCCCCCCCAGAAGACAGGCTCAGTCAGTAACCTCAGATCCAGCCTGGCCACTCTGGTCACTCTTTGATCTCAAAGTCTAAAGAATGGTAATAGGGATCACAGAGGAAGAAAAGCGTAGGAATAAAATTATGTGTCCCATATTAGGTTGAAAGTAACCCAATCCTGCTTATCTGTCAGCATCTCCTTATTAACATCACAAACAAATTCCTCTCACTGATATAAAATGTACCCCCGCCTAGAATATCTGAGGTTTAAGTAGAGAATGAAAAGAGGAAATTAATACATCAGTGTTTTCAAATCAGAAAGTAGGATCTATCTGGAGAAACCTAGACAGTAACTAAGATACTATCTCAAAATTACAATCCCACCTTAAGGTTAATTACAGACCACGTATCTGATCCTCATAGTCATGAAAGTAAGGTCATCCATGAGGAGATTTTATTCTAGTAAAGGCCTGGGGCAAAGCAAAAGGGAAGACAACCCCTGTTTTTAATTTACGTTAGTCTCATAATGTAGAAAACAGGAGAGAACGGCAATTTCCAAAGCATGAAAATTGTAAGCAATGTTAACAGTGAGACTCCTAAGCATTGTAGAAGGACTGTTCAGAAAAGGGAATAAATGGACAACAAAAAGTGAAGCAGCATTATACAGAAACACGACTAAGATACCTCGTATGTTATTTTGCCAAGTATCTCAAGCAGACAGCTGTGCTTCCACAGACACTGACAACTCAAAAAGCCATTCCCTTTAAATATTTGACTCATCATCAGCAAATGTCTATCTCAATATAGAACAAAGAATTCAAATGGCTGTAATACACGAGGGCTAAGTTACATTAAAAAATAATAAAGAAAATAGGAAAATAAAATTGGCATAATCATTAAATAAAAATTTTAAAGGCATGTTAAAGATAAAAAAGCATTTTTTAAATATTAGATTAAAAGAGCCATAATGTTAACTATAGTTATTTCCCCAAATTTGTATTATTGACTTGTTTTTCCTGGATTTTAAGTATATTATTTATGCTGTATATCTGCACTTACCTTCACTTACCTTTAATTCCTCTTTAACTTAAATTAGAAACATAAGAGAGCAAATCATCTGAGACTTTGTCACCTCCAGAACTATGAGCTAATCTATCTTAATTCATAAATGCAAAATCAGTACAAAAAGTTTATTTGCTATCATTGCTCAAGTATTCCTCAGAGCTCTGAAACTATGCAATTCTACTTAACACTTCTTAAATGACAAAGAAGTTTTTAACTGTTATGGCAAAGAAGCCTTCTTTTATGTTTAAATCTTAAACTTTCTCAATCAAATCACAAATTTAAATGTCACGAGGAATCATTCAGAAGAATAAAACTGGCATTTTTTAATCAGTGTTTAGTACAGTATCTTGATCACAGCAGATAATATTTGAATATCTGATACTAACTTATCTTCTCCAAAATCTCTTAGGAAACAGGTCATTCTGCTTTATTTACCACTCATTATTTAGTTATGCATATTGTTTATCAGTATTTACTTCTTTTAGTTAATAATCTAGTAGCTAACTATATGAAGCTTTTTTTAACAAATACATTTTTAGTTAAATGTTACCCAAATATTTGATATAGTTTGTCACCTAACTATGCTCCCTATTATTCTAAGACCATGTATAAAACATACTATTTTCAGAAAAAATAAAAATAAAAAGGGGGCCCCATAAGCAGTCATTAAATATTTATTGTACAAATTGAGCTATAGTAAAAGTTACTGGATCAATCATATCATATTGCAAACCTGGATACAATGCAATTTTATTCTAACACTTTCTAGGTTGTCCACATATCCTCTTAAGGAAAAAAATGCCATCAGAGCATTGCTTTAAGAGCAACTGGCTGTGGAACTTTAGAACATAAGTTAATATGAAAAATCACCCTATAAAGTTAAGGATTTCCATTTCCCCAAAATCATGTTTTAAGAAGCTGTGAAAGGAGACTTAATATTGGATTATACAAGTGCTGTCAATTTCCTTTCAAATCTCTCAAAGTCAGATATCTTCATTAAAATTCATTTATTGAAAATTACCACTCATTTATCAAGAAAAAATCACATTCAACAAAAGGAATGCAGCAGCTCCTTTGGAACACTTTAATATTTATATATTCAAAACCAGTTAAGATGAAATGAATTCTAACATCCTAACAAGATGCAAAAGATTTCAGGTATTTAACTCTATCCCATCACCTAAATTTCAAGAAGTTTTCAAAATTACACAAGCAAAACAAGTAGACAAATCATAAAAATGAACTGAAATCCAACTCCCCCACCCTGTAACATCTATATACCCAAAAACAAATCTAACAAATTCAGTTGTGATATTCCCACAAGCAAAACCTATGCTGAAATCAACTGTATACAATTTAAGTGCAACATACAAATAAGATGTTTTTCTTATAAAAATAACTGCCTACTAGTTACTTTCCATGGTATGTCCTTAAGCCTTAGGAAGTACAACACTGGACCTACAACGACATAACTGCACACTAAAAAAAAAAAAAAATTCCCATCTCAAATTCACTGCATCTACAAAAGCAGCAAATGGTTCATGGAAACAATCAAACTGGTTTTGTATGCTTAGCAGGTTGCAACTAAAATGACATTCATTTTCACCATTCCTGGATTATATGCTGAAGGCAAGAGAACAAAGAAATGCTCCTCCTTAGTGTTGCGACTTCAAGAACAAGGGAGGTCATCTTCCGTATCACCCATGTTATGCCAGAAATAAAAGAGCTGCGATCTCCTGTCTCTTTATATGTATTTAAGGAAAACCTAATCGCCCAGAAATAGCAATTTGCTAACTTCTCTGCCTACAGGTATATCATTAAAGAGACCATTCCTCCAGTCCTCCTGGTTCCTTTCAACTGTTCACCTGAGAGAAACTCAGGTGATATTGTCATCTTAAGATAACTTGGGCTTTCAAAGAAAACAGCATATGGTGTAAAAAGACAGCTGTGTAGTAGAATCTGAACCATGTAAATGTTTTTCCAGTTATAAATACAGGGAATTGATTTGCTTACTAATAACTGAGGAGCTTTTTATGCCTCTAGAAACTTCTAGTTTCTACCAGTGACTATCAAAAGCCCCAAAGGGCCCTGAATGTACCTTGAAAAAAACAAATGCAACAAGCCCACTGCAGGGTAAGGATAGGTTTAAGAAACAAAACAATCAATAAATATTTATACAATGATTGTTTTAAGTAGGTTCAGCAATCAATCTCCAAAACAGTATAGGAATTTTAGTCATGTCTAAGGCATCTCAGCCTCTTCCCCAATACCACTCCCCCCTCAATCTTCCATGAGACTAATTTGAAACCAGACCCAGGATCCCCAAGAAGTTCACATTACCAAAGTCCTCCCTTCTCAACTGCACTTTTTTTAAAAGTCATGTTACAAGAAATCTGAGTCATCATCCCTAAGAAACTGGTATATCTAGAACATCAATACCTCTAAATTGTTCATGAATGCTGTATCACTCTAGAAGAATTTCCCAAAATTTTGTAAGAACTTTAATATTTCTAGGGGAGCCGAGGTGCCTCAGTTGGTTAAGCATCTGCCTTTGGCTCAGGTCATGGTCTCAGAGTCCTGGGATCAAAACATGCACTGGGCTCCCTGCTCAACAGGGAGTCTGCTTCTCCCTCTCCCTCTTCTCCTCCTCTCTCTCTAACAAATAAATAAAGTCTTTTTTAAAAAAAAGAGAATTTTAGTTTTCTTACAACTTGCCATTTTACACAGCTCAAAAATCTGGCAGAATATATACTTGAAATACCTATCTGAAAAAAAAACTTACCTTTATAGAAGCTAATTAATGAAAATATACATGATTTTTAAATTTTATCAAATGTAAAGAATTCAGTGAAAGTAAAAAAGTGTGGTAATTAGAAATCTAGAAAATTAAACAGAAACCCTAAGAACCATGAGAACTGTCAAAAAATGTTAAATCCATTCCTTCAAAATTATCTCATTACTGAAAGGCATTACCGTTAATGTTGTCACAGTAGTAAAAGTATTCATCATTTAGAGAAGGACATGCTGAAACCAAATCCTGCAGGCCTGCACCAGTTACAGTAAGACAACCAGAGAGATTAAGGTGCTCCAAATAAGGCAGCCCTCCTCCCAGAGTCAAAACCCTGTAAGACAAGAAATCCAACAATTAGAATATATTATTCTATGAAAATTTATATATTCCTATGGCCCACTGGACCACTATTAACAAATCTTTCAATGTGGTAATGAGGAAATTCAAGAATTTCTATAAAACATGGTAACTAACCTCATCCTTAGGTAGCAATACATTTAACTGAGAAAAACTTCCTACATTTTTCCTAAGGACATTCCATAAACAAGTCTATGAAATTTCTCTTTATAAGAATATTACAGCAACTCAATTCTTAGAAGTACTGAATCCTGGAATTGTCATCTTCCTTCTCCTACAGGTTGTCTAAATAAAAATTATCAAGAAAATTACTGACCAATTTTGGCAGTTCCTCAGAGTTAGCATTAGCATTTGCATTTGACCCAACACTTCCTCTCCTAAGTGTACACCCAAGAGAACTGAAAAAATATGTTCACATAACTTGAAAACAAATATTCATAGCAGCATCATTCATAATAACCAAAAAGTGGAAACAACCCAAATTCCAACTAATTAAAATGAATAGATAAACATACATTATAAAGCCATAAGTACTCCTATTGTTACCACATGAATGAGCCTTGAAAACATTATGCTAAGTGAAACAAGCCAGGCACAAAGGCCACATACTGTATGATCCTATTTATATGAATATCCAAAATAGGCAGAATAGGCATAGAGACAGAAAGCAAATTAGTAGGTGCAGGCCCAGGGCAAAGAGGAGTAAGGAGTAATTGTTAAAAAGTAGAGGGTTTCCTTATGGTATGATGAAAATGTTTCGGAACCAGTGGTGATGCCTGCCAACCTTATAAATCTACTGAAATCACTATTTGTATACTTCAAAAGGATGAACTTAATGGTAACTGAATTATATGTCAGTAAAAATGAAAACCTAATGGCATGTCCTAGAAGAATAAAAACATTAACACAAATAGATAAAATGAGAAGTTAGCTAAAATTACAATGACAGAGCTGAAAAATATCAAGAACAAAATTGAGAACATCATTTTTCTGTACAATATGTAAAGCAATATTACAACAGCAAAACTGTGAAAACTGGAACAGTCTATCTTAAAAGGGATGTCAAGAGACTAACAATACAATAAATTTAGTTAAAAAAATTAACATAATTGTGCAGGTACAGGAAAATTAGGAAGTAAAGTAAAAGTATATGAATTATTGAGATTTTTCAAAACTATGAAAATACTTATATATTCCATAAAGGACTGCTAACTAGCAAAGACTAGAAAGAGACATTTTAAAGTTTTGTAACTGCATATTTAAAAGAAGAAACTGATCTATTTAAAAAAACTTGATCTATTAAAAAAAACTTATCAGGGCAGGTGGATTATTCAATCAGTTGAGCATCGAAGTTTTGAATTTGGCTCAGGTTATGATCTCAGGATCATGGGATCATACCCTGCATCAGGCTCCAAGCTCAGCAGGGAGTCTACTTGGGATTTTCTCTCTCCCTCTCCTTGTACCCCTCCCCCTGCTCATGCTTACTCGCTCTCATCTCTCTCAAATAAAAAATTCTTTTAAAACAAATTATCAGGACACCTGGGTGGCTCAGTTGGTTAAGCAGCTGCCTTCGGCTCAGGTCATGATCACAGCGTCCTGGGATCGAGTCCCACATCGGGCTCCTTGCTCAGCAGGGAGCCTGCTTCTCCCTCTGCCTCTGCCTGCCATTCTGTCTGTCTGTGCTCGCTCTCTCCCACCCCTCTGATAAATAAATAAAATCTTAAAAAAAAAAATAAATAAAACAAATTATCAAAACCCCAAGCCCCAAGGGAGATTTAAATGCACACATCCCCTTATATTTTGACTGAAAAAAAAACTGATTTAAACTAATTTTTTTGTAATCATAAATTATCTTGAGCCATCCTTCAGATTTCAAATTAACAACAGTGGCAGTTCAGGAACTCAGTGGCTTGACTGGACCACAGCAGTTAGAGACACTGGTCTTTAAAGGAAGACCAGAAACAAAGGAAGACAGTACAAAGTTTAAAGTTTATTATTTTTCTCCTATAAAGCTGAATAGCTCATAATAAGAAATAATAAACAGCTTTTAAAAAGTGATCTCAAGGCACCTGAGTGGCTCAGTTGGTTGAGTGGACTCTTGATTTCAGCTCAGGTCATGATCTCAGCATCATGAAAGCAAGCCTGGCACCAGGTTCCATGTTCAGAGCCGTGTCAGCTTGAGATTCTCTTCTCTCTTTCCTTCTCCCTGCCCTGCTCCTCTCCCTGCTCACATGCACACTCTCTCTCACTCTAAATAAATAAAATCTTTTTTTTTTTTTTTTAAGATATATCTATTCACTTGAGAGAAAATGTGTGTGTGAGCTGAATAGGGATGGGGAAGGCACAAAGGCAGAGAAAATCTCAAGCAGACTCCCAGCTGAGAGCAGAGCCTGACTTCATGACCCTGAGATCGTGACCCGAGCCAAAATCAAGAGTTGAACACTCAACTGGCTAAGCTACCTTGGAGCCCCCAAATAAATAAAACCTTAAAAGAAAAAAGAAAGTGGATCTGGGAGAAAAAAGTGGTCTGAAAAGATCTCAGAAACTATTTCTGAGATGCAGAGGCTACTCCATTTCCTAAAATTTAAAATTTTCAGCACACTAAGGATAGACTGCATGGAATATAAAACTTCTTTTCACAGTATACTTGAAGAAAAAACTTGGGCAGTCAGTGCCCTCACTGAGCTTAATGGGAAATCAAACAAATCAAAAATAAATATGCAATTATAATATCGTATGACTGTCTCCTGGAACATACAGAAGCGCATTGATGGGGGGAGGAGGAGAGTCCAAAAAGGTTTCCTATAAGAAGGGACATTAATTTTTTTTTAAGATTTCTTATTCATTTGACAGAGAGGGAGAGCACAAACAGGGGGAGCAGCAAGCAGAGGGACAGGAAGAAGGCTCCCCATGGGAGCAGAAGTCCAACTCTGGGCTCCATCCCAAGACCCTGGGATCATGACCTCAGCTAAAGACAGACAATTAAACAACTGAGCCACCCAGGCACCCCAAGAAACAAACAGAAGTTAGCGAATAAATGTATGTTACAGACAGAGCAAATTCAAATGCCTAAAGATGAGAAATACGGTGCCTTGAAGAAAGAGAAAATAGTTGAATATGGCTACAAAAAGGATGGCTCTGTGTGTGTGTCTGTTTGTGTGTTAGAGAAAGACATCTGTCTTGCCTTTTTTTGGTGGGGCTGAGGATACGACCAAGTAAAAATTTAGATGTTAAGGAAGATAAAAAGATATAAACTACGGAAGTAAGCAAGGGCCAAGAATTTGGACCTAACCAAAGTGTAACAAAACTCACTGAAAGGTTTAGAAAGAAGAGTAATAACAAGTTAAAAAAATGCATTCGAGGAAGATCACTCAAGTCTACCTTTTATCACCAACGCCCAAGTATGTCAGACACAAGCCTAAACAGTAAAATCCAAGATGAGTAAAATACAGGTTCTGCCCTCAACTTAAGAAACACTAAACCAAGTATTGACAATACATGCAGTAAGAAAAAAAAGTTATAGAAGTATCTATAAGATATATAGAAATATTACAGAGCAGTGAAGAATTCAAAAGTAGTAATCTTGGGGCGCCTGGGTGGCTCAGTGGGTTAAGCCTCTGCTTTCAGCTCAAGTCATGATCTCAAGGTCCTGGTTTCGAGCCCCACATCGAGCTCTCTGCTCAGGGGGAAGCCTGCTTCCCCCTCTCTGTCCGCCTCTCTGCCTACTTGTGATCTCTGTGTCAAATAAATAAATAAAATCTTTAAAGAAAAAAAAAAAAAGTAGTAACCTTTAAAGAAACAGAACAAAATCCAGAATTCAACAATGTATAATTCACACTATCTGGTATCACATGACATACTAGACATTCAAAGAATGAGGGAAAAAAAATCAATCAATAGAAACAGACCAATAAATGATAATGATTGGATTAGTAAACAAAGACTTTACAAAAATGCATACAAACTCTGGAGAAAACACTAAATACATGAGGTACTAGCCAACAGGAGAAATAGAACAAGATACTAAAAAGCACTTAATAAATCCAAAAGAAGTCAGGAAAAGACAAAAGAAGAAGAAAAGGTGAAACAAGAGAAAAGCAGCAAGATGATAGGCATAAAAATAACCATAACAGTAATTATGTTAAATGTAAACAGCCTAAATAAATTAATTAAATGACAGGGAGTATCTGACTGAATTTTAAAAAGCAAAACCTAACAATAATATAAGCTATCTGCAAAAAATTGAAGAGTAGTTGCCTTGGGGTCAAGGAGTGAAAGAGTAGTGTATAACAAAACAATAATAGCAACGTGAGGGGGCCAAAGAAGGTTGAGGATTTAAATAAGAGGCTACTTTTAATCAATAACAGCCAAGATATCATTTCTACAAAACCTGAAAACACTGCACTGCACTGAGACTATACATGACACTATCTGTTCCTTAAGGCTTCAATTTACTTTAAAATATTGATTTTTCACGGCACCTGGGTGGCTCTGTCACTTAAGTGCCTGCCTTTAGCTCAGATCACGATCTCAGAGTATTGGGATCCAGGCCCACACTAGATTCACTGCTCCACAGGAGGTCTGCTTCACCCTCTTCTTCTACCCCTCTCCCTACCCACTGTGCTCATATTCTTTCCCCCACCCTCTCCCTCCCTCAAATAAATAAAAATCTTTTAAAAAAATACTGATTTTCAATCTACATTCTCATAGTCAATGCTCTTGTAACAAGCCCCATATAACCAAACTGCCAAAACTCAAGCTACCCCATCCCTAAATAGAACATAATGCCTAATGCAGAAGGACTGAAAGCTTCCAATCAGCCCCTCTGTTCCCATACACTAAGTTGTATGCACATGTGAGTTTTATTTGTTCTCAAACCCATTGACACCAGTAGTAGTTACTACTGTAATTGATCTTGAAATAATTTTTATTACTATTACTTTTTAAGGAGGCTGTGCAGGGCCTCAACTCACAACCTGAGATCAAGACCTGAGCTGAGATCAAGAGTCAGATGCCTAACAAAATGAGCCACCCAGGCACCCCAAAATGAAATAATTTTTAAACCAACATAATGAATACAAAAGAATTATGCCTTGGAGGGAAGTGGGGATGGAAATTTATAGTCAAATAAAGCCCTATAATTCTGCTTTTACTTTTTTTGCATTTTTTATTTAAATTGAATTGATTACCATATAATGTATTAGTTTCAGATGTAAAGTTCAGGGATTCTTCAGTCTTATATAATACTTACTGCTCACTATATCATGTGCCTTCCTTAATGTCCATCACCCAATTACCTCATCCCCTCACCCCCATCCCCTCTATAATTCTGCTTTAGATGAAATATGTCCCCCTCCTAGCATTTTCCAAAGCTTATCAGGAAGTTTCTAAATCCTTTTTCACAAGATACCTCTTAAGTATAGTCATCAAAATTCTGACTCCCTTGCTGGGGAGTGGGAGTGGGGAGGGATAGGGTGGCTGGGTTATGGACATTGCAGAGGATATGTGCTATGGTGAATGCTGTGAAATGTGTAAGCCTGATGATTCACAGACCCATACCACTGGGGCAAATAATACATTATATGTAAATTTAAAAAATAAATAAATAATTCTGACTCTCTTTGAAATTGATTTTTAATTATACAGAATTTTTAATAAACTCTGACTTATTTAAAAATACCCCAATAAAACTAAGAAAACATAGGAAAACTGCCACTTGCTCAGATATCACTGCAGCTCTGAAGCATTACAAAAAGGTATAGGTGTTATTTCATTCTTTGAATAATAAAACTGGTCATGCTGAAAATACAACTGAGGGCACATGGGTCGTTCAGTCAGTTGAGTGACTCTTGATTTCAGCTCAGGTCTTAATCTCAGGTTAGTAAATTTGGGCCCTACCATACACTTAAGGATGGGTGTGGAGCCTACTTAAAACTTAAAAAAAAGTGGCAGCAGCCCTTTCTGCCCACAGCTCCTGTCCCCAAATAAAATCACTTTTTGTACCCCCTCTCAAAAAAACCCACCACTAGCGCCTGGGTGGCTCAGTGGGTTAAAGCCTCTGCCTTCAACTTGAGTCATAATCCCAGGATCCTGGGATCAAGCCCCACATGGGCTCTCTGCTCCGTGGGGAGCCTGCTTCTCCCCCTCTCTCTCTGCCTGCTGTGATCTCTGTCTGTCAAATAAATAAATAAATAAATAATCTTTTTTTAAAAAGTGTTTAAAAAAATGTCTTAACAAAAAAAAAAAAAAAACCCACCACCACAACAACAAAAGTAAAAACAAAAAATTTTAACTTGGAAATTTTAAAAATTAAAAAAAAAGGAACACACAACTGAAGGGTGCCTGGCTGGCTCATCAGAAAAACATGCAACTCTTGATATCAGGGTTTTGAATATAAGCTTCAGAGTGGGTCTAGAGATTACTTAAAATAAACTGAAAAAAAGGAAAAAGAAAAAAGAAAACACAACTGAATAGAGCTACAGATATGTTTTAATAAGGTATAGTGGTAATGAAAAAGATAATGGTATTGGAAAATGAATTATTAGGAACCAAAAATTCCTAATTCTTTAAATTCAAGTTACACGGGGCGCCTGGGTGGCTCAGTGGGTTAAGCCGCTGCCTTCGGCTCAGGTCATGATCAGGTCCTGGGATCGAGCCCCGCATTGGGCACTCTGCTCAGCAGGGAGCCTGCTTCCTCCTCTCTCTCTCTCTGCCTGCCTCTCTGCCTGCTTGTGATCTCTCTCTCTGTCAAAGTAAATAAATAAAATCTTTAAAAAAAATAAAAATAAAAAAAATAAAATAAAATCAAGTTATATTTTAAAAAAAAAAGTTACATTCAAAAACAACTAAAACCATTATCAGGAATACACATATAAAAATACAAAAAGTTTAAAAAGGAATGAGAATATGGTTGTCTTACTTTGTATTGCTTTAACTATAATCTATGCACTTGAATTTGAACAAAAAGAAAATTAATGGAATGATGCACAGCAGTCAAGCCATAGTAACAGCAGTTACCTCAGGGGAAAACATTCTTGGTACATGCCTTCTGAAAGATTTTTGTAATCATCTCCTATTAAGTATCTCTTGTATGGCAGGGAAGTATTAGGTTTTGGCTGGATAAATTCTTCATTTTAACATACCTGATATCCAATTTTTAAAGAGTCTGGTAATATTCAAATCTACAGTTGACCCCTGAACATTGCAGAGGTAAGCACACCAACAATCCCCACCTTGCGCAACAGAAAATCCAAGCGTAACTTCTGACTCCCAAACACTTAACTACTAGTAGCCTACTGCTGACTGGAAGCCTTACTCATAAACAGTCAAGTAACACATATTTTGTATGTTATATGTATTATATACTGTCTTCTTACAATATAAACATGTCATCAATTTCCAAACGCTCATGTCAAAGATAACTAAGCAATCATTACACAGCTACTACTACTTATTGAAAATCTACTGAGTCACCTATTCACCTTATATAAGGCTAGGTTAAGTATTTTACACAAAGCCAGTTATATAAAAAAAAAATTAAAAAAACAGTATCAACCTACACCAAGTCTGTCTGGCCCCAAAGTCAGTGAACCATGGTATTTTCTCCAACATTTTTCACAAGAACACATAACCTAACAGAGCTCTAAGTGGGTCCCATAAAACATAACAGAATCTAGGAGCCAAGAAGAGCTACCTCTCTGAGCTAATGAATGCTTTACCTCCACCCTTCCATTCTCCAGGAAGAAAGAGATTAGTTTACTAAAGACTGTAATGACAAAAAGAAAAAATGAGAGAAAATAAAATACAGAACTTCTCCCAGGAAGTTTCTTTATAACTTAAAAAAGCAGTAAAACTTACACTTCTAGCAAGAAGTATGAAAGTGCCTCTGTGTTATCAAATTTTAAAATATTGCCAAAATGTGTAAGTGAAAATTGTATCTTACAAAACTATAATTTTATATTTTCCTTATTATAAATGAGATCAAGTGTCTTTTCAAGGAGCTAAATATTTGTATGCCATTTTCTGTAATTTGCTTTTTCATGTGCTTTGCAAATTTTCAGCTGTTTTTCGATTATTTTCTTATTAATTGGTATGAATGTTTCCACATTAGGAAAACGAATAATTTGTGAAATAAGTAGCAATTTTTCCCCATTTGTCACTTGCCTTTTATTTTTTTCTTCAGGCAGAAAAACTGTATTTTATATAGCTGAATTTACCAATGTTACTTCAAAGCTTCTAGAGTTGTCTGCAATGGTTAAGAGGCCTTCACCACTCAGAATGTAAAAGAACTCTATGTGCTTGAGTTTTTTGCCACTAATACCTTATGATTAATTTTTCATTTATAATTCTTTGATCCATCTGGAATTTACTGTATATGAGGCAGGAATCCAAATTTACGTGTTTTGGTTTTTTTTCAAAATGGCTTATTATTGACTCAGTTTAATTTACTTAGTAACTCATATTTTTTTTACTTAAATTGAAGAGCTCTCTTTATCAAACGAAAAGAATGCTTTATAGATTTAGATGCACTTTCTATTCTTTTTTTTTCTAGTCATAAGCACATACCACTCTGTTTGCATATAGTTAGTTTCATAATGTGGTTTAATAAATTACGAAAGCAGTATTTACTGTGATTTTTTCCTAGAATTTTTGTCTGTATTTGGCCAACCAACTGATAATATTGGGAGCTTTGACTTTGTTATGTTGTTGGTTTTTTCTATTCAAGAATATGGCAGAACTTTCTACTTGTTTACATGAATATCTTCTGTGTTGTTCAGTATTTTAAAGTTTTCTTCTTATAGATGGTGTCCATTACTTGTTAAGTTTGTCTTTAGTACTTCAGCTATTTCATTGCTTCTATTAAAGTTTTTTTTTAAACTTAAAAAAAAAAAGGCAGTACAAGTAGATCATGCTCAAAGACCAAAAATTCTAAACTCTGGCTATTCAATTCCGATACAACTCAGCAGTGCTTTTTGTAAAACTTAAGGCTATATAACGGCACTAAATTACTTCAACAGATACTCTACATTTTCCAAAAATTCCCAATATAAAACCATGACTCATTTTAAGTTAAAAAGAGAAAAGAAAATCCTAAATGATGAAATAATAATAAATGTAATTCTGTACCCCTTAAAGATTTTTAGTAGGCCAAATTCTAATATTAATGCCAATAAATTAGTATAGAATTATTTTCTGAGGAATCTGAGAGGCAGGGCAGGAGGTCTAGGGGATAGGGAAGAAAAAAATGAAACAAGATGGGATCAAGACCCAGGGTCCTGGGATTGAGCCCCACATCAGGCTCTCTGCTCAGAGGGGAGTCTGCTTCCTCCTCTCTCTCTCTGCCTGCCTGCCTACTTGTGATCTCTGTCAAATAAATAAATAAATATAATCTTTTTTAAAAAGGGGGGGGGCATCTGGGTGGCTCAGTGGGTTAAAGCCTCTGCCTTCAGCTCAGGTCATGCTCCCAGGGTCCTGGGATCAAGCCCCACATCAGGCTCTTTGCTCACTAGGGAGCCTGCTTCCCCATCTCTCTCTCTGCCTGCCTCTCTGCCTACCTGCAATCTCTGTCAAATAAATAAATAAAATCTTAAAAAAAAAAAAAAGATGGAATCAAGAGGGAGACAAACTATCTTAATCTCACAAAACAAACTGAGGGTTGCTGGGCGGTAGGAGGTAGGGAGAGGATGGCTAGGTATGGACATGGGGAAGGGTATATGCTATGGTGAGTGCTGTGAAATGTGTAAGCCAGATGATTCACAGACCTGTACCCCTGGGGTAAATAATACATTATATGTTAATAAAAATTAAAAAATAAAAAAAAAATTTTAAAAACTCTTTACAAAGATCACTTTTCTGCTAACTTCCCTATAAATTTAAAATAGGATTTTAACTGCAAACATTTTGAAATACATACCTTTAAGGACCTTGCTTCTTAAAGAAAGAAGACAGAAGGCTACTCAAAAAATAATTTTTCTGTTCTTTTACCTTCCATTTATATATCACCAATCTACTTTTATAAACTTACATCCTACTATCACCCAGTACATATCATTCACCACAACCAAACTGGAATACCAAGTTTCTGAACATTTACTGAGTCCAACTTAATCTGCTAAAGATCATACCAACAAGTTAAGAAGAATACTAGGCTTTATGTTGGATGAATTTTCATTGTTTAACATGTTTAGCATCCCATTATTAAAGAACCTTAATAAAATTCAAGTCTAGGGCGCCTGGGTGGCTCAGTGGGTTAAGCCGCTGCCTTCGGCTCAGGTCATGATCTCAGGGTCCTGAGATCGAGTCCCACATCGGGCTCTCTGCTCAGCAGGGAGTCTGCTTCCTTCTCTCTCTCTCTCTCTGCCTTCCTCTCTGCCTACTTGTGATCTCTCTCGGTCAAATAAATAAATAAAATCTTTAAAAAAAATAAAAAAATAAAAAAATAAAATTCAAGTCTATTACAAGGTAAAAGAGAAAACACATAAACAAATTTCCAAAAGTTCCTATCAAACATAATGAAATAATTATTGCACATTAATAATGCTGAGAACAGCCATAACAACAAAATAACCTAACAACAATTACAATAGCGCTTTACTACTATGTGTACTGTGTGCTCAAGTAATCCTCACTGCTTGGAATGAATGATGTCTTCTACTGTCACCTATCAAAATCCTTCATTTTTCTTCAAGATTCAATTCAGTGTCATTTCTTTTTTTTCTTTCTTTCTGTTTTTTGGGGGTTTTGGTTTATTTGTTTGTTTTTAAGCAGGTGCTCCCTCCATGTCCAACATGGGGCTTGAACTCACAACCCTGAGATCAAGAGTCAGATGCTCTGGTGACTGACCCAGCCAGGTACCCTTCCTCATTAAATTTCCTGATCATTTACAACAACTGAATGAGAGATGTCTTCTCTCTCTATACCCACAGAATCTCTATACGACATCCCTAGAGTATACACAGATAATACACAGCAATGGAATATGGTATATTTTATCTTCTTCTCTGTTACAAGCCCTTGAGGGAAAAACTATCTTATTTTTCATCTACTAAAGCATCTTGGAGTATTTGTAGGCATTTGCTGACTATTGATTAAACTCAACATTCTGGGCACCTGGGTGGCTCAATGAGTTAAGTGTCTGCCTTTGGCTGAGGTCAGGATTCCAGAGTTCTGGGATAAAGTCCCACTCAGGCTCCCTGCTGAGTAGGGAGTCTGCTTCTCCCTCTGCCTTCCCCCACCTTATACATATGCACACACACTCACTGTCTCTCTCTGAAAAATAAACAAAAATTCTTTAAAAAAAATAAACTCTAAATGTTCTACCATATTTCACAAAGAATTTAAATGGACTGAAATGAAACTCTGAGCTCAACTTATATTGTTCTAATGCTTTGAAGTAGGACAGATTCTGGTTAACTCTTTCAGTTAAACAAATCAGCTAAAAGGAATGACTTAAATTGAAATTTTTATATTCTATTTGAGAATGTAAACATGTCCACTTCTTAATATTCTGCAACTAATTACTTACCTGAGACCATGGTCTGTGATCTGATAACATCCAGACAGACTGAGAAACAGAAGTACACGTCCAGTCTCTTGATCAGATTTTTCACTCCCAGAGTAAATTAAGTCTTGTCCTCTAAGCAATCTAGTCCTTGATGCTTTTTTACACAATGCAGAAGACTCTGGGAGTGCTGACATAGTTCTTAGAGCTGTTCCTGTACAACAGAATGAATGACCACAATATGCAAAGGCTGGAGAAGCACAATGCTGCTGCCAACAGACACTAGTCCTTAATCCAACAATATCTTTACTGTAACAACCAGAGGAGGAACAACTAAAGTTGGATGCTGTTTCCATTACACAAAGACTTTCAACATTTCTATGTCTCCATTCTACAGCATCTTCAATATCAGCCAAATCTTCAGCATCTAACATCCACACATATGGAGAAGTGAAACTGTCAGAAGAAACGGTCTTAGTCCAGGGGTGTTCATTATCCATTTCTTCTCCAATACCTTTGTTAGTTAAATCGTGCAAACAAGTGTATTGCTTGGTGGACTGCATGGTAATGTCTTTATTTTTCCATGTAGTCGAAGTAATTTTGCTCGTAGTTTTTAAAAGGCCACTCTGATGAGATGTCAGAATTCCAAGGGCTCTAGAAATCTTCTCTAGAGCCACATCTGTGATTTTTTCACATCCAGACAGATCAAGATGCCGAAGGCTCTGGCAGCAACCAAGCCAAGACCAACTATAATTAAGAAATAATAGGACTATTAGTGGCTATTGTTAAAATCTTCAAAAGCATTTGATTATATGTGAATAGACAGAAACTAAAAGATTTAAAATCTAATATAATCAAATATTTACTGAGTATCTACTGTCAGGCATTATTTTAGAAACTAGGAATTAGAAAAGACAGTAAGAGTAATTAGGGTTTAAGATTATTGCTACTCTTCTGTTATAAGGGAAGGAGGACAAAGATATAAAAAGGAGAGACTTCACATATTATTCCAACAAGTAACCAGTAGAGGAAAGGCTATACACACACCAAAGAAAGAGAGTAACTAATTAAAGGAGGAAGATCCAGAAGAAACAAACTCTAGGAACCGGGACAGAATTAGCCATAGCCAGAGAAGGGTACACCTCTCCCTCTGAACCAGGAAGAGAGATACTGATATAAATGCTAGAGGGGGAAAGAGAAGGGTGAGGTAGAATAAGAAAGAAAGTGATGGTATCTAAGGAAATAAAACCTATGAAGACTGTAGCTTGAGGAAAATGTTATAGTTCCAGAATATGAAGAATGTAAGAGAAAGCTTTGCCAAATGGCATTTGGAGCCCAAATGAAACTGGAAACTTCTTAAAAATATATAATGCCAATCTACATTGACTGTCCAGCAAGGCTCAAAGGTCTAGACACAGTAGAGGATTATAAAGATAAAAGGATGATGCAAACTGAACTTTTGGATCAGCTGGATCCTATGGACAAGAAGCAAAGAACTGGAGGGTGCTATCAAGTTAAGTCACATATGACTTAGATCTAATAGTACAATTAAACTGCAATTATGGAAATAAGAAACTACAGAACAATTCTACTAATACATAGGTTGAAATCATTATACTGAAATGTCCAAAAAATAACTAACCTGTCAAATGCAGAATCTGAAATGTCAGTCTGGGTCAGATCCAGATGCTCCAAGTTAGGACAAAGTTCTAAAATCTGCCTAACCTGGTAGGGGGGTGGGGGGAGGAGATTAAGAAAGACATCACTTTTAGTAAAAAACTTTCAGTAAATAACATAAGCCAGTGGTTCTCAAGTTTTGTGCATGTAAAAAATCACTTCAGTTCATGTATTCACAAATATATATTCTGAACTCAAAACTCTGGACAATCTGTGTTAGTAACCATGAGATTAGACCCAAGAAATTTATATTTCTAAGGAATACCCAAGGAGATTCTGATGGAGGACAAGACACACTTGTAAGACAGTGTGATTTAATCTCACTTGCCTGTTTTACAAACTCTTACATATAAAGAAACATTAAAAAAAACTGGGTTTCATCACTGAACTTAGTATCTGTGAAACTAAGTAAATTGTTTAACCTCTCCCAGTCTCTGTTTCCTTTTCTATAATGTGTAGAGGGTACCTCTATACCAAAACTACTAGGAAAACTGAAATGAAATAACATGAAAATTTAGCAGTGTACGGCTGCCCATGGGAAGGCACTCTCCTAAGTAAACAGCTATTTTTTTTTCCTTCATTAAATTCAGGAATAAGTAAACCAAATTTAGATCACGGCTACTTTTTCTTAATACCCAAACTAGTACTAATTTATACATACCATTTTGCTGGAAACTGCAGAGCTGTATGCTAATACTATAGTTTTTACTGAAGTTCCGACATATGGTAGAACATTATGAATTAAGCCATGAAGTAAACGTTTTTCCATTTGCGCAATGCTGATAGCAATTGATTCCTCTGCAGACTCTTCTGTAAAATGAATTCAAAAATCTAAGAATTTGATACCAGTAATTCTATTAGGCTACTCAAGGAATCACCAAGTCATTTAATATGAAATACTTTTTGCTTTTTTTTTTTAAGTAGGCTCCACGTCCAGTGTGCAGCCCAGTGCAGGGATTGAACGCATTACCCTGAGATTAAGACCTGAGCTGTGATCAAGAGTCAGGTGCCTATCCAGCTGGGTCAACCAGGTCAACCCCTTTTCTTTCTCTCTATGCTTTTTTTTTTTTTTTTAATACTTGATGCTACTCTTAAACTCCCTTATATATGTAAAGCAACTTCAATGGATAAGGTCTCACTCACCAGAACTTAGTATTTAACAGGTCTGACATCAACTAAAAAGAGACAAAAGGGGAAAAAAACTTTATAATGAGAATGAAAGTTTTTTTTCACTTTTTGAGGCTGAAGGTGATGAGTAAATATAGCAGAGACAGAAAAAATAACTTCAGCTTCAGGAACTTGAAAAAGTTTTGGAAAAATATTGAGTATTTAAAAGAACAGTAAAAGCTCTTCAAGAAAATAGAAGCTCTTTAAGAAAAAAATCAAAGAAAAATAACTATAATAAAAAGTATCATTTGTTATTTTAGAAAAATAAAAGGGACACAGAGCTAAAAAGGATTTAAAACAACTGAATGAGCCTGGTCATAATAAATCAAGTAAATACCTTAGAATTTTTAAGAAGCGTGGTTTTTGGTTTTTGCTTAATAACTTCTGTAGAGCCTAGATGTTTGCAATAGGATGCCACACTGTTAACAACCAACACCACAAAAACACTACAAACTCCGATTTGATATAAGTGAAAAAAATATGCCAACTAAACCAAAAAAAAAGAATTAATAATTGTATTACCTTTCTCAGGGCACTATTATTATTATGCTTACCTAAAGACATAACCTGAATATCTCTAACAGTTTAACAGAATTAAGAAAGTCTCATTTTTAAGAAAGTCTCATTTAAAATAAAACTGAGTGTAGCTTACAAAAGAAATATTTCAAAAAATTCTGAATTTGTGACTAATGGTTCCATATTTACAGATTTACATAAATTTCTTGTTTATTAGTCAGACATATGTAAAGTACAAAGATAAAAATGACTTTTGGCAAACCCTATCTATCCTACAGTAACTTTATTCTCAAATAATTCTTTTGTTTCTGTGGTCCTCCCTATCTAAATCTGTTTTACTGGAAAATCCTAAAAAAATTTTTAAAAAATAAGAAATTAAATATCCTATGAAGAACAGTATCTTCCTGCAAGACTAGAAAAGACAACTAAACTGAAAAAGCACTAACATAAAATATAGGTGGTAGATTCAAAGTTTAGTCTTAACTACACCAAACAGCTGAACGGATATATTACCTTAACAAGACTCAATCATTACAGCCTTAACCTTTCCTCTTCAATGTGAATGCTTATTGATAAACATTCTTTGGTTATTTCCTCAAGTGATGAGACAAATACACTAAGTTTGGTAAAGACTTTAAAGCTCACATGGGTTTTGCTCAAACTTCTGAGGAGACCTTAGTCACCCTATTTAAAATTTTAGTTTCTTTCCTCTCTTTCTCCATGGCTCCTGACACTATCCAGCACAGCAGATATATTTTGCCTGTGTTTATCATTTATCTTCCCTCTTTTTTTTTTTTTTTTTAATTTTATTTATTTGAGAGAGAAGGAGAGAGAGGGAGTTAAAAAGCAGGGGGAGCGGCAGAGGGAGCCGGAGTGGAAGAAGCAGATTCCTGGCTGAGCAAGGAGCCCAATGCAGGGCTTGATCCCAGGACCCTGAGATCAAGATCTGAACCAAAAGATAGATGCTTAACTGACTGAGCCACCCAGAGGTCCCTCCCCTCTCCAAATTGTAAGGCCAAGGATTTTTTTTTTCCTATTTTGTTCGCTATTAACCTCACGCCCAAGAAAGTTCTTGCCACAGGGTGAGCATATCACCCAATCTAGCTGAAACAGACCTCCTTCTTATGCAGCATCCTCTAAATGTTCAAAACCATAACACAATGTGGCGACTTCATTTCACAGAGCTTTATTTTTATAGTCCTCCTTTTCTACATTTGGTTCTTTGCCAAAAATTTTTTTTAAAAGATTTATTTATTTATTTGGGCGGGGGAGAGGGTAAGAAACTCAAGCATACTCCCTGCTGAGCACAGAACCTGACATGGGCCTGGATCCCACCCTGAGATTAAAACCTGAGCAGAAACCAAGAGTCTGACACTTAGCCAACTACACCATCTAGGCGCCCCCAGCTTAGTATTTTTTAAGTGAGCAAGTTATACATAAAAATTCCATGCAGTTTCAGTTTTACCAGGTATTAGAATGTCTTGTCTGTTTTTTTTTTTAACTCTTTCACCATTTTTAGTAATCATCTCCTATAATACTGCCTAAGAATTTTTCTCTTCCTCCTCTATACTCCCAAATAGTGTCTTTCTGAACCTCTACTGTGGCATTTTTAATTATATGCCTTGAATTAAGAATTACCTATTCTAAATTCTCTGCCAGATGAGTTCTTTAAGAATAAAGTCTTAGGGGGCGCCTGGGTGGCTCGGTGGTTTGGGCCTCTGCCTTCGGCTCAGGTCATGATCTCAGGGTCCTGGGATCGAGCCCCACGTCGGGCTCTCTGCTCGGCGGGGAGCCTGCTTCCCCCTCTCTCTCTGCCTGCCTCTCTGCCTACTTGTGATCTCTCTCTGCCTATCAAATAAATAAATAAAAATCTTAAAAAAAAAAAAAAAAGAATAAAGTCTTAGTCACCCTTCAATTTTCCCACAGTACTTATAGTATGGCTAGACTAATTATAATCCCTTGTCATTTACAGAGAATTTTCATATATACATAACTTAATTCCACATTGTGAACCAAGTAGTATTATGGTTTACAAATGAATAAAGAGATTCAACAGCTTCATGCTCCTTCCTCTAAGCCAGGATAACTCAATAAATATTGCTGAACTGATCAAATAAAATGGTCCTAAAAGACACACTGTAAACTACAAAGTGCTATATAATGAATGTACATTACTTCAATAAGGAGAACAGCCATTATTTTCTGACTTAAGTATTTAAATATAACAACAGATGGGAAAAAATCCTATATACACTTAAATCAAACAGAATAAATTTTAAGTTTGCTTATTATTCTTTCAAATTTTACAAAGCAGTAGGCTTATAAACTCAATTTCTTTAGAAGACACAAAATATGCAAATCTTAACACCTAATAATTTATAAGCACTTAACTGTTAAGTATATTAATTACTAAAGCACCATGTATTCATTTTAATTCCAAACATAGCTTACCAGATTCATCTATATCAGCATCTTCATCCCACTCCTGAAAAGCACGACTTTCATCTTTTCTATTTTTCACCCATTCTTCATCAGGTTCAGTATCAAGTTCAGTTGCTGGACCACTATACCAGTCACCTACTCAACAAATAAATAAAAGGAACAAAGTAAGATTAGACCAGTTACCATTAAAAAAAAAATTTACCTATTTACAATGAAAATCTCTGCACACAGAAAATATTTGAGCTCTAGGCAATGGGCCAGCAAGTGTTAAAAATTTTCAATTATGGTTTAAAAATTACACTTAAATAATATGCAAGGGAATTTCAGACATACTAAAAAGAATTATGAAAAATAATTATCAATAGTCTTACATGCAATTTTAGAAATCATTGAAAAGAACTTAACCTTTTTCCCCTACTGTGGCTTCACACTGGCACCAGCAATACCCTCCAAATGATGATAGCTAATAAACAAAAGTAAGCAAAGACTTTCTGCTCAATAGTGAATAGTCGGCAATTCAGCAATAGATAGGAACATAGTCAAAGGGGAAAGATTAAGGTAAAGCTAAATCATAAATGTAAAGATCCTGGAGATTAAATTATACAACTGTGAAGTAAGAGACAATGCAGAATTAATTTACTGAACCCTTAACATTACATCTAAATTACAATTTTTCAATCTCAACAGTACTAACATTCTGGGCTGGGTAATTCTGTGCAGTGGGGAGCTGTACTGTGCATTGTAATATGGTGTTTAGCACAAACCCTGGCCTCTACTCACTGCAGGCTAGTAAAATCCTCCCAAATGGGACAAACAAAAATGTCTCCACAGACATTTCAAAATGTTCCCTGGATGGTGGTAAAAAATTCTGATTGAGAGACATTAGAAACAAACACCATAAATAAATTAAAAAAAAAAATTTTATTGAAACTTTTTGTTTAAACATTAAAAAACAAAGAGAAGCATATTTAAGATTGGTTAAGATCACAGAAGTCTTGTACAGCATTTTTACATTTGATCTTTACATCAAATAGTACCTTATTATGTGTTAATCCCTATTAATTAGTTATAAATAGTTAAAGATATAGCTAAACAAGAAAGTATTAAATATATCCATATTTCCCTCGACTTCTCACTTAATATTTCATTTTCCTCCAATAGGAAAATTATTCTACATAAAAATAATAATTCTGGGGCGCCTGGGTGGCTCAGTCAGTTAAGCGGCTGCCTTTGGCTCAGGTCATGATCCCAGGGTCTTGAGATCAAGCCCCACATCAGGCTCCCTGCTCAGTGAAGGCAGAGCCCGCTTCTCCCTCTCCCTCGGCCTGCCACTCTGCCTATTTGTGCTCTCTCTGTCAAATAAAAAAAATAAAATCTTAAAAAATAATTATAATTCTAATCATTTAGTAAGTCCACTCAATACTTCAAACAGCTTTGCTAAAAAAATATCTAAGAACAGCTATTTTAAAGATGCTATATATTAACATAAAAAATAAAATTTTTAAAATTAAATTTATAATTATGTGAGAAATATATATTTCCATGTCAAAATGACAAATTACAGACAACAAAAATATTTAATTTAAATGTGAAGTTAAAAGAGTCATTTAGAAGAAACTTTTCTAATTCAGTTTCATACAGGAAAAATGTATGCCATATTATTTGCTTTTACTCCATGACTACACTATATGCTCATAAAAAGGAAATTTTCTTTAATTGTTTATAAGTAAAAGTAACTTATCACAATGAAATAAATATGAAATTGTGATTTAGGATGAGGCATTGCCAATCACCAAAAAATATGCTGAAGACAAAAACAGAGTCAGTTATTCTGAGCCACTACCAAGGCAGCCCTAATGGTGCTTCATCTTTAAATTTTAAAGAATTTATTCTCTACTTTTTTATATAATTATTTAAATCTGTTCTGACAACCTATTAATTTCATTTTAACTCCAAACAGAGGCAAAAGCAGGAAGAAGTAGCATTTAAAAAGGAGCATAATGAATACCCATCACCTCATCACCGATCTTCAACAATTATCAACATTTTGCCAATTATTTTGCATTCTCTCCCCTATTTTTTTCCTATTTTAAAAGAAATTGCACACATCACATAAATCACCCATGAATACATCAGCATTGTAGTTTTTCAAAAGTGTAAACAAAAATCACATCAGCTAACTGTAAAATCTACTCTTTGGTCAACGTCTCAGAATTTCCCTCCCTGACCCTGCTTATTAATGTCTAAATGTAATCACTTAGAGAAATGGATTGAAGTATTTCTTAAAACAAACTAAAAGTTTCATTTACCTACCTCTAGCCCAATGAACAGGGTAAAGATGTTTCCAAAGCGATCCAGTTTTTGCGAGCTGAGACCATTTAGTGCTTACTTGACTGCATCGACACAATTCTTGAGGATTAAGATAACTGAAAATTGACAGCATTACCTCAGGAGGAAGATGGGTTATACCTGTGGCTTGTTCTGACACTTCCGCTTCTGAAATTAAAAAAAAAAAAAAAATCTTTAACATTAAAGGCTATAAGAGCAAATGCAGTAAAAAATTACAATCGCATTTCTATAAATAAAATCCAGTGCCTAAAGTCCACTCCTTCCTGCTTCCAAGATGTGAAAAGGAAATAACATGGACTAGTGGTAACATGGGGATGTTCAACTTGTTAAGAACCTGTAGGGTTAAACTATGAGGTCCCAAATCATACTTCATCAGTGGGAGCTACAATAATGAACACAGAACTGACTTCCTCTTACAAAGGCGTCACAGAAAAAACAATACTCACTCTGTAGCATAAGAAGCATCATTTGAAAAAGGAACCCAGCAGGTTATACAGCTTCAAATATAGAGTCAGCCAGATTATGAGATCTCCAAGGCATTTTTAATGACACACACAAATCTCGTAACACGTTCCATTCATGTATTAGGACTCCTGTCAATATTTTCCTTGTGTTCCCTCTTTGATTTTCACATGTGATATAAGAGGTCTGTCAAATCTAACTTCTGTAACCACAGGTAACCAAACCTACTTATACTATTTGTGAGCCAGCTGAGACAATGTAATGTTAACATTTCTAATGCTCGTGTACATTTTTACTGGCAATCTTTTGTCAGCAACTATTTTAAAAAAAAAAAGAGCCACTGAATGTCCAATTTCCTATAATAAATTACTTCAGGAGCATTTTTCCCAAAAAATGCAAATAAAGTGCTACAATAAGAATACAAACTACAAGAGATTCATCAATAAGGACTGCAAAGAATTTGGGGTACCTCGTACACCTGATCTGCCCTCACAAAGCAACTTAAATACAGAAATGCTGTGATCACATTACTTTAACCCAACCTTTTTCAAATGGCAAATATTTAATCATAATACAGCTATAATTTGCTTTGAAGGAGTGGGAAAACTAAATGTATTAAGTGTGATGCTTTTAAATCCCATGTGAGAATTACAATTAAACTAGACACAACAGGTCTTGGCTTGGTGTTGAAGGCACAAGCTGCATTTCAGAATGAAGCACACAAGCTTTATGGGTTTAATTATAGGCTCACCTATAAAAACATTTTTGTTTCAACATGTATCTCACCTACTTTGTTAAATAAAGAGAAAAGGACCAATTTCAAAGAATTTTAAGCTATTTTAACAGGACTGTCACTGTTATTGCCCATCTAGAAGCAGAAGAAAAATTTTTACTAGCCTGAGGATGCCAATTTCCTTTAATGATGTTTTTTTTTTTTTTTTTTTTTTTTTTTTTTTTTTTTAAGATTTTATTTATTTATTTGACAGAGAGAAATCACAAGTAGATGGAGAGGCAGGCAGAGAGAGAGAGAGGGAAGCAGGCTCTCTGCTGAGCAGGGAGCCCGATGTGGGACCCGATCCCAGGACTCTGAGATCATGACCTGAGCCGAAGGCAGCGGCTTAACCCACTGAGCCACCCAGGCGCCCCTAATGATGTTTTAAAAGGCAAAGCTATCAAGATCAATAAGAATAAATATGAGGTGGGGCGCCTGGGTGGCTCAGTGGGTTAAAGCCTCTGCTTTCGGCTCAGGTCATGATCCCAGGGTCCTGGGATCAAGCCCCACATGGGGCTCTCTGCTCAGCAGGGAGCCTGCTTCCCTTCCTCTCTCTCTGCCTACTTCTGATCTCTGTCATATAAATAAATAAAATCTTAAAAATAAATAAATAAATAAATATGAGGAAGTAGTTTATGAATTAAAAAGGCAAGCAGACTTTATTTGTACTTCTCATCTGTTTTCTTAAAGTAACAATACATAGAAAAACAGTGTTCTCATACTTGCTCCCCTGTGTATTATTACTGGATATAAGCTAAAAGAATAACACATGGAAAAGGATGGAAATAAAGCTATAAGCATAACTTATTTTAAAAACGGATGGACAAAACAAGGAAAGATAAACAGTCACTATGGTCAATGGAGCTCCGAAAGCTAGATGATGGGGAGGAAAAAAAAAGAAAGTTGAAAGATACTGCAAAAGTACTCTGTATATGATAGCTTTCAGTGATTCTAGCTGACCAAAATAATTTTTATTATTATTACTACATAAGTTCCTTTAAGAAACACTACACTGCATGTGGCCCAACATTACATTGCATATGGGATGTTAAATTATCATAAACCACACCAAATTCTTAGGAACTACTGTCTTCGGGGCAACTGGGTGGCTCAGTTGGTTAAGCGTCTGCCTTTGGCTCAGATCATGATCCCAAGATCCTAAGATAGAGCCCCACATCAGGCTTCCTGCTCAGCTTTTCTCTCTCTCTCCTTCTCTGCCCCTCCCTACCACTTGTTCTCCTCTCAAATAAATAAAATTTAAAAAAAAAAAAAAGAAATTATGTCTTCAATTAAATATACACTTGAAAATAAATGGCTTAAAATTATTCTTCTAACAAAATCTAAAGTTCTTATTAACAAGATGCAAATGGCCTCCAAACTTCTCACTATTTAAACATATGAATCTCACCTTTATCTGACTTTTCATCCACAGAATATTTAAAAAACTTCTGTCGCTCCTCAGCTTGATTCCACAGGCTAAGACCTCTAAGGAGTTCTGCGGTGTCCTTCTGAGAGCAGTGTTGTGCAATCACTTTCTTCTTAATATCCTTAAGCTCTTCATAGGTAAAATATTCCATTAACATTGGCTGAAAAACCTAAATGAAACATTCATAAGGAAAGA